>NC_066619.1:101731901-102070478 GCF_025201925.1 Gopherus flavomarginatus | reverse complement strand
GGTGGCAAAATAAGCAACAAGGGCGATCATACAGAGGGGCAGTTATATAGTACCTTGAAGGTAGCTGAGGTCAAATCAGGTCTGGTATGTTAAGAGATGGAAATTTACATCCTGCACACAACTGATTGCAAAGCTTCAGGAATTAGCAGCAGCGTGCTGCTACCTTAGGAACTTTCATGGTTAAAAAGTTGAATTCTTTCTATTAATAATATCAGTAGGTATCAGAGATACTGATATGTGACAGTGTTCAGAAATAAAATGGCCTTGTTTGATCAGTGAAAAACATTAAATGGGTCAGTTTTCCAATTCTGGATCAAGCTGCAATACACTACTTATCATACAATCTCATTTCCCATGTTCCCTCACCTCTGTGACATGAGAATAGTGAACTTCAGATGCTATATATGTGTTGCACCTGGATCAAACCACTTATGTGATGCTTTTAATAATGCATGAATAAGTTTGGGGGAAAGATTTCTACTGACAAAATGCCCTGGAATGGAAATTCCTTTTTTAGGTGAGCAAGACAGTATAAAAATACTGCTTACAGACATAAATACGATAGTTAATTAAATCAATCCTTTTTGTTGAATCAAAGACTCATAGACTTTAAGGTCAGAGGGCCATTATGATCATCTAGTCTGACCTCCTGCATATGCAGGCCGACAGATCTCACCTACGCACTCCTGTATCAAACCTGTGTCTGAGCCATTGAAGTCCTCAAATCATGTTTAAAGATTTCAAGATGCAGAGAATCTTCAGCAAGTGACTCATGGTCCACACAGCAGAGGAAGGTGAAAACCCCCAGGCTTCTGCCAATCTGCCTGGGGGGCTAAAATTCCTTCCTGACCCCAAATACGGCGATCAGCTAAACCCTGAGCATGTGGGCAACTCAACGGCTCCAGACACCCGGAAATCATGTCATTTCAAACAAGCAAGTAGACCTGGAAATATAAAACTATAATAAATGAAGCCTCAAGAGAGGCCCATGCACCCCATTTTTATTGATATGCTGAAGGCAGAAAAGATTTCTGCATAAAGATGAAAGATTTGAAAATTTGAATATTAACTGTAATAGATAAAGAAGCAGAGTGATCTATGGCCACAATATTATATGGCATACTAATGAAGAACCTGGGAAGAAATCTAAACTAAAACCGATCACTTATAGAGGACACAGCATGAACACAATAAGTAAATGCATGCTGGCAGTATGCTCATACAGATAAGTATTGCAAATAGAAGTCTATGCACTACTATTAATTACTCAATAGAGCTAATGCTTAAATTTCCAACCTGTTTGGACATACATTTAGTCAAGAGAATGCATGTGCAAAAGAATACGGCAAAAGATACTTATAGAACTAAAAATGTTTTCAAACCCAAGTTTAAAGTTTCAAATGCACCTAATGACTGAGGAGCTTATGTCCTATTTACAACATTTACTTAAGCACTTAGGGCCAGATTTGTGAAGATATTTAGCTGCCTAAACATGCAAATAGGTGCCCAGCAGATTTACCAGTGTGCCTAGGTGACTTAGGCATCTAACTCCTATTGACTTTCAATAACGATTAGGCACCCAAACTTTTCAAGAGTTTTTCCAAATCCCACTAGTGCCCATCTCTTTTTTTAGGCACTTTATAAATTTGGCTCTGAGCAGATTAAGTCTCATTAAAAGTCATTTTTCACAGTTTGTGTATTCCAAGCAATAGGTGCATCACAATTCATTCATTTAAAACAAACAAAACAAAACTCACAAACAATTCCAGTTTAATCATGAACAACACTCACACCTTTCCAACTTGCTAAGATGCTCTAATTCAACCTATTCCACCTCCCTAACTCCCCCCTCAACAAATGTGGGTAAATAAATAAGGTTTTACCTATCGGTAGATAATAGAAAGTCATGGAAAATATCCATTCTACAAGGCTATATTAGCAACATTCATGCTGATATGCTCTCTGACTGAGCTATCTGTGCTATGGTAGTGCTAATAATCTTACTTTTTGTTTTACTAACAGTACATATAGCAATATCCTACTGCCAGCAAGCAAATTAAAATTTCTCCTATAGCTGTATGTCCATCAATATGGCTATATTTCACGTTTTGACACCCATTATAGCATGCTATGCTCCAGAGGACATTACCAATCCTCTGAGGTCAACTACTTTCCTTTCTTTTTCAAGCTTTTAACTAATAGGATTACAGAATACAAATAAAAAACATAACTGTTTAGTAGAGATGGGCCTAAATCAAAGCCCACATCTGACACCTTAGTATTTTGTGAAAGTCGCATATCTGATTTACACTGCTGTGTGATTCAGAATCTGTCTGTCATAAATGTGACTGCACGCATTAGAAAGGACTGCTGGCCAGATTTTCAGGTGATGAGCAGCTCTAAATCAGGTGGTTCTGTACGGAAGAGTTGCAGGAGTGGAGCTAAGTTCAGAGTTCAGTTATACATCCAGCAGTTTTAGAGTGCTCATTTGAACATCACACCTATTTTAGTCTGCAAAATCAGCTGGAATCTTGTGAGAAAGGCTTCCTTAAGATTCTGGTACTTCCATTTCTGGGCCCAGATGAGCAGGGAATAATTAGGATAGCATTTTTCACTCTATTTCAGGATTGCCAGTCCCAGAGAGAACGCACAGTGAAAGAAAGTATCTGAATATTTTGGAACCTTCACATGAGTTCAGTTTGAGCTTGATTCTAAAAAAAAAAATTGACATTTTAGGATAAGACTTATTTCCCCAAGCCTCTTCATTCTCCCTAAAATAATGCTATGGGACAGAGTCTCAGCTGCTTAAATAGTCCAAGCTCCATTGACTTCAACAGAGCTATGCAATTAATTCCAGCTTGAGGATTTTCCCATCAAAGTTACACATATCAGAGTTCTGATAATGTCACAAAACATTCACATTTTTCTCTTATGGTTCCCAGATTTACTAGATGTAATCACAGATCCATGATGGACCGAATCCTGTTCTCAGTGTAGCCAATTTGAGAAAAGAATGAGGCTCTATTTGTATAGCTTATGGCTCCAATTTACATACTGAATTACACCATAAAATCCTGACTCTCATTTAGACTAAGGCTCCTGTACACCATTACGTATAAAGTATACATTCACTTTAAAGCCCCTTCATACTGCCAGAATGATGAGAAGAGGCCTTAGTGTAAATGAGACTTACTCCCTACATACATAAACACAAAGAGATAAAGTACCTGTGCTGTGTATTTATTTTAAGTCTTTTTTATACACTGTATGGATGCATGCGCATGTATTCACCTTTTGCAGAGAGTATTTCTATACTCTGCTACATTTATGTATGTGCACATTTATTAGGCTGCTGTTCTTCTTTCAAGGGCTTCCTTAGTGCTTATCATACAGATCATAATTAATAGCTGAGGGAGGCAGCTAATACTACTTTGTCCTCATAGACCAATACAAATAAAGACAATGGTGGAAAATCAATAATGTCATTAGGTCAAGGGCACTTGATAGTGCCGAGCCAATAGACATCTCTTGTCCATATTTACACTGAGTAGCTGTTTAAAAAAAATGAGATTTCAAAAGCTATAATCTCTGCTCATGTGAAAATCCTGAGCCTTTGGGCTTGTGGAAGTTACTATAAAGTACATATTTCTACAGTCAGACTTCTTCTGTCACTGCATTTAAACCATGAAGTGCTTTTGCTGCTGATTTGGCTTTTATGGGAGGAAAATGACCTGTAAAGCTGTTTTGAGGAGCTAAGCGTTTTGCATATATTATAGCAACGTGAGACATAAAGAAAAGTGGTAAGAATGAAGTTTTGTGAAGTCAATACAAGTAGGTTTATTTTATATTTCACAGAAAGAACTTCATAATCTTCTAAACTAAAGGAAACAAGTCTGTCAAGATAAACACTTGCACTATTTGGGATTTGCAGGATCAGTCAGAAAATGTTTCCTACCTGCAAAAATGCGCTTTTAAATGACAAAAGACAGAACGTACGCAATTATGTCATTAAACCTCTGCATTGCACTGCCGCACAGTAGATGAGAGTGTGGGCTGTAGGGGATGAGGGAGAAAGGGGGAAGCACAACTGTAATCCCTGTGTTCTTATAAGCACAGCAACTGCTCCTCACTACCATTCTCAAAGGAGCTGGGCAGGAGGGAGAAAGAGAATGGGGCCACCTTCTACATTGGCAGTTGAACAGGCTCCATATGTGGGGAGCATGCTACAACGTCTGCATCCCAGGATCGCAATCCTGATCCAAAGCCCAGTGAAATCAGTGAGCCTCTTTCCATTAAACCCAGTGGGCTTTGGATTAGAGTTTATGTCTGCGCACTGAGTCAAGGGGTTATAGAAGCCCAGGGCTCCAGGGACAACCTCAGTTTTATTCCCATTTTGTGCCAGGCAATTAACCATTTCACTGCTGAATGGACAGAGGTAATTGAGCCATTAAGAGACCTTTTCCCAATGGCTTTGCTCAGAAATTGAACCCACAATTTTGTGGAGCATATTGAGCTATATACCTTAATCATATCACCGCAGCTGCTCCACTCCTTAATATCAGGAGGAGAGAGGAGCATATATGATTTACAAGAATTAAAGAGCTCTCTGTTGTTATTTATATTTTAGCAGCACTCAAAAGCACTGCTACAGTTAAAGGCCTGTCAGCATTTCCATTAAAAAGCTTGATTTTCAGCAGTTTATATCTCAGCTGTAAAAATTCACTCCAGGCTGCAACTGGGCAAACAATGTCTCAGCTGAGGAGCAAATTGGTTTTTTGTTTGCTTGGGTTGGGTTTTATTTATTTCAGGCATTTAAAAAAATAGGTTTGGTTAATTTGAAAGTTAAGTAGGTGTTATTGAAAATGTGAAGTTAAGCAATTTAAGATGAAAAGGCTTTCCTTTCAAAAGGAAGGTTTGCAAACAAGCTATAGTAAGCTATAATATGATCACTATTGCCTTGGCATTTGAAACAAAATAAAAATGAGATATTCAATTTTAAGATTTTTCAATTGGCAACTACATTACATATAAATTTTTATGTTATGAAGCAAAGGTATGTGTTTGGACAATTTGCTAATTATCTGTTTGCAATCACAAGGTCAAGCTTTTGTGGCTTATATACTCATTTGTATATTTCAGTGAAAATGGGCAAGCCAGATAGGGACAAATAGGAGCTGACCCAAACTTTGCCCATTCTTGCAAACAAAATTCAGTTTTGCAAGATTTCTCACCTCCCTTTCTAATCTTATTTCCTTTCCCAATTCTCTTTGCTGCTCTTTCCTCTCTATTATTTAAGATGAAAGGTGAGCCAGTTTGGCAGCCCACATCCCAGAGTACTCTCTGTAAGTTTACCAGCACATTGGGACTTCCCATTTACTTGCATTGCAGACTGCACAGTGTATCTGTAAGGTGAAATATTTTCTACTCTGGCTAGTGCCAGCACAGGCACATTATGCATGTTGAGTATCCTCTGGTACCGATATGCATATGCATATTTATTAGATGTCTGGATGCTTTAGGCAGGTCTCAGGTTAGTGGGAAGGAGTGGGGTGTAGAGGGGCAGGACAACCTCCAACTTTTCATAATCTTGCTTTTTGCATTATTTGAAAATACACCAAGTCCTGAATACAGTTCTCATCAGTTTCAATAGGAATAGAAGCTGCAGTGTGTATCTGAGGACAGACTATATCCCAGGGTTTTTGAAAAGCTAATTTTACAACATATAATTTATACAGTTTTATACTAGGCCACATATGGGCCCCCTGCAGTACAAATCATGGACAAATTTCAGTACCAAGCACAGTTCACATGCAGAGTGGGTGGCACTTCTGTTTTTTCAGAAGTATACAAAGCACTTCAAAACATGTAAAAAAGGAAGGCACCAAAGAGCTTACAGTTTAACTCAGATAAATATGATGCATGGGATAAGAGTTCCTCCCCAAGAAGCCATGGAGGTACTGTGGGTGAGGAGATTAATATATGGTTGTAGGCTTCATAAAAAGAACTGGGTTTTAGGACGGATATGAAGGGAGGGAGGGAGGGAGGGAGAGTGCTTGACAGACAAAAAGTATAAAGCTGTTCCAGACATAGAGAGTAGCATATAAGAAGTTTGAAGTTGAGAGTGGGAGAAAGAGACAGTTAGGAGTAGAGCTAAGTAAATAGAGTAAACAATAATTTGCAAACACATAAGCAAAATCCATACCAGAATTCAGTCCAGCTATTTGCCGATTTTCTTGTTCACTTTCCCATGAACACTTGTGCAACTGTGTTTGTTTGTCCCCAAATGTTTGTGCAAACAATTCATGTAAACACAATTATACATGTGCCAAGATAGATTTATTCATTCCCAGCCCCTAGGAATGGTCGCTTTCTGCATTTTGTAGTGAGTGTGTTAAAAAGTAATGGAAGACTAGCAGAGTATTTTTAAAATCACGGGTCTCCTCAAGCAATGAATGAATGACAGTGAGGAGAGAGGAAGGCAAGAGCTGAAGAAGTGTAGGGTCTGGTCAAGCCATAGGAAGATCCCAGGTCTGGAGATCTTTTTCATGTCCTAGGCCAAGACACACAGCAAGATGGTCAAATTTGGGGTGGAGCATCAGCTCCTGGGGACAATTGCATAAGAGAACTACCTCTTCATAGTTTCCCACATATGTTCCTGTGATCAGAGGAGTACCCTCTGGCAGGACAGAGAACAGCTTCTGTTTGAGAGTGGGAGTGATTGTGGTAAATAGTAGCTATGGGAAATATTGCTGAATGTAACACCTATCACAGCACCTCCTCACATACCCTTCTCCCTGGCTAGAACCCTAGTATAAAGCAATCAATTGAGTGAGACAGACAAGAAAAAGTAAATGCATGCATTGTCAGACGCACTGAGCACATACATGCAATAGTGACTTGCGGAGTGGTTAGCAAATGACAAGATGCCATTTAAAGAGAGACCAGTGGTGTCACTCCATGTTCATGATATACAACACACACTATTTCATATATGGGCTGGAGGAAACAAAACAACTCCCCAATCCTCTCACCTGAGCCCTGGTGTAACACTGACAGACCCTGGTTGTCGACAGGAGGGATCGAACCAGTAATCTCTGAAGCTTAGTGCCTAAGCCTCTACTGCATGAGCTAAAAGACAACTAGCTGTTAGCAAAGGCTGTAGAGCAGACTCGTTCTCTCTAAGTGATTTTGGTGCCACTAGATGGGACAGAACACCGCACCCAGGAGGTGTGTGGGTTACTGGTACTTAGGTAATTAAGTGAGCCAGACAAGGATCTAGCTACAATTGTTGCACTTAGGGCTGCTCACATACATGCAAACAATCACTTGTTCTGTGTGACTATGACACGAGTGAATTGAATGTAAAGTCTCTAGGTAGTCAACATTCCTGGCTTCTATATTTCCTTCTCCGTTAGTCAGACAGGTAAATGGCTATTTTTGAACCTGGGGTCCTCAGATGCAGCCAATATAATGCTTTTTTGTGCAAAATAGGACAAGGAAAATTTCACAATATCTTACAATCCCCCAGGCCTGCTTACCTTTTCCTCTCCTTAAAGTCCTCTCCTTACCACCTCCCTGACAGAATCAAAATGTGAATGATTTCTTCAGGTTCTGTTCATGTTTATAAATGTTCAATCATGCAATGGAAGGAGAGAAGCTGTTAAATGTTATCAGGACAATGACAGAGGAAGTGGCTCTTAGATTAATTAGGTACTGAGTTGTCCTCTTCCTCTTATAAGAGAAGATGATCAGTTTGTGTGTGAGGGTTAACTCGGATTTACATTCAGCTTTAAGGGGAGGGTACCCTACTTCTCTGCTGACAGCAAATACTATGGCATGTTTGCACTTCATTCAGTAAGCACAAGGTACTTCTTTGATTCTTATTTAGCAAGAGTCTGCTATCTCTTTTCAGTTTATGGTCTCACATCTTGATTTTTTGGTTTATATTTTATTTTTGATTGCATCATCTTGGACTGCAGCTCACTACAGTTTCTACAAACCTGGCTTTCAGTCACCCGGATATGGCTTGCTTGAGCAGGATTTATCTCAAGCCCTAGCCACTGCAGTCCAATCTGATAATATGTGCAGATAGTAGACACTGGAAAATATGTCCTTCTGTAAACATAATATGGGTGAACTTGCTTCTCAGGACAGAAAGGTGCAAGAAAGGACATTGCACTCAGTGCCCCACAGGGAAAATATGATGTACTATCTAAGGCAGGGTATTAATCATAGCTGATATTTCTGGACAATAAAATAAAGTAATCCTTGTGAACAATCTCTCTTCAAGGATAAAAAGGGAAAATAGAGAACTAGCAATATTATATCAGACGACATAGCCTGAGATAGTCTTGAGCTAACAGCATTTGAGAGAACTCATTTGGCAAACAGCTTAATAATTGCTATATGGTTTACTGCGGCTGAGGTAATTTTTCCTCCAGTTGCATCAGGGTCATTCTCCTGCACGCACCACAGACACATGGGCTCCCTGTAAATTTGGCAAACCTGTAATAAGTGAAAGCACTTGTCCATTTAGATTCTCATAGTTCACAAGGTCAGACCATTTCTCCCTCAGAAAAGAAAATGTTAGCATGATTTCAAAGCCCCTAGGAACTTGATGTGCAGACAGTGATATTGTTATCCACTTCTACAAGATACCTGAGCTGTTAGATGTCTGATATGAACCAATATCATGCAATAAAACACATATTAAGTGAGGAGGTAATGCAGCTACATTTTTAAAGAGACATGTTTCATTTCAGGATAAATGCTTTGTACTAAACATGGAATCAGCATCGGTATATAAAACTTTAGCTAACAGCTTTCACGGAGGAGTCTGTACAGAACCTGAAAATCCAATATTAGGAGCACGGAAGACCCTTTATGAGCTTCCATGACACTGTGTCCAAACTAGTTTCTAATGATTCTGAACTTTATGTAGAAAATATGACACTTTCTTTCCTGATAACATGTAATAGTAAAGTGTTAAAGTTAAAGGACCTGGCATGTTTCTCAACCAATAAGACCCACAAGTCAAAACTAGGCTAAATAATTTAGCAGAAAATGTTACTTTTGCTGTTGAAAATTCCCTTGTCTCTTGGCCAAGTACCCTAAGCCAAAGTCATTCATTCATCACCCCCCTCAAAAAAGACCATCAAGTTTTAACGCTAGAAGCTCTGGGCTCTATGCTTGCCAAGGAGTTAAAAATAAGATTGTTTGCAGTGTTGTTGTAGCCATGTTGGTCCCACAATATAAGACAGACAAGATGAGTGAGGCGATATCTTTTATCGGACCAACTTCTGTTGATGGAAGGGATAAGCTTTCAAGCTTCACAGAGCTCTTCTTCAGGTCGAGCTTCTGTAGACCTCCACCAACAGAAGATGGTCCAATAAAAGAACTACCTCATCCACCTTGTCTCTTAGAAAGTATTGTGCTCTGAAAATCCAGCCCTGTCCTGGACAATTCAGAAAAATAATATAGTTTGCTTGTTCCTTTAAGGAGACAACACACACCAGTTTGCCACATTACCTGGAGATGACACCCACTTTAGTACAAACACAGTAGTGTTGGTTTAGATTAATAGTAAATCGATTATAAAAAAAAATAGGATTTTAAGTTAATTCAGCTATAAGAGGTTAAATTAGAAATAGTTACCAGCAAATAAAAGTGGGGGGGAAACACGTCTAAAAGTCTATAACTTAATCTAGCAAGGTGACAGGTTTCAGAGTGGTAGCCGTGTTAGCCTGTATTAGCAAAAAGAATGAGGAGGTGCCACAAGTACTCCTCGTTCTTTAGTCTAGCAAGTTTTGGTTCAAAGCAAAGACAGATTTTCTCACCCACAGTCTTCCAGCAAAATGGTGACTGATCCTCTGCTTGGTCCCAAAGGGGCTGGTGTTTTTGTCTTCTCAGGCAAAAAAGATAACATGGGTTTCTCTGCCCCTTTCTCTTAGAGTCCCTTGAAACTTTGAAGTGGATTCTCCTGAAGGTTATTCCTCAAGATAAAGTTTATTCACGCACTGAGGAAGGTGACATGGAGTCTACTAGTGAAGGAAGCTCCATGCTCTTCCTTGACACACACACACACACACACACACACGTGTTTGCTGAAATGCAAATTGTTCTGATCCCTGCCATCTCCTCCTCCTGTTGTCTTGATGATCCTACTCATACTGTATATAAATTGAGGAAAATACACATTCCTTTGTTCAGGATAGACCTGTTTAACAACTTTTGCCTAGGCATGGCTGTTTGGTTTTGAACATGTGTTAATAACATCATACGGGGGAATTCATAACTTTACATATAATATTGCTATATACATTTCACCATAATATTATTGACCAGTGAGTTAATAATTTTCAGATGATACTACACAAGGCATATTTTGTTGAAAGGTTATTATAATAATGTGCAGGGTGTGAATGCAGGGGTTCTTTGGGTCACAGTCCATATGTTACATAGATTTATTTATGAGCAATAAAAGAGCTGAGTACTTCTGGTATTCTTACTGAGAAGACACTTATGCTACTAACAGCAGGCCTGATTCTCAGCCGATACCACTTGATGTAGCTTTATCGATTTCAATGGCAGTATGCTGATTTACATCTGCTGCAAATCTGGCCCAGTATGTATTAATTGGTATAATACTGTGATTCGCCTAATGAACGTTCACAGATCAGTGTTTCAGTTTCTTCATAAGCTGGCTATCCACTTTGATTATTGGTTAGAAAGAAATATATGAGGAGAGTGTAAGCCAGTCGTGTCGGGGCTCGTCCCTCTCAGGCGCGGCAGGGAGCCAGGGCGCCTCCTAGCACGCCACAGTTCGGGTAGGCTTAGCCCCTCCGCAGGTGTTGAGGGGGGTACAGGGTCTGCAAACAAGGTAGAGCCCCGGCCCTCTAGCCGGGGTCAGGGCTCTCAAAGTAAATAAGCCCCAGCCCTTGGGCAGGGCGGGGCTGTAGCAGTTCAAGCTCAGGCCTCTAACAGGGCTGAGCAAACACAGTATCAGCCCAGGCCCTTGGCAGGGCAGGGCAGTAAAAGTTCTAGTTGGCTCTGGCCCTCTGGATCAGGACAGAGCAGTGGCAAAGTCAAAGTGGGCCCAGCCCTTGGTTCGGGCGGGGCACCAAACACAAGTCTAGTTAGCTCTGGCCCTCTGGATCAGGGCAGAGCAGTGGCAAAGTCAAAGGGGCCCAGCCCTTGGTTCGGGCAGGGCACCAAACACAAGTCTAGTTAGCTCTGGCCCTCTGGATCAGGGCAGAGCAGTGGCAAAGTCAAAGGGGCCCAGCCCTTGGTTCAGGCAGGGCACCAAACACAAGTCTAGTTAGCTCTGGCCCTCTGGATCAGGGCAGAGCAGTGGCAATAGGCGGGAAGAGGGGGAGTCTGCCACCCGGTTACGGGTGGCAGGGGGAACGCAGGCCCTCCCACTCCACTGCGTTCCAGCCCGGGGCCCTAGCAGCGGTCAAGACCCACTGCGGTCAGTGGGGATCCTGGCCGCAACACACTGACATGGGTTCGGGCTCTTCAGGAGCCAAACCAGGGTCGGCTATCCCCAGGCCACTTCCAACCTCCCCCTCTCTGGGTACCTGGTCCTTGCCGGCATCGTCTGGGGGGGTCCCAGACCATGGGCTCCTCCGGGTACCGGTCGTGGGGAAGCTCAGGCCACTCCTCGGGGTATCGGGCACACGGCAGGTCAGGCCGATGTTCCTCCGGGTACCGGGTCTGAGGCAAGTCCAGCCAGCGCTCCTCTGGGTAGTGGGCGCGGGGCAGGACCGGACAACGCTCCTCTGGATATTGGGCGCGGGGCAGGTCCGGCCAGCGCTCCTCTGGGTAGTGGGCGCAGGGCAGGCTGGGCCCGGCGGGAGCCCGGGCACCAGTGTCTGTCCTCTCCGGCAGCCTGCTCCCAACTGAGCGCTGGGGCCGGGCTTTTATACTTCCTGTCCCGCCCCTTGACTTCCGGGGGGGGCGGGGACAGGCAGTGCTGACTCCGCCCACTGAGGCACCTGCTCTGGCTCGTCCCTCTCAGGCGCGGCGGGGAGCCAGGGCGCCTCCTTACAGAGAGAAAAACAATCAAAGTTTGAATGGGTAAAATAATCCATTATTTTATGCCTAATGGCACTTGCAAACTGTGGAGTATTTCACTGATTCAATACTTGTTTGTTTACATAACCTTGTTTTTTGAATTGCACATTTATGCATTACATTAACATTTCATGTGCTGCACACTGCATTTCATGGTGACATTAAAATTAAATTCTACTACACTACACTTCATATCAGACAACAAAGAAAAGTATTAGAGAAGCAATCTTAAGGCATGCCATTGCTAGGCAGCAACATGAATTGCTTTTATTTTCTTTAAATCCGTTTATAAAATATTTCTCCCTTTCACATTAATTTTGTATTTTAGATAAACTAAGAACAAAACAAAGATTTTAAAATAAATGACATTTGCAGAGCAATCGAAAGGTGTCAATTGACAGTACTGGAAACTGAAGTCCTCTATTCATCCACAGAATGTGTGTTGCATAGGCAGCAACTGTGCAAGCTCCCCCATATTGCCCTGGAACCCTCTCCTGAGAGGCTTCAGTTTAGTCTCTATGCCCCTACAGTCTTTGCCTTCTCCGAGGAAATAACTAGCCCGGGTGCTAATTAGTACCAAATACCACAGTGGCTTTTATAATGTGTCTCCTGGAAAGACCTGCAGCTATCAGGCCTTGTCTACACTACAGAGTTGCAGCGCTGGTGAGGGGGTTACAGCGCTGCAACTTAGGTGGTGTACACACTTGCACAGCACGGCCAGCGCTGCAACTCCCTGGTTGCAGCGTTGACTGTACACCCGGTCGAGCCTCGGGTGTAGAGGATCCAGCGCTGGTGATCCAGCGCTGGTCAGCAAGTGTAGACACCCACCAGCATTTTTATTGACCTCCGTGGCATAAGCAGGTATCCCAGCATACCTTAGAAGCCTCTCTGGTAATCATGCAAACTCCACTGCCCTGGGCTCACCTGACCCCTCCTTTAAATGCCCCGGGAATTTTAAAAATCCCCTTCCTGTTTGCTCAGCAAGGTGTGGAGTGCAATTAATCAATCAATCACTCAGCGACCATGCCTCCACGCACCAAACGAGCCCCAGCATGGACCAATGCAGAGCTGCAGGACCTCATAAGTGTTTGGGGAGAGGAGGCTGTGCAAGCACAGCTGCGCTCCAGAAGGAGAAATTATGATACCTATGGGCAGATATCGCAGTCCTTGATGAGAAGGGGCCATGAACGGGACGCGTTGCAGTGCAGGGTCAAAATTAAAGAGCTGAGGAGTGCTTACTGCAAAGCTCGTGAGGGAAATCACCGCTCAGGAGCTGCCCCCACGACCTGCCGTTTTTACCAGGAGCTGGATGCCATACTTGGGTGTGACCCCACTGCCAATCCTAGGAGCACGATGGAGAGTTCAGAGCAGGGAGAAGTGGGGGAGGTTGTAGAGGACAGCGACAGTGAGGCTACTGGCATGGAGGGAGACACCCCGGAGTCCCAGTACACATGCAGCCAGGAGCTCTTCTCAAGCCAGGAGGAGGCTAGCCTGTCGCAGCAGCTGGAAGTTGATGGTGAGGAAGAAACTGAGGATCGTGCTCGGGGTAAGTAGATTTTTATGTTTTGGGAGAGGAGGGTTTTGGTTATGGCTGCCTGCATGCATGTCTACTTGGAATAGCCCATTGATTTGCTCTATATCACTCTCTGTATCTGCCTCGGTAATCTCTTGAAAAGTTGCAGCAAGAGCGTTTGCAATTTGCTTCTCAAGTTGATCGGAGAGCCACCGTGGTCCCTGTCCCGGTCAGGCTAACTCGTCCGATCCACTGTGCAGCGAGGGGTGGGGGGACCATGGCTGCACACAGGCAAATCTGCATAGGGGCCAGGCGGTATCCACATTCCTGTAGAAGACCCTCCCTCTCTTCCAGGTAACACGCAGCAGTGATATGTCTGGCAGTAGGAAACCCTGTTGAGAATTTAGGATACTTGATGTGCAGAGGCGCCAGGTTCGCGTTTCCCCACCCATGGCGCTCTGTTGTTAACCCCCCCCTCCCAGCACGTGCAGCCACGCGGTGTGCTCCGGTGTTTCCTCTCCCCCCCTCCCGCACGTAAGCATCCACGCGGTGTGCTCCGGTGTTATGCACCCCCCTCCAAGCAGGCATCCAGCACCGCGGTGCACTCCTGTGTTCCCCACCCCCCCTCCAAGCAGGCATCCAGCACCACGGTGCGCTCCGGTGTTCCCCCCCCCCCTCCCAGCACATAGCATCCACGGTGGTGTGCTCCGGTGTTATGCACCCCCCACAAGCAGGCATCCAGCACCGCGGTGTGCTCCTGTTTCCCCACCCCCCTCCAAGCAGGCATCCAGCCCCGCGGTGCGCTCGGTGTTCCCACCCCTCCCTCCCAGCACGTAAGCATCCGTGCGTGTGCTCCGGTGTTTGCACCCCCTCCATCAGGCATCCAGCACCGCGGTGTTCTCCCGGTGTTATGCACCCCCCCTCCCAAGCAGGCATCCAGCACCGCGGTGCACTCCGTGTTCCCAAACCCCCCCTCCAAGCAGGCATCCAGCACCGCGGTGCTTCCCCCCCCTCACCAGCAGACGGGCGTGAACGCGGACCAAGAACAACCCCCCCCCCCAAAGCACTCAGAAAACCACTTCCTGTTCACTACTGTCCCCTCTTCAGGACACCAGCTACCTCCTGTACCCATTGCTGATAAACCCCAGTGACCCATTGTCAATTCCACTCCCAAGGGAAATCGGGGCAAAACCACTCACCACCCATTGCTCGCCATGACTTAGCTTCCCTGCCCTCTCTGTGTTTATGTGAGGTATGTGAGAAGGATGCTACCAAAAGTCTAAAAAAGTCCTTCAATGTGTGATAATAAACAATGTAGCCTCTGAGTATTACATGGTTCTATCTCTCTCTTTTTTCTAGTGACCTTGACTACTGCAGCCGATCACCGGCCTCATAGGTTGCAGAACTTGAGAACGGAATCCTAGAAAATCAAAGAGAATTGATCAAATCTGTTATGAGCCACTACAACAGAGAAAGTAGGAAGACACAGGAATGGAGAGAGAAGTTTTATGATGGAGACAGAGTGTACATGAATGGAGGCAACAGAAAGCAGGAGAAAGGATTGTCTGCCAAAAAAAACACACAGCAGATGATAAGCCTCCTGGCTCGCCAAACTGAGTCCTTTCGAGTCTCTTGTAGCCATGCAGACAAATATGTACCGTTGTAACTCACAGCCCTCCCAAAGCCCTCTTCCTTGTTCCCAGTATTTCCACAAAACACTTTCTCCAGCAGCCAGTTCTTATTATCCCCAGCTGCCCCCAACACCTGTACATCACCTACCAGCCCCTGATAACTATAATTCTTACCCTGTTCACTCCACCCCCATTATTCGCAGCATAGTAATCCTGAAGTGCAGCAGACATTGAATAGTGATCAAATAGGACATATTCAAACCTGTGAATGTACAGTCCACCACACCCAACCCCCTTGCCTGTTATGTCTGTATTTTGATAAAGGTTTTTTTTTCTTTTTCACTACGTTATATTATTGCTGGAATGGTAAATATTATACACCAAGGTAAGCAAAGCACATCAAATGCATCAAACATTACTGTTGGCTC
Organism: Gopherus flavomarginatus; assembly: GCF_025201925.1. Lineage (NCBI taxonomy): Eukaryota > Metazoa > Chordata > Testudines > Testudinidae > Gopherus > Gopherus flavomarginatus. The sequence continues at coordinate 102,054,831 of NC_066619.1, read as the reverse complement.
TCAGCATCAATTGCTCCCTTAAAGCATCCCTAATCCTTGAAGCCCTTTCCTGGGCCTCCCTATTAGACCTGCTCTCTGGGCTGAGCAAACTCATCCTCTAGGCGTCGAACCTCGGAGGCCATTCCTCACTGAATCTTTTCACCCTTCCCTTCACAAATATTATGGAGGGTACCGCACGCGGATAACAGGTGATGCTGCTTTCCACCAAATCTAGCTTCCCATAAAGACAGCGCCAGCGGGCTTTCATATGGCCAAAAGCACACTCCACAGTCATTCTGCACCGACTCAGCCTGTAGTTGAACCGGTCCTTGCTCCTGTCAAGCTTCCCTGTATATGGTTTCATAAGCCAGGGCATTAAAGGGGTACGTGGGGTCTCCAAGGATCAGTGGGCATTTCGACGTCCCCTACTGTGATCTTGCGGTCTGGGAAAAAAGTCCTGGCCTCAGCCTTCTGAACAGGGACTGTTCCTAGAGATGCGTGCATCGTGCACCTTTCCAGGCCATCCTGAGTAAATGTCAGTGAAACTCCCCGGTGATCCACAAGCGCTTGCAGAACCATGGAGAATAGCCCTTGCGATTAACGTCTCCGATGCCAGTTGGGGTGGTGACAGAATAGGATATGCATCCCATCTATTGCCCCTCCACGTTAGGCCCCATTTCTGCAAAGCCATCCACAATAGTCCCTTCACGTTCCCAAGAGTCACGGTTCTTCTTAGCAGTGTGCGTTAATGGCTGTGCAAACTCGCATCAGCACCATTCCAACTGTAGACTTTTCCCACTCCAAACTGGTTTCGCCACCGATCTGAAGCAGTCTGGAGTTGCCACTTCCAGATTTGCAATAGCCACCCGCTTCTCCACTGGCAGGGCAGCTCTCATCTCGTGTCCCTGCGCCGCAGGGTAAGGGCGAGCTCAGCACACAGTGCCATGAAAGTGGCTTTTCTCATCCGAATTTCTGCAGCCATGCCCCTCATCCCAGGATTGCAGGACGATTTGATCCCACCACTGAGTGCTGGTTTCCCGAGCCCAAACGCGCCGGTCCAACGGAGCTGAGCACGTCTGTTACTGCCACAAGCAATTTACTGTCTTCACAGTGAGGCGATTCAATATCATCGTCTGACTCCTCACTGTCACTGTCACTCTCACTTTGCAGCTGAAGGAATAGCTCCACTGCCATGCGTGATAAGGTCAATAAGGTCGTCAGCTGCTCAGGCTCCATTTATAACAAAAATCGCAGAAAAAGCGCTGTAGAATCACAATGCTGCCAAACTGCTCGGCATGTGTAGCAAAGCAAACACGGGGCGTTTGGAACAGGAAGTGGAAAGACACTCACACTTCCTTCCCCTTCCCACAAGCCACAGCGCCAAAATGGGACGAGGTGCTCTGTGGGATAGCTGCCCACATGCACCACTCCCAACAGCGCTGCAAGTGCTGTAAATGTGGCCACACTGCAGCGCTGGTTGCTGTAAGTGTGGCCACTCTGCAGCGCTGGCCCTATGCAGCTGTACTAACACAGCTGTAACTACCAGCGCTGCAAAACTGTAAGTGTAGACATGGCCTCAGGAACAATTTTTGGTTACTTCTGACCTATGCTGGAGTCAAAACTGCAATCAACAAGTGAAAGACTATTATCCCATGCTTTGGTAAAGTACATGTAAAAATAGTTCATATAATTTGCCAGCCAGGTTTAAAAAACTTAAAACGGGAGCCACGGGCACATTTTGGGACATGCACATTGGTAATCAGTTTGCCAGCTAACAAAAACAAGTCTGCCAGGAACTCAGTGCCAAGTGTTTGCCATTTCCCATTGCCCCTGTCTAAAATGGGAACATTAGTAGTTGCTTTTCCTTTTTTGGAGACTCCATGAACTGGAGCAACCATCTGCTCCTGACACATAGCTAATAGCTGTTGAAGAAAATGCCTAGACTGACATTACATGGATACATTTTAGGCCAAGACATTATCACAGAACATGGATGCCTCCTGTGTATCTATTCAATGACCAGGAACACTTCATAGTAGCCAGGATCCAATTTTTTTTATAATTGTTGAGTACCAAATGGTAGCTGTAGTTTCATGCTGGATAACAAGTATGATACCTCATAGAAGTGCTTGACCACATCCACTGTGCTAGATTGCAGTTCCTGGGCAAGTCTCTGCTTCTCCCAGGAGTACAGCTGGAGATCAAGGGGGAAGAGCAGATGCAGGAACTGGGGAAAGGTAATTGTTCCTCCACCTAATTTGCCTGAGGGATTCAATCCAGTAAGTGGGCACATAACTCACCTATCAGATTGCACTGCTGAAAGCAAGTTCATACAAAAATATCCAGGTTCATTCCCTGGCTTCTTCCCTCTCCCTCTGCTCCTTCATTACTCCTGACTCCCTCAAACCTTTGCACTGCTTCTGAGGGGTGCAGGAAATATGTTTCCTATATCGTAGTTTAAATGAATTACTCAAAGTTCCATATTGATATGCCTAGTAAGGAATCTATTTGTCAAAAAAAGATTTCCTAGATTTTTGGGGGGGGGGGGGGGTGGGAGGGGGTCTATATTTTTACAGACATACTTACTGACAGGTATTTTGAAATAAATTACCAAAATAATTGAAACTGACATGATAATATTGTGTTATTTTGACAAATAAAATATGCAGAATTTTAAAATACTGTGTGCAAAGTTAATTTTTTCGGCACAGAATTCCCCCAGGAGTACTTTATGTAAATAAAATGTTTAATGAGAGTTAGTATTACTAACAGATATTTGAAGTAGATTTCTGGCTTGTAGGCAAAAGATTATTAAGGTAAGGTCATTCGTGTGCCCTGGATTCTGCCCACACCTCTAAAATGTACTTTCCAAATGTCACAATTAACACATTTTCATGAAGATGTGTGGGAATGAGTGTACATGCAAGGCTGAGTAGCCATTAAATTACATGTAAACAATTAAAACATTTTCGGTCATGGGCCTAAGCAGAAGTTTGCCTACCAGTTCCTTACCACATGGCACCCTCTTATATCCTGTATCCAAGAAATATCTGTTTGCAGTTAACAATGGATTGTTGCAAGAGCCACACACAAACCTGGAATTTTCTGTGTGACTTCAAAATCAAGATGCTAAGCCATTGGCTCACTGAGGTGGAGTAAGAATCACTCATCCCTATAAAAGATCCTAAGCACGTGGAACAACACCTGAAGTTGTTTCCTGCTCACTTCCTTAGACTGACAGTCCAGCGTAGGAGAGATAAAAGACTCTGACCATCATCTAAGACTGAATTCTACAACTGAGAGAAAAGACCAGACTCCTCTCCACACAGAAAAGCTTCATGTTCCTCCTATTATAGAACTACCAGTAAACATCAACTTAATGCCACATGAGCTAAAGACTTTGAAAAGAAGGTGTGAAAATCCTTCTCCAGATCAACCGAGGATCCGCAAATGACTAACACCCATTCCTGTGTGAGAGAGAGCCAGTGTGTGTATGTGTTATCTAAACTGTAAGAGATCTGTGAGTTAAATCAGTGTCATTCTGACGCTGGTAAGTGTGGGACTGTCAGTTTGTATCTATGCAAGACTGGCAGAAAGATACAGGCATCATGCTGAAGTAGGGAGGTGAAATAGACTAGATAAATAAAAGGATGATGTGATTTTTGTGAACAGTGAAACTTAATGGGAGAAAACATCCCAACAAGAAAGTTAATCAATTTAAGAAGTATACTTCCTTAACACTAAGGCAAAGAGTAGCCCTAGCAGACTCTTAACTAACTAGTTTAAATCAAAGGGAACTGCTTCTCCCCTTAACCTTCCTGATATTAAGAGAATCATTTTCCTTGACTTGTTCATTTATAATTGTATTTAATTACTTATTGTAGTAATTGGCAAGCCAGATAAATAGAACCCATTGACTTACTGATATTTCAGCTGCAACCTTGATCTGACTATTGCATAATATCATTGTAAATTAGATTAGGAAAACTAAGTTAAATTAGCTAGTGACGAATTTTGCTTGAACTCATTTGTTTTATAACGACCTGCTTAATCTTTTAATAAGTTTATAAAAGCCAAACCAGTTAGTTCAGTGTGTCTCTTAAAACCTCAATGAAAAGTAACCTACATACAGGAAAATGGTGAAATCATTACAAATAATTCCTGAATCCATCCTATATTTTATTTACTTAAAACAACATTAATTATCCCCACCTTGCCTGGGGGCCCAGTCTGGTAGGGGAGTCTGAGCCCATTTATGGAATCAGGCTCCACAGGTGAGTTAGGCAAGGGGGATGCTATGTTCCCAAGTTCACGCATCACTCTCAGACTTAGACATCTGGATGCCTGAAGTGAGGATGCAATGCACATGCACAGAAGCAGAAATATAGGCACCAAGGGAACTTTATTTCAAAAAATATAGGAGCCGAGCAAGTTGAGGCACCTCCAGTGCTTGGCGGCAGCTTACTGGGGGTTTTGTGAATCCCAGTGGGGCCTGATTTGGGGATTTAAGAGCCTAAAATGGCAGTTAGGGGTCTAAGTCCTTTTGTGAAACTAACGTTTGGGGCCTAAGTTTCACTGAAATGTAGGCTTCTCATTGCCTACGTCACTTTTGAAAATGACAGTTAAGCTCCTATGTCAGTAAGGCATTGCAATACCCTACTGAGCAATACCTATATACCTTTAAACATCAGGGCCATAGTCGTTCTAGGGGTATGTCTACCCTACAGGATTATTCCGATTTTACATAAACCGGTTTTGTAAAACAGATTGTATAAAGTCGAGTGCACGCGGCCACACAAAGCACAATAATTCGGCGGTGTGCATCCATGGTCCGAGGCTAGCGTCGATTTCCAGAGCTTTGCACTGTGGGTAGCTATCCTGTAGTTCCCGCAGTCTCCCCCACCCATTGCAATTCTGGGTTGAGACCCCAATGCATGATGGTGCAAAAACAGTGTCGCAGCTGATTCTGGGTAAATGTCGTCACTCAATCCTTCCTCCATGAAAGCAACGGCAGACAATCATTTCGCGTCCTTTTTCCCTGGATTGCCCTGGCAGACACCATAGCATGGCAACCATGGAGCCCATTTTGCCTTTTGTCACTGTCACCGTATGTGTACTGGATGCTTCTGACAGAGGCAGTACTGCACTGCTACACAGCAGCATTCATTTGCCTTTGCATGGTAGCAGAGATGGTTACCATCCCTATTGCCATTGTAATTTGGCGATGTGATGACGGTTATCAAGCATTTTGTACCGTCTGCTGCTGTCATGGGTGCTCCTGGCTGGCCTCGCTGAGGTTGGCCAGGGGCGCATGGACAAAAATAGGAATGACTCCCCGGGTCATTCCCTTCTTTATGTTTTGTCTAAAAATAGAGTCGGTCCTGCCTAGAATATGGGGCAAGTCTACTAGAGAGCCCAAGAGCACAGCCGCTCCATGTCAGAACCCCAGAGATCCCGCAGAAATGATGAGCTGCATGCCATTCTAGGGTTGTTGAAGGTGCCCCTTCAACAACCCTACCCCTTGCTTCCCTCCCCCCACACCCCTCCTGGGCTACCATGGCAATGTCTCCCCATTTGTGTGATGAAGTAATAAAGAATGCAGGAATAAGGAAGACTGACTTTTTAGAGAGATAAAGTGAGGGGGAGGCAGCTTCCAGCTGCTATGATAGTCCAGGCAGGTAATTAAAGAGGGGGGTGGGAGAGGAACAGAATCTTTTTTTTTAGACATGAAAGGGGGGCGGGGGCTGATGGAGCTCAGGCTCCAACTGCTATGATGAGGACAGTTACCCAGCATTTTGTACCATCTGCCAGGAATGACAGGGAGTCATTCCCATTTTTACCCAGGAGCACTCACGGATGATGATGAGGACGGCTATCAGTCATTTTGTCCTGTACCGTCTGCCACCAGGGAAGGGAGGGGAGAGGATGCTGCTGTTTAGCGCTGCAGCACCCCGTCTACCAGCAGCATGCAGTAGACATACTGTGACATTGAAAAGTGGTGAGAAAAGATTTTTTTCCCTTTTCTTTGATGGGGGAAGGAGGAGTAAATTGACGACATATTCCCTGAACTACTGGCGACAATGTTTTTGACCCTTCAGCCATTGGGAGCTCAGCCAAGAATGCAAATGCTTTTCGGAGAGTTCAGGAATTGTGGGATAGCTGGAGTCCTCAGTCCCCCCTTCCTCCCTCCATGAGCGTCCATTTGATTCTTTGGCTTTCCATTACGCATGTCACGCAGCACTGTGCTGAGTCCCTGCTGTGGCCTCTCTCTATCATAGTCTGGAGATTTTTTCAAATGCTTTGTTATTTTGTCTTCTGTAACGGAGCTCTGATACAACAGATTTGTCTCCTCACACAGCGATCAGATCAAGTATCTCCCGTATGGTCCATGCTGGAGCTCTTTTTGGATTTGGGACTGCATCGCCACCCGTGCTGATCAAAGCTCCATGCTGGACAAACAGGAAATGAAATTCAAAAGTTCGCGGGGCTTTTCCTGTCTACCTGGCCAGTGCGTCCGAGTTCAGATTGCTTTCCAGAGCGGTCACAATGGCGCACTGTGGGATACAGCCCGGAGGCCAATACCGTTGATTTGCAACCACACTAACCCTAATCCAACATGGCAATACCGATTTCAGCGCTACTCCTCTCGTTGGGGAGGAGTACAGGAACCGGTTTAAAAAGCCCTTTATTTGGATATAAAGGGCCTCATTGTGTGGATGAGTGCAGCATTAAATCGGTTTAACGCTGCTAAATTCAGTTGAAACACGCAATGTAGACCAGGCCTAGGTCTCAGTTTCCAATATGTAAAAAGGGGCTAATAGTACATTCACCCACTCAAAGGGGTGAGGTGTAAATACATTCAAGATTCTGTTGTGCTCAGATATCATCGTAATCGAGGCCGTATAACTAAGATCAAATATAGAGTTCAGAATATAACGTCCTTACAGGATCCAGCCCAATATGATTTAACAGTCAAAGAAACGAAAGCAAATAAAAAATCACACAGCTAGAACAATGCTAGCATAATGGTATGTTTTGACTTCAGTTATACTCTCTATAGTAACATAGTGAAATGAATTCAGACTATACCTAACAATTGCCATCATGGGAAGAAATATATATTTATAAAATTTATGGCAGATCTGTTTGGCATTTTTTTTAAAATTAAAGTTCAAGTGATAACTAAATGCATTAAGGGCTTGTCTACATGGAGAATCCAGGAAAATTTCTCTGAATTATCTAAAGGTGTGAATTTGGAGTGGATAGTTAAAGTGTATTAAATAGCCTTGTGGATGCTGTTTAGAATTAAGGTTGACTTAATTTGGCTAATTTAATTCAATTTCAAAGTGAATTGAGGTAACCAAATTGAGGCCACTTTAATTCTGAATGAGGGTGTTCACCCAGAGGTATAATGCAGTTGAATTAATCCATCACAAATTCACACAGTTAGTTAATCTGGATTAATTTTCCTTGATGTCCCATGTAGACAACCCTAAAATAGTGTAAAGGTCTAATCCTATGCTTGAATATGAACATGCAACTCTCTGAAGTAAATAGGAGCCGCAAACAAACATTAACAGATCAGATAATTTTATGTACTCCTCAATTCATGTATGGCATATTTGGGGTTTGCTTTGATATTTGATTTGGGAAGTAAACTTTAAGTTTACATTTTGTAACGAAGAGTGAGAGAATATCTTGGAAAATTTATAAAAACAAGACAAAAAAACTTTCTTGTTTAATAATAATTCAGTGTTAAAATATTGTTAATGCATAATATGCATTATTCATAACTTGAAAACTAGCCAATCTAAGTATTTTATTTGATTTAAACTGGTAAATGTTGCTAATGTTTAATTTCTCTCTCCCACTAAAAGCCAATGAAAAACATTCTGTTAATAAAAATGTACAGAGTATGAACATTAAAAATATATGCCATGCTGAGTGGTAGACAAAGTGTGTCCCCTTGTTGACAATTCCATATGATGATCAAGTCACACAAAAAACACACACTAACATGGCAAAATATTATGTTTATATGATGTGATATGTTGAAATCCTGATTTTATTTCTGAATCTTTTAAATCTTGAATTCCACAGTTAGGATATTTTAAATAAATAACATTTTTTTATTTTAGATGTAAAATTTCCTGCTCAAGAAAAATGTAAGTGGTTAAAAATTATTAGCAATAAAGACCAGGGCTAACACATTAATAATGATGCTTTAAGTTAGAACTTCAGTGCAAGCTGTTGGATGAAAATCAGGCCACCTATATAGGTACGTGTGCAGGGCCGGTGCTACCATTTAGGCAAACTAGGCGGTTGCCTAGGGCACCAAGATTTGGCGGCGCCAAAAAGCGGCACCCCCCAAAAAATTTTTAAAGCCGTTTCAGCAGCCTCTGCACTGGGAGGGAGCGGGAATCTGAGCTGCCACCAGCAGCCCAGAGGTTCCCCTGGGTCAGCGCGCCGCCGGCAGCCGGGGGTTCCACCGCGCAATCGCTGCTTCACTTTTCCCACCTCCCAGGCTTGCGGCGCCAATCAGCTGTTTGGCGCCGCAAGCCTGGGAGGAGAATTAGAGCGGGGACAGCGTGCTCAGGGAGGACGCGGAGCAGAGGTGAGTTGGGGTGGGGAGGTACCGCATGGCTCCCCGGGCCAGGGAGCTGCCACGGAGGGGGGCAGGAAGCTGCTGCAGGACTGGGGGGGCACAAGGTAGAAGTTTCACCTAGGGCGTGAAACTTCCTTGCACCGACCCTGTACATGTGCTTTGAGTCATATGGAAGGGCATACTTTAAAAATCTAAAAAATGAATAACTGTTTTTATTTCTATATCTTTACAAGTAATGGTAGTATTTAGCTCAGGCTAATCTCTTATAGGTTTTTATTCCTAAACCTACTGTGTGGACTTGGGAACGGGAAAAGTCCTGTATAGTCCTCTGTGGGTACTCTTTCTTTCAACAATCCAGTAGGTAGTAGATTTCACATAGCCTGAAGGAAATGTTGATGCATCTACATCTGTTCCCCTGAGATAAATCAGTTGCCAACGTCAGTGGCGGATTAGCCACTGGGCCAACAGGGCCTGTGCCCAGGGGCACCAGCCATTTGGGGGCTCCTGGAAAAATGGGCAGCCCTGTGCCCTGACCCCACTCCCCAGCAGGAGTACCGGGCAGGTGGACCATGGGAAGCCCCTGCGTTCTGACCCTGCTCCCTAGCAGGAGCATCAGGCGAGTGGAGCAAGCCCCCACACCCCAATGCCATTTCTCCGGCAGGAGTGCCAGAGGAATGGGGGGAAATGCAGGTGGAAGGGGGGGGAGAGGCCCCCACTTGCTCTGGCCCAGAGCCCAACAAAGGCCTAATCTGCCACTGGCCAACATAGATTCATAGACTTAAGGTCAGAAGGGACCATTATGGTCATCTAGTCTGACCTCCTGCACAATGCAGGCCACAGAATCTCACCCACCCACTCCTGTAACAAACCCCTAACCTATGTCTGAGTTACTGAAGTCCTCAAATTGTGGTTTAAAGACCTCAAGGTGCAGAGAATCCTCCATGAAGGTGGTTGGCAGCTTGGAATAAGTGATCATGATCTGATATAATTCAAGATTCCCATGGAAAGGAGGACATGGAGGACAGCAAAACTAGGACACTAGACTTCAAAAAGGCAGCTTTCAGCCAACTCAGAAACAAGGTCCATGGAGAGATCGATTAGGAAGAAGAGGAATCAGGGGGCAGGGAGGCTGGCAGTTCCTAAAAGCTGTAATACAATTAGAGGCTCGTCATCAAGCTATTCCAATACAGAGGAAAAAGTCAGAAGAGCCATAGTACTCCTGTTCTTTTTATAGGATATCGATGTGGCTGCACAAGGAGATTTTCACCTATCTAAAAACCAAGACATGGAAGGTGGTGTATACCACGAAGAATGCATAATGGGAATAGTAAGAGAGTGTAGGGACTAAGTCAGGAAAGCCAAGACAACTGGCAAGAAGTGTTTAAGACAAGAAGGGGTTCTACAGATGTCAGACAAACAGAAAGACCAGGGAAGGTGTAGACCTGCTGCTCAATGGAGAAAGTGAGCTGGTAACGGAAGATGATAAAAAGGCAGAGCTGCTCAATGCCTATTTGCTTCAGTCTTCACACAAAAAATAATATGTGACTGGATGACTAGTGAAGTTATCATAGACAATAAAGGGGAAGAGATGCAGATCGGGATAGGTGAAGAATGTGTCGTATCTTCTGACTAATTTGGATGAATTCAAGTCATCAGGCCCTGATGATCTTCCAACCAGGGTACTGAAGGAATTATCAAAGCCACTGGCGATAATATTTGCAAACTGGACAGGAGAGGTCCTGGAAGACTGGAGAAGGGCTAACATAGTGCCCATCTTTAAAAGGCGGGGGAGGAGGAAGAGGGGCTGGGGAACTATAGACTAGTCAGCTTGAACTCAATACCTGGGGAGCTACTAGAGCAAGGTATAAAACATTCAATTTGCAAACAGAATGAAGGTAAATCCAAGCAGCAAGCATGGATTTACCAAAAACAAATCATGCCAAACCAGCTTAATTTCTTTCTTTGACAAGGTAACTTGTTTGAAGAATACGAGAACGCGGCGGACATAATATACTTGGACTTTAGCAAGGCTTTTGACACAGTCCCAAATGACATTCTCATAAGCTGGAGAAATGCAGGTTTGGTAGACGTACCATTAAGTGGATACATAATTGGTTAAACAACAGCAAACAAAGAGTGACTATTAATGGAATGATGTCTGATTGGAAGAAGGTCTCAACTGGAGTTCCACAGGGATCTGTTCTGGGTCCTGGGTTATTTAACATATTTATTCCTACATCCAAGTCATTAATAGAGAGTACACAGATCAAATTTATAAATGACACAAAGCTAGGGGTGGAGGGGTTGCCAATGCTTCGGAGGATAGAACTAAAATTCAAAGGGATCTTGATAAATTGAAGAACTGGAGTATTGACAACAAAATGAAATTCAACAAAGACAAAATGTAAGGCGCTACACTTAGGGAAGAAAAAACAAATGCACAAACATAGAATGGGGGATAACTGGGTTGGCAGCAGCACTGCTTAGAACAGGGGTTCTCAAACTGGGGGTCAGGACCCCTCAGGGGGTCATGAGATTATTACATAGGGAGTCAGGAGCTATCAGCCTCCACCCCAAACCCCGCTTTGCCGCCAGCATTTATAATGGTATTAAATATATTTTTAAAAAAGTGTTCTTAACTTATAAAGGGGGTCGCACTCAGAGGTTTGCTATGTGAAAGGGGTCACCAGTAAAAAAGTTTGAGAGCCATTGGCTTAGAAGGATCTGGGAGTCATGATGGATCACAACCTTAACATAAATCAATGTGATGCTGTTGCAAAAAATCAAATGCAACTTTGGATTGGATTAACAGAGGCATAGCATGCAAGTCATCGGGGGGGTAATCATCCCACTCTATTGGGTGTGATTAGGCTTCAGCTGGAGTACTGTGTCCAACTTTGGTCAACAATGTATAGAAAGGATGTAGAGAAACTGGAAAGAATCCAGAAGTGAATGACAAAAATGACCAAAGGGATGGAATGTAAGCCATAGGAGCAAAGGTTGAAGGAACTGGATATGTTTAGTTTGGAAAAAGAGGAGATTAAGAGGGGACATGACAGCAATCTTCAAACGCTTGAAAGGCTACCATAAGAAAGATGGAGAAAAATTGTTCTCTTGCCACAGAGGGCAGGACACAAGGCAACAGATTCAAACTACCTGAAACCTCAGGAAAAACTTCCTGTGACAACAGTAAGACAAAAGAACAAACTGCTTAGGGAAGTTGTGGAATCTCCTTCATTCGCGGTTTTCAGAACAAGGCTGGATAGCCATCTGTCTTGGATGCTTTAGACACAACAAATCCTGCATCTTAGCCAGGAGTCAGACTAAATGTCCCTTGTTGTCCTTTCTAACCCTATAGCCCCATGATTCTACTATTCTGGTTTTTAAGATTCTGCCACTTCTGTTGGCTTAACTCTAGCTCCTGCCTTCTCCTCTAGGCTGCCTTTGGCAACTCTTGGGTTTAGAAATGGAGGACCAATTTCTGCCATCAATTTTAAATACCACTGACTTCCATAAACAGCATCACCCTGGTGATATTTTTATGTGAAACTTTCACCTGGCATTAAGACAATTTGCATAGGTGGAGCTGACTTCAATAGGGTTGTCTAGGTTGCATATGACAGCACACATGATCCAGTGTTAGATTATGCCAGAGCCCAACAGGGCTGAGTCCTGTCAGTTCAAGAATGATACCTATGAATGTAGGTAGCTCTGATTCTAGTAGATAAATTCAAACACTTCTGCTGTGAGTCCACAAGGAGTGCATTTGTAATTAAAAAAATAAAATCTAGTCACCCTTGCCATAGGGTTTCACACATAGCATATCATTCCTTCTCCTGGTATATCTTTTACACTGTAACATTTCTCAGGCCAGGACTGTCCTTATTTTTGTATAAGAATCATATTGTTAGCACTAAAGAAAGAGGTTAAGATTTTCAGAGAAGATCCCTTAGACCGCTTTGAAAATCTCACCCATAATAAAAATGCTGAAAAATTACAATTCCATTCTCAGCCCACACCCTCTTCTCCTAACACATTCAACAGAAATAACCTATAAGCACTAAATAATAATATATTTTAGGTAATCTAGACTACTGATACATCACTGTGACTAGCTAGCTCTATTTTTTGGTCCCTCTTCACACCACTGAGGAGAACACGTGGAAGCTTAGCCATTTTCCTATCTCTCTTCCACTGCATGTCCAAAATGGATTGATTTCACAAGGAAGAGTCAGACTGAAAGAACAGCTTCAGTGTTGCCCCTCTCAGCCACCAATTTGTTTTTCACATGGTACTAAGAAGTTTTCTTTCTAACAAGCTCAAAGTAGTCATATCCAAAATGGTAACAAGTTAATTTTTCCCCCAACTTTTCCACAACATAGTGGGAAGATTAAATAAGCAAAGTTTGTGCTTAAAATAAGAAGTGCTGATAGAACAGCATTGATCAGCTCCTCCCCTTCACCCCCAGCACTTCCTGCCTGCCGGCGGCCCTGCCAAGCAGCACCTCCCCCTCCCTCCCAGACCCTTCCAACCACCACAGATCAGCTGTTCAGTGGCATGCAGGAGGTGCTGAGGGGGGAGGAGTGAGGGCGGGGCACGCTCGAAGTAGGGGCCGGAATGGGGTGTGAAGAGGTGGGGGAGGGCTTGAGGGAAGGGGTGGTGCGGGGGCAGGGCCTGGGGCAGAGTGAGGGTCAAGCATCCTCCAGGAACGCAGGAACTCTGTGGCTGTGCTCTGGCAAACTCTCCCTGCATTCTGCAGCATTGCCAAAAAGCTGACCAAATACCTCACACAAATAGGTACAAATCTGGTGGTGGAAAAGTGATGCCAGCTGTACTGGATTCCTAAAGTTTCAGTTCTAAGGGTACGTCTTCACTACCGGCTGTATCGGCGGGTAGCAATCGATTTCTCGGGGATCCATATATCACATCTCATCTAGACGCGGTATATCGATCCCCGAATGCGCTCCTGTCGACTCTGGAACTCCACCCACACGAACGGCGGTAGCGGAGTTGACAGGGGAGCCGCAGATGTTGATCCCGTGCCATGAGGACGGTAAGTAACTCAATCTAAGATACTTCGACTTCAGCTATGTTATTCATGTAGCTGAAGTTGCGTATCTTAGATCGATCCCCTCCCCTAGTGTAGACCAGCCCTAAGATGTACATATATAATTGTTCTTAATCTGAAGTAGTTTTATTGGGGGGGGCTTGTTTTGTTGGGGTTTTGTGGGGGGGCAGGTAAAGTAGTAGCTAGAGATGGCCAGAGCTTTACTGTTTATATTTGAAATTTAACTCCTCAACTTCCAGGAGTTTTCAGCTTCTGAGTTTCTGCTCAGGCCATTAAGGAAATGTGACCAGCTGGGATCCAGGTATGGATTCCTGATTTTGGTTTAGGCCCCTCTGTGATGGAGATACGTATGGCCAGGAATGACTATCAAAACAGATCATAGAAAGAAAAGAAACAAGTATGTGAGAGAAGACCCAAAAATTTTGCTTAGATATATTTACCATAAGGACTGAACATTTGTAGTAGATAGGTTAATAAATGTATTACAGCCTTGGCATAGTCAGCTTGTTTCCCTCATCACTGCAGTATATACAACAGATAAATAAATAGGGGGTAAATGTGATGTATATTTAGACTGAGCATTAGATTTTAAAATCTCTGTCTAACTGAATGCATTAGCCAGTGTTTTCTGTTTGTCACCAGGATGCCATGGAAACACAGAGCTGAATCCCTAATAGGTCTCTCCTGGCAATAAATAAACAAAGTCTTTGTCTATTCATGTTTCGATTTCTTTTTTTTTCATGTAATTTACAATTTCAGAAAGAAAACAGATCGTCCTCGTCCCATCCCACCCCCATTTTGTTTGGCTGCAAAGTACATTAAAGACAAATGCAAAATACACCTTCTAGTGGCCATTGTTGATTTTTAAACTGAAGTTGCTAACATTAGCAACCACTGAATACTGCTTATTTGTGCTCAACTGGTTCATAAAGAAAAAAAAAGTGGGGTGTATTATTAAACCTGGAGATAACTTTAAGTAAATTGCAGTCTAACCCAAAGAACACTTAGTATATTTATTTAAATTGAAAGCTGATATAGGACATAAAATGTTATTTTCCCGACAAGTCTGAGAGTCTAAAAACCCTTTTTATAGAGATAGGAACAATGTTCATAGCCTTTAAACTGCTCCTCCAAAGCAATGACACACTATAGCTTCCACAGCTCCAAAGCTTATTAGAGCTAACCAAGGCAATCATCCCTATCACCCTAATGCACAGGAGCAAGGTGAACCCTAAGCATAAAGTGCTAGAAATACTGCATATCACACGGCATCGGTTTGCCATCTGGCTCCTGCTGTACTGTCTGAAATGAATAAAGTCATCAAGAGGGGATGTTGTGCAGTAACATGAGTAATAGAAAGACTGATAATTATCTGTGTGGAGAAGTGGGCAGATTTAATTAGGTTACTCAAATCTGAATAGTCAACTGAATCCGAAGACAGCAACCTCAGTCATGGAAGGCAGCCATATGGTCCCTCTCAAGCTTTTAGGTCAGGCTGAAATTCTGCAGGGATCTTTGTTTCTAATTTAAGAATTCAGCACCAACTGCTTGACATCACATCTATCAGAAGCTTCTTGGTCTAGAACTACAGTCAACAATTCTGGCAATAAACACTAAAGGCCCAGTTGTGCCAAACCTACACACACAACTGACTCCTACACTTCCCTCCCTGCAGTCCCCAGTGCAGGAGGCATTCAGGCATGGGGAGGGAAGGCAGGGGGTGGAATGGCCAGTGAATGAAGTGCCCTGACAATTCCCAGCTGGCATATGATCCTAGAGGACCACAGCTAGATGGTGCAGTTTAGAGCAGTCCTGAGGCTGCTTTAAACTATGCTGAGACTGAGGCAGAGAATCTAGGAGCTGCAAATGATTCCCTAACAGCCTCCTCTTTGTGCTGTGCCCACCATAAACTGGATGCAGTCAAAAATCTGACTTCCTGAGTGGTACGTCACACATGCAAGTGCTGCGCTTATGTGTAAATACGACAAAATTAGGCCCCTTTGTAACTGTGAGGCAAATAAGGCATATATGTGGTAAATTAACCCTAGAAGAACTCAGAAAATCAGTTCAGTATAAAAAGAATGACAACTTATTGTGAAATCCAGTGTGAAGCCACAAGCCTGCTCACTGATACTGGTGTTAGCATTGCACACCCACTTGGCACTGGTGTAAATTACTGTACAAGGGCCATGTTACATACCTGGATGCTCTGCAAGGACGAGGCCCACACACAGGTGAGTTAATTGGCTTTAATGAAGGTCAACTGACACAGCCGCAACGGCGACTCCACGCGTTGCTGCCACTGGCTTGGGGAGTTCAACGTCCGAACAGCTCGGTTAGGTGCGAAGTCCAACACGCAAGCTCCAGCCCATAGCAATTATAGCATCATGCTAACATCATGCAAAGCAGCCTCTACATATGCAATGGGGGACTTTTCAACAGCAATGGCCGCCTCCCCTGGCCTCGGGCCAGGGACTTTCTGCAGTTCCCCAAAACACCGGGGCTTCCCACACAGGGCAGTTCTAACCGGTTAGAAGCAGCAGCTGCTAGCAACTTCTGTCCGCTAATAACCTCCCCTTGAGAAAGCGCAGGCCCTAGCTAGACCGTAACAATGTCTTCCGGGGTCCCCTACAGGCCAACATGGTGAAGAATCTGGCTTGGAAATAGCCAGTGACTAAACTGTTGTCAGATGGTTTATCTTTTTTGTGACAGATACAAATCTGAGTCTTAGCGTGCGCACACACACACATTTCAGTCCATGCACATAAGTGAAAACTGACAATCCATGGTTGGTTAATTTTCTAAATTCTTTTGTCTTTTGGCCATAGTCCTCGGTTTTCCTGCAGTTTGAGTGACCATTCTCCAGCTGCCACATCAGTCACTCCCTCTCCAAACCAGCAGGACTAGATGGGACTTAAGGGTCTTGACTGTGGTTCAATAAGTGATTAAATTAATCACAGTTCAAACAACAAGACGCATTCTTTCCTCCAACTCCCATGAGTTGAACTCAGAGCCTCTGCAGCACTGTTAACCCCTGCTAACCAGGGAGCAAAACACAGATGGAAGCTGAGGGGGTAGGAAAGGAATCAAACCCGCATCTCCACCATAGGAAATACAGATATAGAACTAGGAGGCCAAACCAATCATTGAAATAAAAAAGTTTAATGAAACTTTCTGTACAGAACTTGAACTATCATAACAGAAATAATTTTGGGTGAGTGGGAAGAATAAATTTCAAGGATGAACCCAAACAGTCCTGAACACCTGAATGAGATCTGATTATGAGCTTCTGGCACAGCAAAAATCCCACTTCTAAACACTCTTAATCTTAGAAAATTGTTACAAATCAACATTGCTCAGAATTTAGTCTTCAGATTTTGTATTTGGATTTGGAACATTATAGAGAAAGTTTCAAGCTGTAAATTCAGATATGAACATGGGTCTGGATCAGGGATTTTGGTTCAGTGTCCTATTTAAACTACTCTACCATCCTGGTTACCTTCAGCCTTTAAGCATTCTTTTTTTTCCCCCACTGCGTGGAGAACTACAGACAGTTGTTCATTCAGTCAGAGATTGCTGTTGATCTGACCAGCAGGGTCAGGACAATAAATCATTCATTCTTAAATAAAAGAAACAGGAAAACTTCCAGAACTCAGTTCAATCTCACATACTGTACTGTAGTAAGAGAACATCCATAATGTCAGAATACATACTTCAGAGAGATGCTAATGAAAGAATTAGTATTGGCAATTGGACCAAAAATTCAGTGGACCCCTTTGATAGGTGGGGCTTGCTTGTGCCACTCCTCTTACTTGCCTTTGGTATTGTCAGGGCTGATTCCCCACTCTGGCACTTCGATTGCAGAAGGTGGGGGCCCACAAGGACTCTAAAAAGTAATACTGGCCACTCTGGGCAAGTATTAAATTCCCAAGATCACAGTTTCTTTCTAAACTTGGATGGGTAGAAGCTGCCATCACCCAAGTGCAAAAAAAACCCTTGAGACCCAGGAAGGTGCACTTGGGAATTCTTTCCTGTGGGGTACCCTCAAACCCTTTCACTGCCCCCTCTGAGGAAGAGCTGAAAAAGAAAACAGGAAATTAGCTGTTGCCCCAGCTAATTAAACACGTTCACAAACCACTTAGGACACCAAAAATCCAATCCTGTTCTTAAAAAAGGTAAATTTTATTAAAAACTAAAAAGAAAGAAAATACATCTGGATCTTAGGCTTTTACTAGATTTAAAATCCCATGTACAAAAATTAAACATCAAGAATAACCTTCCTGAGGTCTAGCTTAAAGGTTACAAGCAAAACAAAAGCATTTGGGGTTAGCATAGAGTCCACAAGCCAATAACAAATAAACTAAACCTAATCGCATCTTTCTAAACATTCCTGATTTGCTTAGATATCTGGTTTGTTAAATAAGTAGTTGTAGATCTGATCTGATGGTTTTCATATCTGGCCTTCAGCTTCTCAGAGCATAACTGCTCCCTGTTCCCCTCCTCCCTGAAGGACAACAGCAGCACACAAAAGGAAAAGCTTTTCCCCCCCTTCTCATTGGCTCTTTTGGTCAGGTGCCCACTGTCTTCCTTTTACCTGGACTTTTTTAACCCTTTACAGGTAAAGCAATTAGAGAACAGCCACTAAGAGGAATTTATTAGTTAACTTGTTGGCTGGGTGTCCATGAAAGGGAGCTATCCCCCTCTGCCCTTCCCCCCCACACACACTTCATTTATCAAGGTATACAACTCTATTTGCAATATATGTAAGTGTGTGATTCCACTGCCACTTTGCACACACAATTCCCACTGAACTCAATAAGGGTTCGGTGCTACAGAATTATGCCTTCAATCTGGAACCGTTTACAGTAAATGTCATAACCAAACAGCATCTTCTGTGACATTGGTAGCAAAATGGTATATCTGCCAGAGGAGGCCACCCAGGGACAGAAATATCTACTTGAACTGCTTGTGCGCAAAAAATGCCATGATGTTAAAATGCAGCAGGCACATGTCGGTATTTGCATTTGCCTATGTGTCACAGAGAACTCACATTTTGCCTGCATTTAACTTCTCTTCTTTACAAATAAGTGTCAGGGCCAGGTTATTAAATAAGGTACTGGCTGTAAATATTTTGGATTATTTTTAATATTCATTGTACTGCATTACAATGTGATATGATTTAATAAGGTTCATGTCATATGCTGCACTGGCTAACAACAGCAGCCTACATTTACTGATGTATAGCATCTTTCACCACAAAAGGTTCCATATGCTCTCCTAAATATTAGAGTCAGATTTGAACCTTCCATCAGACTTGGTTGAGGTTGAAAATCCTGAGCCCATATTCTAATTTTGCATTATAGACTCTATTTATATAATGAATGCACCAAGATCCTCATCTCAAACATTCTCAAACTTTGGCATATTTAAAATTTGGATCTCGATGTGTCTTGACGCCTCCCCGGGGAGTTTATCATCTGCTGACGTTACTAGTCCCTCATATTCCTACTGTATGCTATGTCATTTAATAACCAAGAAGCACCTGAAAAGTAGGAAATCTTTTTCTTCATCACCTAAGCCAAATGAATTTAATATCTGTCATATCACTGTCTCATGTTTAGTGTTTCCCACTGTGGGCCTCACACTACACTGAAATTGTTCCACTCAGCAGTGCCAATTAAAACTCTGGGCATATGGCTTACATGGACCTTGAACATCAAACACTAAATAACCTGGAAACTCTCAGATCCAGATCTCATTTTTCTGTTCACTTGCCTGCTACTTCTGCTTGCCATTCAGGCAATCTTCCAAGCCCCCACCAAACCCTCACATTAATCTCAATGGTTTTGATGCCACTGAAACATTTTAGATAAACTGGTTTTGACTGTAGAAGGATATTTTTCTCATTCCCTGGAAACAAAAGACACCATTTTCCTACTACTCTGTTTTTAACACTTCTGAGACTCAGAGGCAGATCTGCCACAGAAGATCATGAGAAGCTTCTAAAGCAATCAGAAGTGTTTTCCAAAGCTCTCTGGTCCTACTCATCTCTGTGAAATGGAGCTAGCCCAATGAGGAAAGTAGATAAGATTATTGTTCTTCTGCCTAATTTTAACCAATTCTCAATTCCCCTCTCCTAAGGGCTTCATGCCTTAGATATTAAATCAAAGAGAGATTTTGTCAAATAGCTGTATCCTGCTTCATCTTGTTTATTGCACCCCCATTGATTCTCATAGTTATATCTTTAAAATACTCACACATATGCACAGACAAATTACTTAAGCATCATATCCCCATCCTGATGGGACACTAATTGTCTGTTATCAAGCTGTGCTTTTTAAACTTATTCATATTTGACCCTTTAAAAATGTTTTTGAGCCTTAAAGAATTGATGTCAAACTGACTGGTCTAATTTCCTGCTATGTCTTTAGATGCTTTTTAAAAATAATTGGGGTGTTGAATTAGTTATTTTTCTGTTCTCTAGGGAACTGTCCTACATTTTTAAAGTTTAAGCTTCTCCAATATCTTTTTCTATTTGTCCAGACCTTGTGTCTTTGTCTATGCCCTGTGTCTCTTCTGACTTGAGTTACACTCATGAAAGAGACATCATCAACTTAAACAGTTCACTTTGTTTAAAGAATTTTAAGGTATTGTTACAAATACCAATGATCACTATAGGTAAAACATAGTAGAGACAAATGTTTTTCCTCTTTATTTACTTTGTGCACTGGAGAGCATTTCATGTATAGTCAGTTTCACCATTCCCCTGTACAGTTAGTCAGTTTCACCTGTTGCTTGTGTGGGTCTGTGAAATAGCAACAGAGGAGAGAAAAGCATTTTAAAAAATGGAAAAATATGAATACAACATTATAAAAAGTGGCAAGATGATTGAGAGGCAAGTGTACTGGCTGAAACTAATTTCAACTCAATTTTAAATGGCTTAGATTGCAAGTTGACATTATCCTTTTAACTTCAAACCAGACAAAGTGGATGGTATTCTGTTCTACTGAAGAAGAATGACCTTGAGACTTCCAAAATAGGTGTCCATAAGAGCCCCTTGTTGGCCCATTTGTACACAGTAGAAGGCCACACACATTGCTCTTTTGAATTGAGTTACACTCTTGGATGCACAATAATTGCACAGTTGTCATAAAATAGTTTTATTGTAATCTCTCTTTACTCCTTCCTTCCACTGACAATGAGGTTCTCTCCTGTTCCCTACTTTCAATTCCACCACCTGCTCCAGTGACTTTAGTGAGTTTGACCAGGCCCTTTTAAAGATTAGAGCATCAAGATTTGCGACCTGGTACAAAGTCCATTGGAGTCAATGGAAAAACTCATTAAATCAGACCCTTAGTTCCTTCCATTTAAAGGAATGATAAATATGCTGCCACAAGCTGAGTAATTTTTAGGGAATTAAAGCTTTAGCCTGAGTGCCTTCTGGAAGGTAAAAATCTCCTCACAGAATCATATCTTTGGTTTCTAGTTGTCACTATACATTTAAAAGGGTAATAATTAAAGTAACTTCTCAATTGAAATTTCAGTTACTTACGCTAAGTCCAAGAGTCGGCCATTTCCAGATGAATGAAGAACTGAGGTTAACAGCCTTTAGTTTCATCTTGTGCTGCCAACCGCATACTTCACTTTTCATTGAAATTCCCCAAGTATTAAGCTTAATTGATTAATTTATTTTAAAATATTTTACTCCACTTCAACATTTCAGATTGAAATAAATCATCATGATAAATTATTTCACTTTTCACCAGAAACTGACTTGGGGCTTCAGTCAACATTGGTAAAACCTGGTTTTGTCTTTCTTCCTGACAATTTAAACTACTTGAAAAGCAAAGCTACAGGTATTTGATCCTCCTCAGATAAAGTCTGCATATGAACTTAGGAGTGTACCTACACTGAAGTGGCAGGGGAGAAGACTGAGAGGAATTATCAGTGCTGTTACTTTCAGTAGATCTTGCAAAGATTAAAGGGATGAAAGAGGTAGAAATATGGCTTCCAGTTGTTCAGTGAAGAATAGAGTAAGTAGTTCTGCCAACATAGCATCCATTTTACTCCACAAGTAGAATGTTTGAGAGAACTATTATATTTCTTCAAACAGGTATTTTATGCCCTATATCTCAACTGCTTCCAATCCAACAAGTTGAAGAGCAAAAAAGTTCCTTCAAGTGTTATCTTTCCACGTGGTCAATTCTTGAGACAGTTAAAGAAAAAAAAACAAAACCTGGACTTCAATAACAGAAGTCACCACATGGATTGCCAATGGCAGAATGTTACAAAAGTTTAAAAAGTAAGAAAAGAACATGAATACTTCACACAAAACCAAGCTTTTTTCCTGGTTGTATTTGCTCTTTTTAGTCTATAAGAGTGCTAAAGCTTTACATGTAGTAAAAAATACTGTGATGGCACTTAAGACTTTCTCCTTGTGGTGCTTACTCAATGCAAGTAAGGGCTGACCTTTCTGGAATAGTAAATAAAAGGCAGTCAAGTTTGAAACTCAAAAAAGTATGAAAGTATTTTTCTCAAACTTCAAATAGAACAAACCAACCAACCAACCAACCAACCAACCTTTGATCTAAGAAGAAACAGGAAAGATTCCATCCCTAAACCAATTTGTTTGTCAGCTGAGCATTACCATACTTCAAAAAAGAGTGATGGATAACAGCAGTAAGGCAGAATATCAGAATGGATAATTCCAGGAAAAGAAGGCAACAAACACTGCAACAAAAGAAAGAGAGAAGTCATGAAGAGAGATCCTCTTAAGTGTGAACTAAAGAGCTGATCACTAAACTTCTTAACAAGGAAAATATGGGGAAGGAACATAAGAACAGGAGGCACCAGTTGATGGCTGTTAATGTGGCCACTGGATGCAATGCATTAATCTTGCAGGCTAGGAGATATTTCCAAACCAACAGTATCACAACTGACCGACCATCTGTATTGCTATTCCAAACATAAAAATGCCAAGAAAAATGCAGTGAAATCCTGGACCCTTCGAAGCAAAGGGGAGTTTTGCCACTGATTGCAATGGGCCAGGATCTCAGCCATGGGCTCAGCCAGTGGGCAGGTAATCAGTGTATAACCTAATATCCACCTTACCTTGGAAGGGCTCACTCCTCTATTCTCTACCCACTCAAAACTTCAAACAGTTTAGATACGAGCTTTGGTTTGGGGCTCAAGTGATTAAATTCTGCTTGCCTACCAGCCCAGGGCATGTAATTGCTTTTGATTGCCCCCCATTATAAGAAGTGGGCAACTAGATTTTGTGCCTGGGCTGTTAAATTTTCAGGATAGTTTTCCAAGTTTTTCCATATTTAGAAATAGCTGAGTGTTTTCAGGTACCGTATTTTTCCTGATGATAAAATAGCAAGGACATATGGTTTAAATCAGCATTGGAACATTGACTTCAATGGTTCTGTCCCCATGATCCCCCCAGAAAAAAACTCAACTAGGACTTTTCTGAGGAAGGAGAGGGAAGGACTAAGAAGGAAAAAAGAGTGAGAAAGAATAAAGAAGTTAGTGGTATGCAGCACAGCATGCAACTTTAACATTTGCGTGCAGGAGTATTATCATTGTCATCCTGTTTTAATCTAACATGACAAGTTGAAAAGAAAGTGTTATTATACACTAGCTCAGAAGAGAAAGCAGAGGTGTCACATACGGAAGAGAAAACACAAATCACAAAATGATATTCAGTTCATTGCAACAAGAACCCAGTAGCAATATAGTCAGGTTGCGATAGCACTGATTAGTTTACTGTACCCAATCATTGGATCAAAGAGGAAGAAAAAACAAGAATATTTTTTTAGATGGAACCACCAAACCAATTCCATATATGGTAAAATCTGGATAGGAGGAACGATAGTATAGCTTACAGAATTGCGAAAGCAACATATAGTTATAACTGAAAATAAACTTTCATTCTGAGCACTTACATTTACTGGTCTATCATTCCCCCAAAAAAATCCTTTGGGGGATGAGGTTTCTAACACTTGTTTTCAGATGAGTAAATTTTCTTCCAAAAATGTGAAATCAGTTTACAGCTTTCTCAGTGCCCGTGATTGTGCTTTTCTGCAATTATGAGTTTTTTCAGTTGCTGTTTCTTTGGATTTTGAGCAAGAGGTTTTGTCATTTTAATTATGTTACTTTAATGTTTTGTAACCTCTATAACACATCTCAGTTACAATCTCAACCATGAAACCTGTTTCACTATTCAGAATCAACATGCACCCTCTGAGATAACAGTGCAGTCATAGAAAATTACTAGAGTATTTCAGTTCCTATTGTGCAAGCAGGTGCAGGTAAATGCTAGTAATGATGACCAATCTATACCTAGAAAGTAAGACTCTATCTTGGGTACTGCTGAGCTTTGTGGAGGCCTTTCTAATACTTTGCCCCAATAGTGCTGGGGCAAGATGAATTTCAATTCTTTCATTATTAGGTACCTAAGTATGTATGTAAATACTGGGAGGGGGTAAGGAAATAAAGAGTAGAGCTGCCTGAATTAAAAGGTAAAGCATTCCTTTTAGACTAAACCAGGAGTCGGCAACCTTTCAGAAGTGCTGTGCTGAGTCTTCATTTATTCACTCTAATTTAAGATTTTGCGTGCCAGTCATACATTAACGTTTTTAGAAGATCTCTTTCTATAAGTCTATAATATATAACTAAACTATTGTTATATGTAAAGTAAATAAAGGTTTTTAAAATGTTTAAGAAGCTTCATTTAAAAATAAATTAAAATGCAGAGCCCCCTGGACTAGTGGTCAGGACCTGGGCAGTGTGAGTGCCACAGAAAAGCAGCTCACATGCCGCCTTCGGCACGTGTGCCATAGGTTGCCTACCCCTGGACTAAACCATCATGCAGGGGAAACAGATACAAAAACAAATACAGCAGAAGGCTGTTTTTGTGTCTTTTGCTCTTTACACAAAATATGGAATATAAAGGAACCACACATGGGCACACAGGGATCTAAATTAGTGTGCTTACTAATTGTATACCACATGCAAGCCATTGCTATCTATGTTCACTGCTGCTCTTGCAGGGATCTGGTGACACAGGAACACAGTGAGGGCACACAAACCACTTAAGAGTATGCTACCCAATTCCTATACACTACACATCTTTAATGTAAAAGGACATAAAATTAGAAATGTATTGCTATCATTAAATAAACAGCATGTTCCAAATTAAGTCTGGGAGGTGGATTATGATTTTTCTGGATAAAGTCTCACAGCCTTATCTGGAACAGTGACTGCACTTGCTGATGTAGCTGTATCAGGAACATCTTCCTGCTCTGTGGTGTTAGGGTCACTTGTAGTAGAGACAAGGACATGAGGCTCACTGGTACAGTTACACATCACTGTCTGTGGCGGTATTGTGAGTAGTTTCAACAGGCATCCCTGCTGTAGAACATGCAGAGGGATTTGTGCTCAGTACAGGCTATCATGTCTTTTCCATGACATGTTTGGTGCCACTTCTATCCAATAAGACAGAGGACCAACTTGTGTTGTAGTCACTCAAAAGATTCCATGAACTAAGACTTTCTCTGATGATGCACTGCTGGGCATGACTATTTTTGGCCATTTCCTAAGAAGGTTCATTTGGAGATTGGGCTTTAGCAAGCCCCAGCAAGACCTTAAATTATGTCCTAAAAGCAACATCACACGTGTTTTATTTGTAGTTGTGAGTATTGCATTCCTATGAGCCAATCAAAAACTTGTAATTTTGTGTTGTAGGCTACCTTTATCTGAAGCCATAGCACAGATTCCTTGTTTGAATATCTGGATAAATCTTTCCACTAATCCATTTGTGGCAGGAAGATAAGATGCTGATGTGACATGTTTGATACCATTTCTTTTGGCAAACAATTGAACACATCTTTTTGGGATGTACACTGAGTTCCATTGTCACAAGGACTTGTGAACAATAGTTATAACTACTGTCTGCACTGAATTAGTTGAATTTATACAGAATACTTCAGGCCATTCAGAAACAGCATCTACTCCAATCAAATACACATGTACCATAAAGGTCCAGTTTATTCAATATGGATTTGCTACAGCTGGGTAGTTGACCACTCACGAGGAGGCAGAGAAGCATATCTAAGCATGTGTCTTTGGTTTCACATCACTGTCCTTTTCTGTTGCTTCCAATGGGAAGCATGCCAAGCAATCTGCATTCTCATGTCAATTGGTGCTTTTGAATTCAGTATCATAACAGTAAGTACCCAAGAATATTGCCTATCTGAAATTGTGCTCAGGGCTGGCCTTACCATGAGGCAAACTGAGGTGGCCGCCTCAGATACCAGACTGTAGGGGGGTGCCACTAGGACCCAGAATGTAGAAAATTATGTCTGCTGCTAGTGCATATGTATTCTCTCTGCTCTAGATGCACAGAGATGGTGGAGTGCTGTGCTGTAGGAAGGAGGGCACAAGAGACATAACAGGCAGGCAGGAGAATAGGTGAGAGGGAATAACAGAAAGCAGCAGGAGCTGCAGGGAGAGAGAGGAGGCAGAGCCTCTTATGTACCTCTCTAGCACCCCGAGGAGCCTGGACTGATTAACACCAGCTTCTCAGAGAGCTTCCTGTTTCCTGCTGCTTCCCTGAACCCATTTGAGGAGAAAGGGCAGTCAAGTGAAGTAGTAGGAGCTGAGTGTTGAGAGCCACTATAGCTGGCACAGAACAGTAGTCATAAGTGAAAGAAGAAAATGCCCCTCTGGGGCAGCATTCAGAAAAAGAAAGAAAGCAAAGGAAGCTTTTCTATCTAAACAGGAAGGAGCGCTCCTGAGATACATAGACACAAATGTTCACGGTGACCCTTCCAGCCCCAGTGAGGATGTGAGTGGTGAGGAGATGCCTGATCTTCCAGTTAGTCAGAGTGCAGGTGACCTGGCAGCTACTGCAGCATCCATATCTCCATCTCAAATGGATGTAAACATGCACATTCCTGAAGAAAAGTGTAGATCAGAGAAGAGTGTGGTGGAGGCACAAGAAACAGCTGCTGCTGAGTTTAGTTCCTTAAGTCTAGATGATCCTGGACTGTCGACCCACTTGAGCAGTAGCCTGAGGGACTTCCTTGTACTGCATGGGCCACAGCAAGTGAAAAAACTTCATGTTCCCCAAAGACAATGAAAATAGAAGTTTCCATTCAACACATTACTGGCATGAAATCCCCAATGGTGACAAAGTAGAGAGACCATGGCTTATGTTCTCAAAAACCCAGAATGCTGCATACTGTTTTTGTTGCAAACTCTTCCAGTCTAATGTTGTAGCCACATTGGGTTCTACAGGAACAATGGACTGGAAAAATCTGGCATGCCATGAGAAGGCAGCAAATCACCAGAGAGCATTACATAGGTGGAAAGAACTTGAGATGAGACAAAGGTTAAAGGCCACCATAGATGATCAGCATCAACCGAAGATTGCATCAGAGTCTCTTTACTGGCAAAATGTTCTCTAAAGGCTCATTGCCATTGTGAGAATGCTTGCTACCCAAATCCTAGCACTGTGTGGCACTTCACATCAGCTGTATGTGCCGAACAATGGAGACTTCCTTAAAATTGTGGAGCTGATGACTATGTTTGATTCTGTACTCCAGGAGCATCTAAGAAGAGTCACCACCCAAGAAATGTACACACACCACTACCTTGGAAAAACAATTCAAAATGAGATTACACAGTTATTGGCAACAAAAGTCAAACAGAAGATTGTGGCAGATGTGAAGTCAGCAAGATATTACTCTGTTATTCTGGACTGCACACCTGATATCAGCCATATGGAACAAATGACTTTAATGGTGTGTTTTGTAACAACAACAGAACCTAGTGAAAATGTACCTGCAATGGTGACTGTCAGAGAGCATTTTCTAGAATTTATTGACATTGATGATCCTACATGAGCTGGTATGACAAATGTGCTTCTTAAAAAGCTGGAAGATACGGGAATTGCGATAGCTGACATGAGAAGTCAGGGCTACAATAATGGTGCAACATGAGAGGAAAGAACAGAGGAGTGCAGGCACAGATCCGAGAGTTAAACCCTTCAGCTTTTTTTGTCCCATGCAGTTCTCATTCATTGAACTTGGTGGTCAGTGATGCAGCATCAGCTTCTAGTGAGGCTGCTAAATTTTTTTAATGTAATTCAAAGCATCTATGTATTTTTCTCTGCATCAACTCATTGATGGCAAATTTTGAAGCAACATCTGGGAATATCCTCTCTGACACTGAAACCATTGAGTGCCACACAATGGGAAAGTCGAGTGGAGGCGATAAAGCCTATCAAACACCAAATTGAGAAGATAGATGACGCCATAGTTGATAATGCTATGACAGGAACTGTTCATGGGAGAACAGTGGCAGAGGGAAATGGAATCACCAGAAACATATATAACTTTAAATTTCTGGGTGGCTTAGTGTTGTGGCATGATATACCATTTGAAGAGACTTCAACGTGTTAACCTTGATATATCAGGAGCAACGGAACAACTGGACAAAGCAAAGTCATACCTATAATCTTACCAATCAGATAAGGGGTTTCAAAATGTTCTGGAGAGTGCAAACAAGTTGGCAGGGAAACTTCACACTAAAACTATTTTTCCGCCCATTCAAGGATACAAGAGTCACCAAAGAAGAACACATTTTGATTATGAGGCATGGGATAATCCCATAAGAGACCCCAAACAACAATTCAAAGTTGAATTCTCTAACTAGGTGCTAGATTGTGCAATACAGTCAGTTGAAGAACATTTCATGCAGCTCAAGGAACACAGCAGTATATTTGGGATGTTGTATGATATTCCAAAATTCCTCACTATACCTGAAGAAGACTTACACCAGCAATACAAGGCATTAGAGACACTGTTGACACATGATGACATGCACGATATTGATGTGAGTGATTTAAGTGATGAACTGAAAGCCCTTTCGAGATATATTTCAGCAGGATCAACACTAAAGGCTGTTCTGGAATATATGTGCACAAAGAAGATGACCACTCTCTTTCCAAATGCTTTTGTTGCTCTGCGCATATTTCTAACACTTCCTGTAACAGTTGCTAATGGAGAATGCAGCTTCTCCAAGCTGAAATTAATAAAAAACACATTTATGCTCCACAATGACACAGGAAACACTGGTCGGCCTTGCAACCATTTCAATAGAGCATGAGCTGGCCCAGACTGTGGACCTTCAGCAGGAAGCAGTTCAAATCTTTGCAGCCAAGAAGGCACGGAAAGCACCACTTTGATTATTCAAACAGATAAAAATGCCAGTGTTTACTATGAAGAAAAGAAAAGTTACATATGCTGTTCAGGCATTTGAAAGTTAAGTGTTACTTAAAATTTTTGAACAAGGCATTTTAAGTTGTTAGTTCTCCTTTATTGCGGTAAGAAGCAGAGCAGTACCATGAGAAGAGTAGAACAGGAAGAAGGCAGAATTGAGACCTTTCAAAGTTTTGGCCCAAGAGAGGGGGATGGGTGGGGTGTCATTTGAGCTCCCCACCTCAGGTGCCAAAATGCTGTGGGTGGGCCCTGACTGTGCTGCAGCAATTACTGGCACTCCTTTCATTGGGTTAAAAACTGGAGTTTGATGGTCTGTAACCAGACTAAATAGTTTCCATTGCAGATATTGGTTAAATTTTTTAAATAAAATTCCTCAGACTAAACTGAAACCTTGTCCATCACTTTAAGCATAATTACATTCTGCAGAGGTAAGAGACCTAGAAGCAAAGGCCTGTTGGTATAATCTTCTATCACATATGAAGTCTCAGCTCCTATTCCATATGGGGAAGTGTCACAAGCTAACTTGAACGGCAAAAATGCACTGTAGTATGTAAGGACCCTTTTAAATGCTATAAGCTTCTTGGCCTCACAAAAGCCTTGGGACAATGTGTGGACCAACACCTTTTCCATCTATTCCATGTACTGTGCTCATTTAGCTGATGTAACTCTGTTGTTATGCTAGACAAGAATCAAAGGCAATAACTGGCCATTTTGTGGTGGTGTGGCCTCAAGCATAGCCTAAGTTTGAAACTTCTGCCTCTAACTTTGGCTGTATCACAGAAGATGCTGGACAAGCATTTGCAACATTTAGGACTCGCTCTCTCTTCAAGAACAATTTTTGCTTTCATATGTTTTGAAGTTCTGACTTCATCCTGAAAGACATCAGCTACCTTGTGCAAAAGTTCAGCTATTTTTTTGTTTGGGGACAGGGTTCAAAATCTTTTGGTAAATGTGCAGGTGTTTTATTCTCTCTCGGTCCAGCTGAATCTCTCAGTCAATCTTCACTAAACAATTCATGACCCCTTACTTCATAACATAGAGGTTTAGCATATGCTCTTTGCAGTTACATTACTTCCACTGTAACAACACCCAGGGGCATGAGGATTTCCCCAGTATATATATTTTAGTAGTACTGAGGTTTTCTGCAACATCACTTTTTAAAAAATAGTCCCCTGTGAAAGTAAAGAAACAGCACATCCTGTATCAAGCTCCCATTTTAAGGCTGACACCTTAAACTTGTAAAGAAATCCAAACAACACCCATTTATTGTCTTCTAAACTAAACAGTTGGAAAGATGCTATAACATTTTCAGTGAACTCCATAATGTCACCTGGAAGCTGATGAACCTGAAATCCTCTGTATTGCTCCATTACGTGGCTGTTATACCTTTTGCATTGACCTGCACACTTTCTATATATGATCCAATCTCGTGGGTTTCAACAGGCATTGTCTTTGAACCAACAATTAATTGCACTATGAAACTGTTGCAACAATGAAAGCACAGTCTGAGTGCTGTTTATGTTGTACCTTCTGCGGACCCTCAGTTTTTCTGTTGCACACATTTTACGATATTGTCGCAGCTCATCCAGTAGCTGTCTAGACAATTTCTAGTGCACATTTTAGGATCAAATCAACCTCAGTCAATAGCTGTTTGGGGATTGCTTCATTTTGTATAACACGTACTAACTGGTGCTTTAAGGCATCATTTAAGCTCTTTGCAAACTAGCAACGCTCTGTTAATTACCTTAGTTCAGCCCTACAACAGAAATTGTTTAATTTTCTTTTTGAATCCTTTTACAGAAATAAAAACTACCTGAGATCACCAATGGCTTTGGAGGTAGGTGATTTTGCCGATTTTCTACAACCTTAGGCAGCATAAGTATTACACTCCCTACACACCATCTTTTTCAATTAGACTATCATCAACTATTTTATATTGTGGCAGTCCCTTAATATAGGCAGGCCAGTCTTCTACTGAGTTCAGAAAAGTCCATTTTCCCCATTTTTTCCTTCTTACTTCCTTTTTACTCATAGTCCCAGTGGATGAAGGCTACAGTTGCCTTTAATTTTTCTTCCGCTAGATCTCTACAATCTCCCTCTATTTCACTCTATCTTGAATTAGGATCCCATCCTTGTCACCAGTTCTGGTGAGGCACCCCTCAAACTACCACACCTTGTCTTGGGGTGGAGATCTCCTACCTCCTTTGAAAGGTAGGAATTGACCCAGAAATCATCACTCCAACATCTTCATCGGTAACACTCAGCTTTAGCAGCAACTCGCCTTTATCATCAGACAGTCCCACTGCCCCTCTACATCAGTCTCTCAGTCACTCATCAGGGGTTTCCTTCCCTGTGGGCTCTGGCAAATTCTTGCATATAACACAGGCTCACGGAGCTACACACTCAAGCTGTTCTCTGGGCTTGTTCTCCCAGCCTGCAGTTCAGATTCTCTGCCTGCTGAGTCACTGCCACAGTAGAGGCTGCACTGCTCTGTCAGAGAACACATATTCTCCTCTTCAATCACAGTAGAACTGGCAGGATTTCCTGCTGTCTCTCTAGCCAACCAGAGGTCTCTGAGGGTGGAGATGCTAGCTGATGTTTGTTCTTTCCCCCACCAATCATGGCTCCTAGGCAGGGCAAGATTTCACAGCACTGCTGCTGGTCTGTGGAGTGGGACTCCGCACCAATTTTTGCCCTTTACAAAACAATAACAATATGAAGTAACCACAAAGACACAGTAGGGTCCAAAATATGCAACATATAAGGTCTAGTTACCTATATACTGTGCCACTCTGGCTGGTTTCTACAACACAGAACACAGTGAGTGCTACTGAAGTGCTCAAAAACTACTCAGTTCCCATGAGCCACACCTGGGCATCCAAAGACACTGCAGTAATGGAATAAAACACACTGTTTTCTACTTTAATACTGCCATGGGATAAGACTTAAACTTTGTGTGTCACAATCAGTGAAATACAAAATGTAAGTGAGCCCGTTTAATAAATAAATAAATAAATAATAAATAATAAATAAATAAATAATAAATAATAAATAAATTCTGACCCTAATCTTTACCAAAACTCAAAAGCTGAACTGAAATTTGATTGAGGTTGAAAAGGTTCTTGTTAATGTTTTCTTTTCTTTTTAGTGCTGAGTATTTTGCAATTTACACATCACTCATCTGGTAGTAGCCAAGATATTTTAATTTTTCCTTTGAGTAATCTTTTAGCAGGACAGCAAGTGTTACTGGCTACAGTACCAACAGCAGCAGAAATTCTAGCAGTAAAATTGGGTTAGATTGGTAACTGTGCACATGGTATCCAGATTAATACTTAACATTCATCTTATACAAGGCACATAGAGTTACCTGTAGCACTATGTCAGATTGCTTCGGTTTCTACGGCTGTCAGAGTTGCTCAGTCTTCTTATTCACCTCAGACTGTATCCTTTAAAGGCACCATTGTTTACCTGAAAATATTTTAATAAAAGGGTCATTTGGTTTTTACATAACTATTCTGAAGGAATAGTCCACCCTGGACCTGAGAAAATGTCCCATTGAAACTTTAGTAGAAATCTGAATATTTATGTTGAATGTTTCAGTGTTGATAAAATGGCACATTTCCATGAAAAACTCTTTAGTCAAAAAGTTTCCAATCCAATTCTAGTCAATATCATTTGGATCAACAAGCTCCAAATGCAAGGAGCAATTTTTCTGTTTGCCTTGCCATGCATTATAACTACAAACAATATAGGCCCCGATTCAAGGAAGCTCTTTTGCATGTGTTTTAGTCTCTCTCTGTTCAGGATAGCAGTTAAACAGATGCTTAGCATTAAGCAAGTGCTAAAGTTAAGTATGTTGTTAGTTGCTATTCTGAACAGAAATGCTTTCCTGAATTGAAGCAAACTGAACCCATCCTTCTACTGAGGATAGGGACTAGATTTAAAGTAGTTCCCCCCCATTTAACATAAAAACTTCCTGTTTCCTTCCTAGGCGGGATTGCGTTTGTAGATGTAATTGAAGTTTATTGAATAGCAGTTGTTACCCCAGATGGTGCTGCTTATAATTATAAGAACGTTATTTTCTCTGCTCGTTTTCCTCTTAGCGTGGAGTCAATAAACTTTGTTCTATGTGCCATAAAGGGCACTGGTACCTCTTTTGTTCTTAGCACAAAGAGGAATATTTTTAGCACATAACCTGACCATTTTCAGAAGGTGGTTATTATCAAGCTCAAAATTAGACTAATGTGTCTCATAGGACTGCAGTACTCAGTGCATTCAATAGCAGACTCCAGGCTTCAAAGCAATGTAGTTGCATTGGTTGGAAAGGCAATTTTGGATGACACATACCCTTCTGATTCTACTTCAGCCTCAGTTTCAGGGGAAAAAACAGGGATTGGAGGTCTAATGTTAAAAATATAATCACATTAACTTGAGGCCATCATAAATCTTGAGTTCAGCAAATGGGTGGAACACAACAAATTTTCCCCTGATCAGCTCTGTTCTTTTGACAGAAATGCAGTGCCGTTAATGTCTACTGGGGATAAACTGTTGATTAGGTCACATTGCATCCTTCAGGTTTTGGAAATTCAGTCCCTATGGGTTGAACTGGTTCACCCTGCATGTCACTGCTGTCCTTGTAATTTGGGGAATATTTAAATGTTCTTGACAGGATTGTAAATTATAACATCCATGACAAAAGGAATTTTTCTCCCTTTTACTTAAAATATGAGACTCAAGTGTTGTGTTTTCTGGCAGACTTAAGTTTGTAATCCCTGTCTTAAGATATAGAACTATATGCAGTACTTCCAAATTGAGCATGCCTCCTTTCAAGTTATGGCAAAGTGCAATTACAGTTTAAAAGGAATATTTATGTACATTAGTTAACAACATCATTGCAACTTAGTGCTCACACATCAACACTTAATTAGTGTAAGCGTAAGTGACATAATTTGCTACAAGGCATACATTACCCGTAATGTGAGGTAATTTCATGCACTATGCACATTTTAAATATCTACTCTGTATTTTGCCAGGCTGGATTTTTAAATCAATAAGAGATGTTTGCACATAAAGGCACCTTATCCTATTCCCTGTTTCACTGTAACCACAGTAATTTTTTCTGGGGAACTCTTGACACTGTTGGGCCTTCAAACTGGGAAGATCAGAAAGGTGATTTGTTTCCTAGAACATAGACATAATGTGAATCCAGTTACCTGTATGAACAACATATTAAGTGTTCTATAAAACAAACATTTATTGCATCCGCACCCTGATAACTCAGTCAGTGATGCCAGCCTCAAGACATTGTCTTCTTTTTCTACAGCCATCTCTGTGCTTTTTTCCATGCCACCTCTGAGTATGAAATGCCCATCCTGGGCTGATCAGCAAAGCCAATGTCTTCTCGCATTTGAGATATCTAGAAGACATTAGTTAGCTAATAAGTGATAGGTAGTAGGAATAATATGTGTATTTATGAACATGTCTATAGGTCAGACAGACACATATACATTCTGCTTGCATGTTAGTAACCTTTTCTTCTCCCTTTTCTTATTTGTCATTTGGATTTTAAATTCTTTTGGAAAGGGACTGGATCTACTACATGTCTGCCCAGAATCTAGCACATTTTGAGTACTGCTGCCGAATAAGTAATAATGAGAGTCATTTATTATTTAATGTGAAAACCAGTAGTTGAAAATGAATGCATCTTATTTTGGGATAATTCTCACTTTGGACAAGTGAAGTAGAAGCAAGAAACAAATCGAGCAGTTTTAGAAAGTTTCAGTGTGCCCTTTCATATTAAAGAAGCCACTAGAAATCTAAAGTAAGGTTGCTGCTTCTTGGCTAAAATTCAGTATCACATTCAGCAGTTAGTATTTAATAGTTAGTGTTGTTTAAAGGGACAATGTCAATTTAAAAATCATCTTTCTCTCATCTTTATAAGTAACAACTGAGGATAAAATACTGAAAGAAATTAGAGAGGTTTCATTTCAAAATTTATTTTATATTGTAAAATATTTTAAAAAGTAAAAGTCAAAATTGAAATTGAACATTTTTTTTGACCTGAAACAATTTTTTTAAAAATTATATTTTGGAAAATTTCAGAGTTTTGTTTTCTTTCTAATTTGGAACAAAAACAAATTTTAAAATCACATATTTTCCTGTGAAATGGAAATTCTGGTCCTATACAGCTAGTCTCAATCCTTACACACACACACACACACACACACACACACACGGTCTCAATGAAGTAAATTTGTACAGCTCTTTACAGAATCAAAGCCATAGTTAGTGTCCCTGCTGCCTGTGAGACTCTTTTTAAAGGTCCTGATTCAGCACACACTTAAGCACATTCCTTACTTTACATATGTGCTCAAGTTCAGCCATGTTTCAGAAAAGTACTTAAGCATGTGCTTGAATCTCATTGAAGTCAAATTTAAAAATTTATCCTTTCTTAAATGCTTTGTGGAATCAGAGCCAAAAATTAGGAAAATATTATTGAAGGGGAAAAACACAGAAAAATTAGCAAGAAATCCACAGACAAATTGAGTACCTGATGCTACCTTAATTGATTTTTTTAATTGACTATTTTTTAAATAAGGTTTCTAGTATGAAAAAAAAAAAACCTCTATGTAAATAAGAGCTATGTGATATATTGAAATGATGGCATTCACTTAGTATATGCTTACTGGTCATTGCCAGATAATATTTTAAATAATAAAACTAGTTTTATAGATTCTTATTATTATTATTATTAATGTAATTAAATGCACTTTCCTTAAGCTTTTATCTCTAACTGACAATGTATTACTGCAAACTCAGATCTCCTGCTTGACAAGATAATATATTGCTGTCTTCCCACTGAATATTAGTATACTTCTGATTTTAGTCTACTAAAATGACAAGTATAGCTACTTTATAGCTGTTTTGGGCCATAAAACATTTTGAAAGTTATTTTGCCATTGAATCAGCACTGGAGCAAATATGCTTGAGATTCGGCATTTAGTATGTGAGGTGGTTTTGCCCCTTTTCTGTTGTGGAATATTTGGTTATAAATTTTTCATGCCAGAGTACTTTTGTCTGTCAGCACCTTTTACTTTGGGAAAAATCTGCTTGACAGCCACTTTAAGCCTGCTCCTCCAGAGCTTTTACTCAAAGAAAAAAAAATATGGCCAAAAAGAGGAAAATAATGCAAAACCATCCCATTTTTCACTGTTCCTATATCAAAGTGCTAGATATAAGGTAGCTGTCATCACAAAAGTTGAAGAACACATTTTTAACATATGAGGAAAATATTTTTGTTAGGGACCAGAGTCTACAATATTTTCAGAAACATAGAAGGGCACACAAATCCTGGCAGCCTCCTGAGAAAAATCAGTTTGGGTAATGGGTGACTTGTACATTATGCTACCAGTCCTGCAAAGACATACCCTCATCTTAGCTTTGTGCATTATGAGCAGTTCTATTGAAATCCATTAACCTCATGCAAAAGTTTTTGCTGTCTCAGGTCCTATGAATGGGATTTACAAAAAAGTGTTCAGCACTGGCCTTAACTCTGCTCTCATTAAAGTCAAAGGCAAAATTCCAGTTGAATGCTTTTGATTATCTCACCCTACATGAGCTAAACAGAACTTTCATGAATTAGGCCTCAAATGAGCAAAAAATGAACTTGGGATGTGTGGAGAATCAGACTCCATCAAAACGCTACTTTAAATTTACAGAAATAATGAACCTATTCTATTATTCTGATGAGTAAATTGGATATCTCAATGGAAAACACTCCTTATAAACAAATGAAATAGAAAAGCTGTCCCCCACAGGGATCACAAACTGACTGGCCTTCATATTATTGCAAATAGGAGTGAGGTCCTGGTTAGATGGGAGAGGCATCCTGCTAAGGCCCCAAGTAGATAAAGGAGTTGCATTATGGACAAGGATGAGAATCACTGAGCTACTGGTTCAAAAACAAACTCCATCTGAAAGATGTAAAATGATAAGGGATAGGGAAGTTTGCATTAGGAAATAATATTTACTTTTTATTTTATTTTATTTTAAATCACATTCATCCTTCTGCCAGAGAAAAAGGTTTATCACCCATATTTGGAAAGGAAAGGGGAATGTTTTCACAAATTGCAGTAATTAGTTATGATGGTTAAAAAGCAACAACCAGCTCTTTCAAATGGAACCCAAACTAAAAAGTAAGTCTAGATTTTGACACCTTTTTTCACATTGAGTCAAATCTTTCTCCTTCAGTAGTTTTATTACTTCCTATGGAGAAAGTAAGGGATTCCATTAGGAGTAGAGTATTATGCAGTGTAATGGTAGCAGAGTCTGATCCTAATTTTTTTTTTTAAATTGTACTGTTTCTAATTCGTTTATTGCTGTTGTTAATAATGGCTATGACTTTGACCACATAGTCATAACTCGATGAATAATATAACAAGTGTCACGGCAAGAAGTATTTTTTTAAGTTCACAGAAATGGTCTTATTTTACTCTGGTGGATACTTGTCTGCAGTACATCACAATGGCTCGATACAATTCCCATTGAATTCAGTGGAAGTAAAGTCACCTAACATTTGAGTTCTATCCGAGCTCTGAGCCATAGAGGGAGGATGTTCTTTTCCATGGGATGCATTCTGCTTGTAGAGCACAGAGTGAAGTAGAATGCCTGGGAGCAGCACTGAAAAAGACCACTTCTATCAACTTTTGTAAATATAGTGGGACTGCTTTGGGGCTGCTTGTAGTCTGCCAGCCAATATAGAAGGAGGGCTGAATCCATGGCCCTTCTCTCACCCCTCCCCGTCCATTGTGGAATGTCTAGTGCCCTTCCCCTGTTCTTGCTCTCAGGGTCCTTGTTTATACCTTGGGAAAATTTAGGAAAAAATTCCTATTGTTACTAACAGGTTCCCCAGAATTGGTGTTTGCAAAGTGGGGGGCACTAATCTAACCAGACCACCAGCTGCCAAAGAGGTTTTAAACACAGTGTTGATTAGACTTATTCTGACTTGCTTATTGTGCTGAGAATGTTGGGTTGGCTCAGGGAGGGATTATTTTATTACCACCACTACAGGTAAAACCATTTTTAATAGTCACTTACATGAGAACATATGCAGCAGGGCTTGTACATAATTCTGTTTTAGATCCTGAAAAGGTAGGATGCAGTGAGTAACTGTATACTCTGTGTGGGAAAAAAATACAAGTTATATATGAGTATATAGCTACTGTGACAAAGTTCCTCCTCTACCTTGGTGGGTCCTGCGCTTATTAGCAGATTTGCTCACCTCAGTGATCTTCCCCACAGTCTGGATCAACTCCTCCTGTGTCTGATCAGGAGTTGGGAGGTTTGGGGGGAACCCAGGCCTGCCCTCTACTCCAGGTTCCAGCCCAGGGCCCTGTGGATTGCAGCTGTCTATAGTGCCTCTTGTAACAACTGCATGACAGCTACAACTCCCTGGGCTACTTCCCCATGGCCTCCTCTAAACACCTTCTTTATCCTCACCACAGGACCTTCCTCCTGGTGTCTGATAACGCCTGTACTCCTTAGTCCTCCAGCAGCACACCCCCTCACTCTCAGCTCCTTGTGCCTCTTGCTCCCAGCTCCTCACACACACTTCGTCTCCTCTAGCTCCTCCTCCCCTGACTGGAGTGAGCTCCTATTTAAACCCAGGTGCCCTGATTAGCCTGCCTTGATAGGCTGATTAGAACACCTGCAGCCAATCTGCCTTAATTGGTTCTAGCAGATTCCTGATTACTCTAGTGCAGCCCCTGCTCTGGTCACTCAGGGAACAGAAAACTACTCAGCCAGTGACCAGTATATTTGCCCTCTACCAGACTCCAGAATCCCACTGGCCTGGGTCTGTCACAGTACATATTTTTAGTTCTCTCAGGAACCATGTCACTGCCTTATGTAACGATGGGTCTGTCTACCCTGAAATCAGAGGTGTTATTGCAGTTCATATAAGACATACCTTCACTAATTTTCATCTAGCTTCTGCAGCTAAAAATAGCAGTGCAGATATGGCAGTACAAACTTCACTATGGGCTGGTCAAGCTGTGATGAACTAGGAATGTTCTTAATGTTTTCTCTGAATACTGTTTTGGTGCCTCAGTGTCCCCATAGCAGTTCTTAAGTATCTGGCAGAGCAAAGGACCAGTGCACCTAAATGCCTGACACTCTGTCTCCTAGCAACTGATGGACTGGGCCCCTCCTCTGCAAAGGTGCCAACTGAAGGTGTTGGAGACAAAGATGAGGTGACCTCCTGGCCCAGGAAAGGGGATGAGGAGAGAGGAGGGGCTGGGGGGGGTTGGTCTGGAGCTGGCTGGGGTTGAGGAGTGAAGAGCAGACGTGGGGGGGTCTGGCTCACTGCCCCCTAGAATGGACCCGGCTGAGGGGTCTGGTTCGCTGTATCTACAAGCTCTGTTTTAGACCCTGTTCCTGTCATCGAATAAACCTCTGTTTTACTGGCTGGCTGAGTCATGTCTGATTGCAAAGTGGGGGTGCAGGACCCTGTGGCTTCCCCAGGACCCCGCTGGGGCGGGCTCGCTGTGGGAAGCGCACGGAGGGGCAGAGGATGCTGAATGCTCCAAGGAGAGACCCAGGAGGTGAAGGCTTGTGAGCTTCTTGTCCTGAACAAGTCTGCTCCAAGGGAGAGGAGGCTCCCCAAAGTCCTGACTGGCTTGGTGGGGAGTAGTTCCAGAGCATCGCCCGGTGACTCCGTGACACAAGCCTATCTGGAATTCTGGTACATACTCATGTTCCTAGCCCATGCCAGTGGCTGTGCTATCATATCTTCACCACTATTTTTAACTGCACTTGCTAGCTTAAAACTAGCATGAGTGTGCTTACATGAGCTGCACTCACACCTTCAATTGCAGTGTGTACATACCTTATGACATGTTGAGTGGAGAGAGACAGGTTTGGGTGTTAACAGACCAAGCAATTTCTATCATATGAGGAGCAAGGTCAATGGTTTTGAACTTTGGGATAAAAATATCGTAACCTAAGTGCAAGGATATTGCATTGTCTCTGTATCAGGTGTTTAACATCTAACATCTTATGAGAAAATATTCTGTTTTTCTTCTATAAACCGTCAATAACTACTTCTTTTGTTTAATCTAAGAATAATTGTCATTGACTGTCATTTCTTAGGGGAATTGTCTGACTACAACTCTCTGAAACAATGTATCTCCATCCTCTTAAGGGAGGCAGAGAAAGGTGAATGTGACAGTGTATTAATCAA
Source organism: Gopherus flavomarginatus (assembly GCF_025201925.1). Lineage (NCBI taxonomy): Eukaryota > Metazoa > Chordata > Testudines > Testudinidae > Gopherus > Gopherus flavomarginatus. The sequence goes on along the minus strand of NC_066619.1, from coordinate 102,014,653 downwards.
TGCCACAGAGAAGGCTGCAGTCTTTCTTCTAGAGCAATGCCACCAGCATTATTGCCATTTTCCCCTACCTCCCAAAAAAGTTATTTCCTCCAGAAAAATTCACTAAAACTACCCTGTGAAAACCACACCAAAAGTTTATGAAATGGAACACAACACACATTCTAGAAGAGTCCCTTCATAAGACTATTTATTCCTCAGACATAGTAAGGAATATGTCATATTGTTCAAAATGAAAATTCTATATTTAAATCACATTACAATAAAATAAGTCCCCAGACTATTGACTAGATAGGCTAACTGTTCTTTTGGATCTGTCCTCTACATTGTTATCAACTTTTTCAGCACCTAACCTGTTACAAAATTTTGACCAAATTAATCCAGATATACTGAAAACCTGCTCAGACTTTATAGATCACTCCATATAAATATTGGTGATCAACTAGGCGTGGCAGCACCATGGAGAAATACCCATTTCTGTTGATTAACTGTGATGCCTGGTATGGAGGACAAATATTGTGCATGTGTGTCCCATCAATAGCCCTTATACAACTAGGAAACCTCAACCATGCAAAGCCATAGGTAGCCATCTGCACATTGCATAGTCTATGACCCCAGAGGGACAGCTCTTTCTGGATAGTGGTGCAGACCTCCATTACAACAGCCCCAATGATAATTCTACCAACATCAAACTGATCAACAACTGGAGGTAGTGAGCTTCCAGGGAGCTATAACCATGTGCTTCTCCACACTGAGGGGAGCTTTCATACTACTGGGACATTCTGCAGTTCTAGGGTGAGTGAGCTCTGTTCAGAGCTCCAAGAGAGTATCTCAAATAATTTGCCATGGTCAGAACTGGCTCTCCACAAAGTGAATCTACTCCAGCAAAAGATATAGGAGAAGTGTCTGATTGTTTTCAGCTTCCTCCTCCTTCTCCTCCTCAGGTGCCCTTATCACTCAAGTTACAGCATTGCACTACTTTAGGTATTACACCATCAGTCTGTTTAGATTCATGGCTGTGAGGATTGCAATGCTCTCCCATGCTTCCTCCATGCTGCTTGCTTTAAAAGTGGTGCTGGAAACAGTAAGGATGATGGGGTGAAACAAGAGGAATCATGGGAATTAGTCTAGTTGACTAGAAACCCCAGAATTCCACTGCTTTCAGGTACAAATCTGAAAATAAAGAGCATAATAAAATTCCAGAAAGCAAGCAGCAGAGCAGTGGAAGCAAACACCCTGGAACATCTGACCAGAAGGCTGAGTGCTTGCTGTGAAACAGCACTGTGCTGTATGGCCACAAAGCTACTAGACACAACATTAACTTGATCGCAGGATAACAATGTGCTGGGTGCAACAGTTGTTGCAATTTACTTAATGCAGATATGCAAAATCTGCACCAAGTGTAGGCATGTTTTGAGCCTGCTACAGTGGAGTCTTTCCTCTGTAATGGATCAATTCCCACCAAAACCTCCTTCCGTTGCAAATGTCAGTAGGTCCCATGTTTTGGAAAATGTGTTATATTTTGGCTTAAGTCCTCCTCATATAAAGTGCAAAAGATACTGGTGGTAGCTAGACACAAAAGCAGAGATACAAAACCAGATCCTTAGCCCCATTATAGCTGCTTTATGGTGCTCTGGTGTTGTAAAGTAGCTATACAAACATGAGGAAATCCCTGGGTAGTGCAATCCTACAACACTTCTGCCCCCACTTATCCACCCCACTTCAGGAAGCATAGCTGAAGGAAAGGTCAAAGCAGTGTGGACAGGGGGTCTGTATGACCCAGCAATCCTGAGCTACCAGGATGTCCCCTTGAGTCATAGGCATCCAACCATAAGATGGAGGCTGCTATAACATACAACAAGGTCTGAGCTGGTCCCTGGCCACTTCCAGAATTTGGAGGTTCATAAAGGTGTCAAAGCTACTCAGAAATAGAGCTGAGCAGGAACCAGATTTTCCATTTTGGAATGGGAAAAAAATGAAATAGAATTTCCCATGAAATGAAATGCGGAAAACACAATTGTTTCAGGATTATTGAAATGTTTTCTTTCAATGAAATCAAAACATTGCACTCCAACTTTGACTTTCTAAAACTTTCAAAAAAATTATTAAAAAAAAATTAATTTTGATTTCAAAAGACATTTCAAAACCAAAATCAAAATGTTCCATTCTGAAAATGCTAAAATGGGACATTTCAGCATTATGAAAATGCTTCATTATTTCATTTCAAAATGTTGTTGAAATAGACGTGTTTTTCTAAACATGTCAATTTTGATGAAAATGGCATTTTTATTCAAAAATGCATTTTTATGAAAAAATTCCAACCAGTTTTTCCTCAGAAGTATCCCAGGATTGATGCCACAGTCTTCTTGAGAGTTTCATGGTGTGTCATTGGAGAACTGGGGGATAACAATCCTTATTCAAGCCCTGTCTATGCTACACATGCTTGCCAGCATAGCTATACCAGAACGGCCCCCTCGTAGATACAGCTTATACCAACAGAAGGAGTTTCTGTTGGCATAGTAAATCCCAGCTCTGCTAATGACATTAGCTTTGCCAACGGAAGCACTTTGGCTCTACACTACATCTACACTGAGGAGAGGGGGTTGCATATGTACCTATGTCAGCTAGTGTGTGTGTTTTTTTCACACCACTAGCTGACACAGCTATGCCAACCAAACTTCATCATGTAAACATGGCCTCCACCTATCATGAGACAGATGATGACTGGGGAAGAATTTTTAAACTTCCACAATGTACATCAGTGCTGTGTTGTGTGCTGCTTCTTTCTTAAAAGAGTGTGCTTAGTAACTGTGGTAGAATAGGAGTAAATGTCTCCATATACACAGGTGACATGCACTGGGTCATCATATTGGAGGATTTGGGAGTTGAGTAAGGTTTCCCAAACAAACATCTCGGAATACCCTGAGACCTCTGAAATGAATACTGTTTGCCACCCAGCTGGACCATGGCATGTGACCCTAAGAACCCATCAAAAAGTCAACTGGAAAAGGATTCACTGTTCTGTAATGATCAGAGGGGTAGCCATGTTAGTCTGGATCTGTAAAAAGCAACAAAGAATTCTGTGGCACCTTATAGACTAACAGATGTATTGGAGCATGAGCTTTCGTGGGTGAATACTCACTTCATCAGATGCATGTAATGGAAATTTCCAGAGGCAGGTATAAATATGCAGGCCAGAATTAGTCTGGAGATAACGAGATGAGTTCAATTAGGGAGGATGAGGCCCCCTTCTAGCAGTTGAGGTGTGAACACCAAGAGAGGAGAAACTGCTTTTGTAGTTGGCTAGCCATTCACAGTCTTTGTTTAATCCTGAGCTGATGGTGTCAAATTTGCAAATGAACTGAAGCTCAGCAGTTTCTCTTTGAAGTCTGGTCCTGAAGTTTTTTTGATGTAGGATGGCTACCTTAAAATCTGCTATTGTGTGGCCACGAAGGTTGAAGTGTTCTCCTACAGGTTTTTGTGTATTCCCATTCCTAATATCTGACTTGTGTCCATTTATCCTTTTACATAGGGACTGTCCAGTTTGGCCAATGTACACAGCAGAGGGGCATTGCTGGCACATGATGGCATATATAACATTGGTGTTCTGTAGCTGTAACAAACTCACTACACGTAGCACACTTCTTTCCTAGAGTTTATCCATAAAGGATATCATGTAAGTCTTAAATGAAAGCCAAAATCACACTGGTCATTAGTATCAGGAAATGTAAGTACAAATGCCGTGTCAGATGATATGTGTATACACACACACACACCTATGCACCCTGAAAATATGTTCCTAAAAGTCAGAACCAAGGCAGGGTTGACAATCAGGTTCTGTGAGACAAAGGATGCATTGAGCATTGGCCTGCTAAACCCAGAGTTGTGAGTTCAGTCCTTGAGGGGGCCATTTAGGGATCTGAGGCAAAAATCTGTCTGGGGATTGATTCTGCTTTGAGCAGGAGGTTGGACTAGATGACCTCCTGAGGTCCCTTCCAACCCTGATATTCTATGATTTACCTCTCTGCTTCAGTTCACATGTAAATTAAGCATGGTCAGCCAACACAATGGAAGCCCTATTTGCATACAAAGTCAACATGAGAATGTGACCTCAAATGAAATCAGCACACTAGGGAATAAACTCCAGGGAGTCATTCTGACTCCAGGGACACACAATGGATTTTGAGGGATAAGGCAAAAGAAAATATCTTTAAACTGCATGTAGGAGGTAAGCAGGCAGTATAATTGTACTCATGAAACTGAGATCCCAACCAGTCTTGGCTGAAAGAACTGTACAGGACATTTAGGGGAGATAAGACTGTTTTTAGACAGTTACCTTGTTACAAGTTAAGGTTAGTTTCTATAAATTGTGTATGGATTTTGTTTTATACGTAACCTGTTTCCATTATCCTTACTCTCTCTCTTAAATCTTAACCTTTGATATTAAACATGATTGTTTTCACTATAAATGTATTTCAGTGTAGTGGTGTTATACAGGAGCTGATCCTCTGTTGAATCAAACAAGCTGGTGTATTGTTATTTCCCCTTGGAGATAGCAAATCTGGTATTTCTGGAAGTATTCAGTGACCGTGGGTGGGTATCACAGGGATACACTTCAAAGAGACTTAGGAAATGTGGTGCATCGATAACCTGAAAAGCAAAGTGAAGCTAGAATTATCCGGGAGGAAAATGTTCTCACTGGAAAATCGATGGCAATATCTGTCTGGGGACACTCCCAGATTGTGAAAGATAGCCACTTTCACAGTGTCTAACCAGGCCCTGTCCTCCCTCCTCCAGAGGAAGACTCAGAACTCCTGCAGAGACTCAGTGCAGTCCTGGCCAGAACTCCAGAGCCAACCTCTGGAGCCAGGCCAGGATCCCCTGGTCCAGGCTCAGGGTGTTGATCCCATGCCAGAGCATGGACAGGACTAGCTGATTAAGCACCATTGCCTTCTCCCGCACGGAAAGGCACCAGAGCATTCCTGTCCATCTCCGCAACCGCTCACCCACCCTGGCCTCTAAATCCTGCCAGTTCTCCGGTGGAGAACAATGCGTGGTGGAAAGATAAATGCCAAGATAGAGCAGTGGACCCGCACTCCACCAAAGCATGGGTGGGAGGGAGCTTGCCAGCCACCCATCCCCGACCATCAGGACAGAGCTCTTGACCCAGTTGACCTGAGTGGAGGAGGTCGCCAAAGGTTGCCAATCCCTGTTACAGAAGTTAAAAAATGAGATAATAAACAAGCTTGATAACACCTGTGGGAAAATGAAAAACATCACTGAATTGATTTCCCACTGACACCAAAAAAAGTGAGAATTTTCACTATCCTCTATGCCACAGAAGGACCTGCAGCTATCACTGGGGCAAAAGAGGGCCAAATACTCTAATGGTAAAAGAAACCACAACAGGCTGAAATAGAAATGTTAGGTGTCCTTGTTAATTTCAAGACTTTTTATACAGCTGTAAGAGTAGCAGGAAAAAAAAATAGTTGCAAATAATTATGCAGTAAAAATAGGCAAACCATTAGCTGGGTGTAAGCTGGACAGGCCTGATTTCTGAGGTTTGTTCCTTATCTGATACTGAGACAAAACCGGAGGTTGTTTTGTCCAGCATCAGATGGGGAATGCCATTTTGAAGAATATGCCATCTCTTCAATGTGACCTCACATGCACAATGGAGTTCACACAGCTGGGGGCAGGCCAACACCATTCCCAGAAATACCAGAATGGCTGGAATTCTGGGGCTCTGTGAGTGGCCACCATAAGTGAAAATAAAGCAAAAACTGCAACTAGTATTATTTGTAAGACCAGCTCTAGTGTGTGTGTCGGGGAGGTGGGGGGATGAGATTGCATGACCCAAGCAACCCAGCACTTCTCTCGAATAAATGGACACTAGTTATTTCTTCAAAGCCTGGTTGCCTTCTGTTTTCTAGGGGGCATACTGAAGCATGAAGCATTCTGTGCTTATACGACAGTGGGACATTTTGTCTTTCGCCTACAAAAAATGTCTGCCTTTTCCTCGTTTTGGTTCCTGAGTACTGTGTCGTGTGTGTATGCATCAAACCTGGAAGAAAAAGCAACCTAAGGGAAGTTTGTTAGTGAACTGAGTTCTCTGGAGTAACAGTAATTTCCCCTTCTTCAATTGCTTCTGTGCTCTGGCATGTTTGTGTTCCGTAATTTTTGTCACAAGGCTTCAGACAGATCATTAGAAACACTGGCTTGCTTGTCAAGCTGGTTTTTTTAATTGAACAAGAGCACTCATCCCTCGTTGCCAGGCTCTCCCCTCCTCTCTGTGCGCACGTCAACACACACACACACACACACACACACCATTATCCTGCTTACTAGACAGAGATAAATTCCTCACCATTGTGATCATCAGACACTAAGCCAAACTCATCTTCTTCTTCAGCTTTCCCCTCTCTCCCCACTCTGTTATTCATAGGGACCACAGGTGAAGCGGGAGAAAATTATTACAGCATGACTGCTGAAATGATAGAAGGTAAAGAAGATGGATTATCATGGTGCTGATATGATTTGTATGGATTTCCAAAATTAAGCCGTTCTCTTAAAGTGACCGTCATCTTTGCACCCGTGATATTGCAGCTGCCCTAGTAATAACCTTCATCTGCACTTGTGAGCCAAGTGAGCAGAGCACGTTTCCCATTACCTGTCAAGCGAGTATGTAGAGTTCTTCTGGTCCCACAGTAATAGCAGGGCTGCTGGTGAACAGAGTAATAAACACCTACTGAGAGGGATGTAGCGTGAAAAGATCTCATCACCTGCCATTAGCACGCTGATGAATAATGCAGCATTTTCAGTGGCAGATGTCAGGGGTGGGAGGAAGAATCACTTCTGTAAATGCTCTGGTGAGCACTTCAGCACAAAGTGAGAGGTGATAGCAACAGATGCATGTGACAAAATTACCCTCGCTATTGTATTTTAAAAGAAATGGGAACATTTACTTCACAAATAGCTGGCAGGTTCTCTCTCGCTCTCCCTCTCTCTCCTTTTTTCCCCTCAGAGCCAAAGGATGCTGTAAACCAGCAAACTAACACACCAGCTGCTGCGGGTTTACAGCTTCTGCACCATTGTCTAAAGGATAAACAGGCTCTACCAGGCTTGGCTGTCCATCTAGTTACATTAAATATCTTACCCCCTCAGACTCAAACAGACCTGTTGATTAAAAATCTATTACTCCTATTTATGTTAAGATGCAGCTTCCACTGTACTCTCTTCTCCTCCTGCCCCCCATCCCAAAAACCTTTGGCTAAGTTAAAGGCTAGATCGTGGGTTTGGTCAGCCCTTTGACGAAACCACTAGAGCAGGGATGAGTAAACTACAGCCCAGGGTCCGCATCTGGCCCTTGAGATGTTTTAATCTGGCCCTCAAGCTCCCACTGAGAAGCAGAGTCCAGGGCTTTCCCCGCTCCAGCTGAGGAGTGGGGTCGGGGGCTTTTCCCACTCCACACAGCTCCTGGAAGCAGTAGCATGTCCCCTCTCCAGCTCCTATGCATAGGGTCAGCCAGGGGCTCTGCACTCTGCCCTCACCCCAAGGGCTGCCCCTGCAGCTCCCATTGTCTGTGAACCATGGCCAATGGGAGCTGCAGGAACAGTGACTGTGGACAGAGCAGTGCGTAGAGCTTCCTGGCTGTGCCTCCACATAGGAGCTGGAGAAGGGACATGCTGCTGCTTCTGGGAGCTGCTTGAGGTAAGCACCGCCTGGAGCCTGCACCCCTGACCTGCTCCCACACCCCAACTCCCTGCCCCAGCCCTGATCCTCCTCCCACCCTCCGAACTCCTCGGTCTCAGCCTGGATCACCGTCCTGCATCCCACATCCCCAGCCCCACCCCAGAACCAGCACCCACAGCTGGAACCCTCACCTCCTCCCACAACCCAACCCCCAATTTCATGAGCATTCATGTCCCATACAATTTCCATACGCAGATGTGGCCCTCGCACCAAAAAGTTTGCCTACGCCTGCACTAGAGTATTCTGGCCATAAAGTCAGTGGGTCTAGCCATGGCAGGATCACATCAGTGTTGGGGGATCCTGCCATGACATAGAATTGGCATGGAGGCCTGAGTCATCAACTCCTGCTGCTGATGTACAGGATGTGAGGAAAGGATGCTGCTACACTTGACTGGTGGTAGTTTCAGCCCCAGCAATCGTTAGAAGCCAGCATAAGTTAGAGGAACCCTACAGGCTGCAAAGGGGACATCAAGCCCCCATTTGCATTGCCTCAGTTCTAGTTTCTCCAGCTCAGTAAGCAGCCTCAGGGCTAGGGGAGTGCACAAGTGAGCTTTGTGCCACCTTTAACCCCCACATTTACAGGGTACTTCTCAGCTATTACTTGGGGCCCTAATTACAAATCTATGATTTTTGGCATGTACGTAGCCTGGAGGGAAAAAAATCCCTCCTCCCACACCCAAATCAATATTTGATTGAAGCATTATTCATGGTACATACAGTAATCTTCTTTGAAGAATCACAATTCAGATGATTTACCACAGCCATCCCCAGAGTGGAAATGTTTTTTGATGACGTTCACCTTCATATCTTATTGTCAGTGAATTTTTTGAGTCTGATAGCTCTTTTGGCCAATTGCTGCCAATCCCCACAGTAACTTATTAACATCAAAAATCCCGGGTAACAGATTGTCCATTACCATGACCTGTGAGATTTAAATACAGGAAAAGACTTGTGCTCCTGAGCCCTTACATCCCTGAGGCCATACAGACTGGATTCACTGTGACAGTCACTGCTTGATCTCCACAGGACCGTGGAGCGGGAAAAGAGAGTGGAATGAATAAAAGGGAAGGAGGAGGATATTTTAGAACCTTGCTCTGACACACAATTCATGAGGCAGCATAGATGTCGCTATAGTTGGAGGGTACTCTTCATCCATCTTTATTCTCACATTTATTATAATCAGCAACTAAAGGTTATGTTCCCCTACTTTCAAACACTCATAGCTGTCCATATATAATATTGTTTGCAGTGTTGTCGTAGCCATGTTGGTCCCAGGTCATAAGAGAGAGACAAGGTGGGTGAGGTAATATCTTTTACTGGACCAACATCTATTGGTGAAAGAGACAAACTTTTGAGCTCCACAGAGCTCTTCTTGGCCTGGAGAAGAGCTCCATAGAGCTTGAAAGCTTGTTTTTTTCACCAACAGATGCTGGCCCAATAAAAGATATTACCTCACCCATGATATTGGGGGAAATTGCCCCCAAAGGATCAGGGTTTAGAGAGATATAATGGGATTTAAAAAAACAAAAACAAATCAAATCTTCAACAGTGAAGTAATTTTCTGTAAAATACTATTTCAGGATATAAGTTCTCTTCTGATCACTTTTTGGGCTATGGCTGTTGTTGCTCAAGTTCCTTATTTTATTCTTCTTTCTACACACATTACAGAGGTCCCTGCTTTCCCCGTTAGGTATAGTTGGAAAGGAACTGTGTGACTGGGAGAAACAAGCATCACTTTAGCAAGAGCCAAGTGATGAGAAATACAATGTATATGAGCAGTTAAAAATGTCTGCTGCAAAATGGAAGCAGGGGGGTTAATGAGATACATGCCAGAGAGAGAAAATAAAAGACTTAGCTATGAAGTCTTTACTTACCTATGCAAGATGAGTGAAGATATTAGAAGCAGAGGTTTTTTTAGAGAGTGTATGTACCCCAATGAAAATATGAACATTGTCAAGGGGAGGGGGACGAGCATCCTTCAAGCAGAATGGCAATGTAACCCAGCTGCATCAAGAATGGACAAAAACAGGGTAATAATAATAATGATCCCATGTCCTCACAGCTCTGATTAGGGGACACTCATTTTGAAATGCATACAAACTCAAGGTTAGTGTAATATGACAAGAGAACCTCCAAGCGGGAGGGATGTAGTCAACAAAAGCTCTGCCACATTGGATCCAAGCTTTTCTTGAAGTCCCTCACAGGAAATTTCAGGGAAAATGTACAAATATGGATGATCTCTCCTTGTTGAGACGATATGAATAATAATATCCCCAACCCAACCTCTCCTATATCTGCCCTCTAACTTGGCCAATAATACAAAGAAAGAAAGAATGTGTAAGAAGGACTATAGCTGCTAGGTACTGAACCATTGTTCCTCAGCCTTGAAAATACCCCTTTGCCATGTCCTGACACTGTGATTAAGCCATGGACAATTGTATAAGATGCCTCCCACCCCCACCAACTGTATTAGAAAGAGTGCAGGAGGGTCTATTTGTTTTCTTTTAAGGAGGTTCTTTTTCATCTATTGCTTTAAAGTGTAACTTTCTGGTGTTAAGTTCAGATACAAAGTCTAATAGAAATGCACTTATATTGTGCTTTGTCAAGTTCCTATTCATTCATCACCACTTATAATACCCTTTTTGACCATGTAAATTATTCTTGTACCTGAATGTTCCCATATCAATATTATCCAGACAATGCAATGGCATATAACAAAAGACAAATGCAGACCAAGTTACAGCAAATTTGCACCTGCAAAATTGAAAGTCAGTAAGAGACCCTTTAAAAATCATTCCCTTAATCTTGAACTCTCACATAACGCTTACAATTGCCTGGAAATCTGCTGTACTGGAAATGTTTTTTAACTCACACCCTCACAGCTCATTATAACACACAAAACCTAATGGAGAATTCATGGACACTGTATAGGGTTATACTTGAGTTTTAACTTTATATTTTTTAAATGTTACACTTGGCTTACAGTATATTTATCAATAGTTAAAATTCACAGTTGTTGGATAAATATTATTTAAATTCACAAACCAATACTTCAAATTCATTAAAAGCTGAGAAAGTTTGGATAAAAAGCAACATTTGCCATGTATTTTGTGCCCTGGTATTATCCCCACTGATGTGTAAGGCTAAAGAGGGCCACCTCTTACTGTAGAGATGTATCTAAAAAAAATCTCTCAAGCTGCCTGTAATAATCTCCATTATGTATAATGACCATTTTGATAATAGTCTTTAGAAGAGGTAATGGCCCTGCTGAATGGTTATTACCTGTCTGTTCACGCTGGAAGCAAGATGCAGAAGCCAGAGGGGACAGTCAAATGGTCCTTGTGGTGTAGTCTGAAGGAATAAGAAATATTTAACAGAATGCAAGAAATAGACAAGCAACCGCCTTTCATTGTAAAACTGTCTGTGGTGTGCAGTCAACCATTGTGAATTTTGTGAAATAAAGATACAAACTAAATAAATAAATTAATAATAGGCAAACTATCACTATGCAAATTAGTTTAATTTCAAGTGTCACCATCTAGTTTACTAATAAAGAAGAAATCCAAAAGTTAAATATATTTTGATATAATATAAAATTATACATCAGTCCTACATGACCCCTGTAAAGCAGTTATCAACTCAGTCCAGAAAGATCTCAGTGCTGATCCAAATGTCAAATATACTTAGAGTATGTCCCACCTAGCCCAGGGTTAGTAGAACTCGATTCAGTGGTCTCTGGGTTTGAGAACCCAGGGTTTGAATATCTACACTGATTTCCAACCCTTGTTTAAGAATTTTTTAACCTGGGCCAGAACACAGGGCTCCTGTGTCCACACTGCAGTACACAAATGCGAGTCTGTATCCCAGATTTCTAACACCCTGCCAAACTGTGGCCACTCTAGCCATTGGTACATGGTGCACTGTGGGAAAACTTGACTATTCACAACACATATTACAGGAAGTTTGAATTGCCTGCCAACACATCCTGCCAAGCATTCATTTTGGTCTGCATTCTCCCAGCAACTGGAGCCAGGAACATGGAGGAATTGCCATTTCAAAAACTTCTCTTACTTAGGCTTTCACTTCTGTTTCTGGATGCAGGCTGAGCTTTCATGAGATGCTGGTGGGCAGTTTGGCAGTATTTTTCGACCCACCAAAGGTGTCTAACAGAGAGAATGATGAAGCAGGAGAAGGACCCAGACATGGCAGACTCGAACTGGCTGATGCTGCTCGGTACACTTGATATAGCCACAGCTGCTCCTTAGGCCTGGTCTACACTACACATTTAACCGATTTTAGCAGCGTTAAACCGATTTAATACTGTACCTGTCCACACAATGAGGCCCTTTATATCGATATAAAGGGCTCTTTAAATCAGTTTCTGTACTCTTCCCCAACAAGAGGAGTAGCGCTGAAATCGGTATTACCATATCAGATTAGGGTTAGTGTGGCCGCAAATCGACGGTATTGGCCTCTGGGCGGTATCTGAGAGTGTACCACTGTGACCACTCTGGAAAGCAATCTGAACTCGGATGCACTGGCCAGGTAGATAGGAAAAGCCCAGTGAACTTTTGAATTTCGTTTCCTGTTTGCCCAGCGTGGAGCTCTGATCAGCATGGGTGGCGATGCAGTCCCAAATCCAAAAAGAGCTCCAGCATGGACCGTGCGGGAGATACTAGATCTGATCGCTGTATGAGGAGACAAATCTGTTCTATCAGAGCTCCGTTACAGAAGACGAAATGCCAAAGCATTTTAAAAAAATCTCCAGGCTATGATACAGAGTCCACAGCACAGTGCTGCGTGACAGGCATAACGGAAAGCCAAAGAATCAAATGGACCCTCATGGAGGGAGGGAGGGGGTACTGAGGACTCCAGCTATCCCACTGTCCCCAGCAGTCTCCGAAAAGCAGTCTCCGAAAAGCATTCGCCTTCTTGGCTGAGCTCCCAATGCCTGTAGGGTCAAACACATTGTCCGGCATGGTTCAGGGTACAGCTCATCAATGTACCCCCTTCCCCCCCACGTGAAAGAAAAGGGAAAAAAATTGTTTCTTGGACTTTTTTTAATGTCACCCTATGTGTACTGAATGCTGCTGGTAGACGCGATGCTGCGGCAGTAAAGAGCAGTATCCGCTCCTCTTCCCTCCCCGGTGGCAGACGGTACAATATGCTTGCTATCTGCTGAGTGCTCCTGGCTGGCCTCAGGTGAGGCCAGCCAGGGGCGCCTGGGTAAAAATAGGAATGACTCCCGGTCATTCCCAGTAGATGATACAGAACGGCTGGTAACCATCTTCATCATAACAACTGGGGGCTGAGCTCCATCAGCCCCCTCCCTTTCATGTGTAAAGAAAAGATTCTGTACTGCCTGGACTATCATAGCAGTGGGATGCTGGGCTCCTCTCCCCCACACCGCTTAATGTCCTGCCTGGACTAATAGTAGTTGGAGGCTGCCTCCTCCTCATTTTATCTCACTAACAAGTCAGTGTTTCTTATTCCTGCATTCTTTATTACTTCATCATACAAATGGAGGGGATACTGCCACAGTAGCCCAGGAAGGTTGGGGGAGGAGGGAAGCAATGGGTGGGGTTGTTGCAGGGGCACCCCCCGTGAATGGCATGTAGCTCATCATTTCTGCGGGATCTGACACAGAGCAGCTGTGCTCTCTGGTTCTCTGATACACCGGTTCTCTAGTACACTTGCCCCATATTCTAGGCAGGACTGACTCTATTTTTAGATATCATAAAGGAGGGATTGACTCAGGGAATCATTCCCATTTTTGTCTTTGCGCACCCGGCCGACCTCAGCCAGGAGCACCCATGACAGCAGCAGACGGTACAGAACGACAGATAACCGTCATCTCAAATGGCGCAGCAGACGGTACAGAATGACTGATAACTGTCTCTGCTGTCATGCAAAGGCAAATGAATGCTGCTGTGTAACGCTGCAGTATTGTCTCTGTCAGTGGCATCCAGTACACGTACGGTGACAGTAAAAAAAAAAAAGCTGTACAGGCTCCATGGCTGCCGTGCTATGGCGTCTGCCAGTGCAATCCAGGGAAAAAGGCATGAAATGATTGTCTGCCGTTGCTTTCATGGAGGAAGGAATGACTGATGACATTTACCCAGAACCACCCGCGACAATGATTTTTGCCCCATCAGGCACTGGGATCTCAACGCAGAATTCCAAGGAGCGGGAGAGACTGCGGGAACTATGGGATAGCTACGGAATGGCTATCCACAGTGCAACGCTCCAGAAATCGACGCTAGCCTCGGACCATGGACGCACACCGCCGAATTAATGTGCTTAGTGTGGCCGTGTGCACTCGACTTTATACAATCTGTTTTACAAAACCGGTTTATGTAAAATTGGAATAATCCCGTAGTATAGACATACCCTTGCACACACTGGTGCTCTTCTGGAGCAGGGCCACAAGCACAGACTGGTGATTTTTGTCACCCATGGAATGGGTAGCCTACATTTAGGGTGACCAGACAGCAAATATGAAAAATTGGAACGGGGGTGGGGGGTAATAGGAGCCTATATAAGAGAAAGACCCAAAAATCGAGACTGTCCCTATAAAATTGAACATCTGGTCACGCTACCTACATTTAACAGAAATGGACAACATTTGAAACTGGACTACATTTGAACCTCTTCCCCCACATCTTGGTACAGCTTAGTCTTTTTAGGGGGGTTGTTTCACAGCTGGGCTGGTACCAAGCAGCGTATATACAGGGAAGGTAATGTAAAGTTCTTATTTTAAAAATGGAATGTGCTAGCAAAAATGTGCACCTTCCCAGTAAATATTCTTGCTATTGTTACTGTTTGCCTCTCTCTCCATTTTGAATTCCACATGGGTAGGGGGAGAGTGGGATTCCAAAGAGGTGGCATGCAATCTGGATATGGATGGCTACCCGGGGCTTGTAATATCTTTTACAGTGGTTCACAGAGCAGAAATTCCTCCCAATCCTATATTAATAAATACAGAAATGGATCCAGGAACTTTCTAGGCTTGAGGGAAGTTTCTCCCTCTTCCATTTCTGCTGCCGCTGCCGCCTCTGGGAAGGGGACTGGGCATCAAAAAGAGGCTTGAAGTACAGCCCCAGGATGTGCTACAGCTGCTTCTGCAGCAACGCCTCCTTTAGGATCAGTTTCATCAGCAGAGTTACTTCATTTTCCTCATTCAGCACCTGCTGCTGGTTCCAACTGATTCCCTGCTGGCCTCCTGAGCCAGCAGGTCACCATCCTAGCTGACCAGGTCACTATGCACCACTGGTGGCTCAGCATGTAAAATAATGTTTACAGGGAAGGTGCACCACTTCAGAAGGGTGGTTGGACTCAGGCCTGCATAATACAATGTAGATGCTGGAGCCCTAAATTGGGACCCAGGGTTCAACAGTTCCTATCCCGGGGTTACAAAGTGTAGATGTTCAAGCCCTAGGTCAACAAACCTTGAGTTCTACTAACCCTGGACCTTCATTGCTGTGCAGACAAACCCCTGGGCTTTGTCTATGCTTCTGATGGTATGTAGAGAACCAACACTGAACACCCAGCTAACATGGGTATAAGTAGCAGAGTAAAAGAGGGAGATGGCTTAAGCTAGTAGAGTGCCCCACATGCATAAACCCCCAGTGGATATACCCAACGTGGCTCTCTCCATGCCCAACCAGTGCTTCCCATGTCTATGCGGCTGTTATTTGAAGTGTAGTGTCCCACTGCCTCCCTGCTGCCAGACCCTTTCCCTGTTGCCCCCAACTGCCAGAGGCTTTCCCTGCTGCCTCCTCACTGCTGAAGCCATTCACTGAGGCATGTAGCTATTCACCACAGTGACACAGCCTGACTTTCACTGCAGTGTGAAGCAACGTGTGTGCCAGTACTCTATATGCCACTATAAGTGTAGACATAGCCATAAGGAATCAAATTAGCATTAACAGTAGAGATGCAGGATGGTCTTATTATGAGCATAGACTGCAGAAGATCTGGATTCAGTTCCTGTCTTTGCCAGTGGCTTTCTGTGTGACCTTGCACAAGTCACTTAATCTCTCTACCTTAGTTCCCTGTTAATAAAATTCATTTCCCTGTCTTGTCTATTTATACTGGAAACTCTTTGGGGGCAAGGACAGTGTCTTTATCTGCGATGTACAGTGCTGAGCACAATAAGGGCCTGATCTTGACTGGAGCCTGTAGAAGCTTCCATATTACTATATTTTTGAAATTAACTCCTGAAAATGTAAACTCTGAAGTTAGATCTTGCCTGACACATTCGCCTTATACTGAATGGTGCTTTTGGGTGGATGAGGAAGGATATTTCAGCCACTAAAAACAGGATTAAGGACCCAATACAGGCTTCAGCGAGTTAGGAAGCAACATTCCGTACAAGGCATAATAAATGTTGTTATTATAAAACATCAGATTACATGGAATTGGACAAGCACTCTAAAATATTATCGCCATTTTACACAAGGGTAGATTTTGGCAGATGGAGGAAGTGGCTTGTTTAAGGTCACTCAGCCATTCTGTATCAAATACTTAACATCCAGGTCTGTGAATTCTAGTTACAGAGATATTTTTTCTAGATATGCAAAAAACAGCTGCTACCTGTCATGACCTTAGCTCAACTCCCTTTTGGCTCACGCAGAGGATCTGCTTCCATGGGCACCCCAAAACTTATGGTGAGAGTGCTCATCTGTGGCCAGACACAAAAAATGCATGGGTTTCTAATTTTACAGAAGAAATCTATTCTTGCATTTACCAGGATGTGAGAAAGGAACAAAGCAGTGTAGTTTACAGGTATTAACTTTAATGGCACCTTTATATGCATTAAGTTGTAATGACCAGCACCAGAGATAACCCATTGCTCTAGGATGCAGCATAATATAAAGATGAGAGCAGATTCCCAGCATCTGAGAGACCTGGATTATATTCCCAGTTCTTCTACTGACTCACTGTATGATTTTAGACAAATAACTTTAACCTATTTTGTCTCATTTAGGAATTATATCCTATTCCTTGCACCTCTGTCCTCACCTACTTGCTTCCTCATTATAAGAAAGAAAATTAAAATGAAATCAAAACTTAAAGTCTCACTTTCGTCTGGAAGATGAATAAGAGACAAGTCTTCCCATCCCATGAAAATTTTCAAGATTTCAATATTTTTCCCATTCCATAGCTGGACAAACCCGAGTCCTTTTGAAGCTGTATGCAAAAAGGAGTGAGAGAGAAAAGACTTGAATCTAGGTCATTCACATCTTACGTGGGTGGTCTAATCACTCAACTCTGTCTCACGCTCTCTTATTTTGACCAGAATTTTCATCCTGGGCCTGAGAAAACTTCCCTTTGAAAGTTTCCTCTAAACTGATATTGTCCCACAAAATGTTTCAGTTTTGACAAAACTCAGCATCTTCTGACAAATGTTTTGTTTCATCAGAACATTCTCTTCCTTGCCCAATATGCTCCTATTCCCATTTTGACCTGGACTCCGGACAGGAGAAATAACTTTATGATACACATTACAGTTCATCATTCTGACATTTCCATTAACAAGGGGAGGGCAAATTCTTGAACCTCCCCTCCAACCTTCTTACAAACAGACCCAGTTTGTCTTTTGATTGAGCAAATTGGCCTACTGGCCAAGAAGCCCATAAAGCATTAAGGGAGGGAACATATGTGGCTCATGACATCTTAATGGGCTGATTAAATGCAAGTTTTTAGACTGAAACTTGGGTCATACAGGATATATTAGGAAACAAGAATAAAAGATAAAGTAATGGAATCCACCCCCAAAAGGAGTTAAGGATAAGAACTACAGTAGAAAAACAAGTAGACAGTGATTTGAAGATGTTGCTCCATGTGTCAGCAAGAGACAGAAGCAAGATGGGGACTTCCGCAATCCACATGCTCTGGTCAGCCCAGATGGGTTTATTCATAGTGATCGTATTACTGAATTGTACATAAGCCTACATTTACACTCAGTAAAAATACATGAGTAATTATGTCATGTCTGAAGACACCAATGTTGAAGAACTTAAGTAACTTCATGCAATTATAGTACATAAAAATTACAATGTAGCACCTCAACTTGAAATTATACTCTATTTGCATGTAATTAGTGCCACTAAATGGGAAGTTAAATCCACATTTTTAATGTCTTTAGAGCAAAAGGTTTCTTAAAAGAACTCATTATGATATACAAACAGAAATATTAGAACCATCATACTAGGGTCCATTTAGTCTGGAATCCTGTCTCTGACAGAAGCCAGTGCATGATATTTCAGAGGAGAGTACAAGAAACTCAGTAATGGATAATTATTGAAGACTGTGTCTTTCATTTATTCCTAGCTGTCACAAAGTGAAATAACCTGCCTACGTTGCTTTCTAACTCCAACCAGTTAGTGTACAGCTTCAGCATGAAGGTTTGTAACCCTTCTGTATGTTTATCTTACATAACTGGATGTTATTGCCCTATCATTAATCCTATTTTAAGAACATATGAACATAAGAATGGCCGTACTGGGTCAGACCAAAGGTTCATCCAGACCAGTATCCTGTCTGCCAACAGTGGCCAATGCCAGGTGCCCCAGAGGGAGTGAACCTAACAGGTAACAACCAAGTGATCTCTCCTACCATCCATCTCCATCCTCTGACAAACAGAGGCTAGGGACACCATTCCTTACCCATCCTGGCTAATAGCCATTAATGGACTCCATGAATTTATCCAGTTCTCTTGTAAATCCTGCTATAGTCCTAACCTCCCTCGGGCAAGGAGTTCCACAAGTTGACTGTGCACTGTGTGAAGAATGTCCTTTTATTTGTTTTAAACCTGCTGCCCATTAATTTCATTTGGTGGCCCCTAGTTCTTATATTGTGGGAACAAGTAAATAACTTTTCCTTATTCACATTCTCCATATCATTCATGATTTTATTTTGAATATTTTGGCTTCTATTATATCTTTTGGCAGTAAGTTCCACTGACCAATCATGTACTGTGTAAAAAATGTTTTCTTTCTCAGTTTTAAAGATATTGTCTTTCATGTTTATTAGGTGTCTCTTCATACATAAGGTACAGCTATAATATCATTCCCATTTGTGACACTCTAGTTCAGGCCACACCAGGTCTTCCATTAAAAATTTATATCTAGATTAGATATGACCTTGGGGTTGTGATATAAACAAGCTAAAAATAAAATTCAGAGTTAAAGAATAACTCTGTGCCATTGACTCATGCTGTTGAGCCTTTATTGCCACGACAACATGAATTAAAGGGGACAGAATGTCATCGTTAACTCTGCATGTTTTTTAACAGTCACCTGGTTGACAGCTCTGGGAACCATAATATTCATTCAGTCACCTATGATCTCATTGTGGGGGAACAATTGATTATTAAGATGCTAAAATTGAGACACCCCTCAAAATGCAACTCAGGTAATCTAATGACGTGGGTTTTGTAATGATTCACAAAAAAAATGGATTTTCAGTGAAGAGGGTATAATGTTTAAAGAAGATAAACAAAATATTTATTCACACACACTTTGAGGTCACAGTGTCTTTTAAAACCCACACCCCAGATAGGCTAAGGGGGTAGAATTGAATATTGAAATATAAAGATAAATGAATAGTTGGATGGTAAGATTAAGAACTTTGTTACTTATACTTTGATATTTGTTATTATGGATAGTTAATTACTTTAGATGAAGTAATGGCATGACGTTGTTTTGCTAGTTCTTCTCCTTTTATATAGATTTGTTGATTTGTTTAAAATGACATTATTGCTGACAGGACAAAGGTAGCATGTTGTGCTGGAAGTTTTGAGGGTTAAAAAAACAAAAAGAAACCCACACACAAATCTGTAAAGACTAGAAGCCCTTTTTATTGGGAAAACCCAGGGCAAGAGGACATGAAATAGAATGACAGAAATTGTCTAAATAGCAAAAATTGTGTAAATTGAGGCTTATGAATGAGTACTGTATGGGTTACATAAGAGAGGCTGAACATGCTTGAAGCTGCTTGGTGAAAGGTTAAGAAATACATAATGAGGAAATGTATTAAGAGATTTAAGTGAACAAGGCAGAAAATTGAAGAAACACGAGGCCAGAAACTGAATCAACAGGACTGAAACAGGTGGGCCTTGAGTGGTTGATTGGAGGGAAGGCTTTGAGCCGGGCCACCTGCTTCAAGCCAGCAGACTCATAAAAAGGCAGCCAGCAGCAAACTGAGTGAGCAGCGAACCGAGGACAGGTAAACAGAGAGAGTTTGCCTGCGGGAAGTTCGCACAGAGTGTTTTTGCCTTTCAGGCTCCTGTGAGCAGTACGTACATCATCTGAGGATCCTCTTAGAAGGAAGACATGGATAGTGAGTGATCAGCTGTTGTGGCCTGCTCAGAATGTGCCATGTTTGTCTCTCTCCTAGAGGACAGAAGCAACTTTGTCTGTACGAAGTGCAAGCTGGTCTGCATATTGGAAGAGAAGGTTAAAAAAGACTAGAGAACCAAGTATCAACCTTGCATTGCATCAGAGAACATGAAGATTTTCTGGATAGAAGTCAGTGTTTGGTGCTGGAAGCACAACATGCTGAAGAATCAGAGTGCACTGCAGAACGGGGAAGAATCTAGGCAGCATGTGACCACTAGAAGAAGAAAGAGGAGAACATTTGTACCCCCAATGCAGATAGAAGTGCAAAACCGTTTTCAGACTCTCTGCACAGGTACTACTGTGGAGAAGGATTTGGAAGAGCCCTTTGAGGAAAGGGATCAGAAGGAGACCCCATTGACCAGAAGGCATGGATGCATTGTCCTAGGGATGGGGTTCCATGACCACCGCTCCCAAGAGGAGGAGAAGGGTGGTGGTGGCTGGGGACTCTTTCCTAAGTGGGATGGAGTTATCCATCTGCCAACCAGACTGGGAGACTTGAGAAGTGTGCTGCTTGCTGGAGCTAGAATCCAGGATGTGATGGAGTGTTTGCCAAGACTGATCAAGACCTCGAACCGCTACCCCTTCCTGCTTCTCTATGTGGGCACCAATGATACTGCCAAGAATGATGCTGAACAGATCACTGCAAAATATTCCAAAAGGAAAAAGGAGTTTGTGGCACAAATCATGTTCTCGTCCATCCTCCTGGTTGAAGGAAAAGGCCCAAGTAGGAACTGTCAAATTGTGGAGGTGAATGCGTGGTTATGCAGGTGGTGTTGGAGAGAGGGCTTTGGATTCTTTGACCATGGGATGTTGTTCCGGAAAGAAGGACTGTTAGGAAGAGATGGGATCCACCTAACAAAGTGAGGGAAGAGCATCTTCACAGGCAGGCTTACTAATCTAGTGAGGAGGGCTTTAAACGAGTTTTGCTGGGGGATGGTGACCTGAGCCCAGAGGTAAGTGGGGAAGTAGGATACTGGAAGGAAACACAAGAAGGAGGGTAAAAGATAGGAAGCCTCCTGATTCATACTGAGAAAGTAGGGTAATCGGCTAGTTATCTTAGGTGCATGTACACGAAAGCAAGAAGCCTGGGAAACTAGCAGGAAGAATTGGAAGGCACAATTGGAGTTGCAGCTAGCAAGGGATGTGAAGGGTAACAAGAAGAGTTTCTACAGGATGTTAGCAACAAGAAGGTGGTCAGGGAAAGTGTGAGACCCTTACTGAATGGGGGAGGCAACCTAGTGACAGATGATGTGGAAAAAGCTGAAGTACTCAATGCCTTTTTTGCCTCGGTCTTCACAGACAACATCGGCTCCCAGACTGCAGCACTGGGCACCACAGCATAGGGAGGAGGTGAGAAGCCCTCAGTGATGAAAAAAACAGGTTAAGGATTATTTAGAAAATCTGGACATGCACAACTCCATGGGTCCAGATCTAATGCATCCAAGGGTGCTGGGGGAGTTGGCTGATGTTATTGCAGAGCCACTGGCCATTATCTCTGAAAATTCATGGCAATCGGGAGAGGTTCCAGATGATTGGAAAAAGGCAAAAAAATAGTGCCCATATTTTAAAAGGGGAAGAAAGAACCCAGAGAACTACAGACTGAGCAGCCTCACTTCAGAACCCAGCAAAATCATGGAGCTGGTCCTCAAGGAATCCATTTTGAAGCACTTAGAGGAGAGGAAGGTATCAGGAACAGTCAACATGGATTCACCAAGGGCAACTCATGCCTGACCAACCTGATTGCCTTCTATGATAAGATAACTGGTTCTATGGATATGGAGAAAGCGGTGGATGTGATATAGCTTGACTTTAGCAAAGCTTTTGATACAGTCTCCCACAGTATTCTTGCCAGCAAGTTAAAGAAGCATGGATTGGATGAATGGACTATAAGGTGGATAGAAATCTGGCTAGATTGTCAGGCTCAATGGGTAGTGATCAATGGCTCGATGTCTAGTTGTCAGCCAGAATCAAGTGGGGTCAGTCCTGGGGCCGATTTTGTTCAACATCCTGATTAATGATCTAGATGATGGGATGAATTGCATCATCAGCAAGTTCACAGATGACACTAAGCTTGGTGGGGAAAGGTAGATACACTGGAGGGTAGGGGTAGGGTCCAAAGTGAACTAGACAAATTGGAGGATTGGGCCAAAAGAAATCTGATTAGGTTCAACAAGGACAAGTGCAGAGTCCTGCACTTAGGAAGGAAGAATTCCATGCACCTGTACAGGCTGGGAATCGACTGGCTAAGCAGCAGTTCTGCAGAAAAGGACCTGGAGATTACAGTGGATGAGAAGCTGGATATGAGTCAGCAGTGTTCCCTTTTTACCAAGAATGCCAACAGCATATTGGGCTATATTAGTAGGAGCCATGTTTCCCAAACTTGGGACATCACTTGTGTAGGGAAAGTCTCTGGCGGGCCAGGCTGGTTTATTTACCTGTTGCGTCCACAGGTCTGGCCAATTGTGGCTCCCACTGGAAGCAGAACGGGCCGAGGGACGTACTGGCTGCTGCTTCCAGCAGCTCTCATTGACCTGGAGCAGCGAACCACGGCCATTGGGAGCCGCAATCAGCTGGATCTGCAGACGCGGCAGGTAAACAAACTGGTCCAGCCTGCCAGGGACTTTCCCTACACAAGCGGCATTCCAAGTTTGGGAAACACTGAATAGGAGTATTGCCAGCAGATCAAGGGAAGTGATTATTCCCCTCTATTCAGTACTGGTGAGACCACACCTGGAGTATTGCATCCAGTTTTGGTCCCCCCTACCCACTACAGAAGGGATATGGACATACTGAAGAGAGTCCAGAGGAGGGCAACGAAAATGATCAGGAGGCTGGGACACATGATTTATGAGGGGAGGCTGAGGGAACTGGGGTTATTTAGTCTGCAGAAGAGTGAGGGAGGATTTGATAGCAGCCTTTAGCTACCTGAAGGGGAGGTTCCAAAGAGGATGGAGCTAGGCTGTTCTCAGTGGTGGCAGATGACAGAACAAGAAGCAGTGGTCTCAAGTTGCAGTGGGGGAGGTCTACGATGGATATTAGGAAACAGTATTTCATTAGGAGGGCGGTGAAGCACTGGAATGGGTTACCTAGGAAGGTGGTGGAATCTCCATCCATAGAGGTTTTTAAGGACCGCCTTGATAAAGCCCTGGCTCGGATAATTTAGTTGGGGTTGGTCCTGCTTTGAGCAGGGGGTTGGACTAGATGACCTCCTGAGGTCTTTTCCAACCCTAATATTCTATGATTTTATTCTATGAAAGACCAGCCCAAAGGGTCAGAGAAGGTGACAATCATGGAGTTCAGAAGAATGCAATAATTTAGGCCTTCTAGCTATTCTGTCTCATCTGTTTGTTGTTGGACATAAATGTGTTGACACTAAGTGACAAGAATAATTCTGTCTGAAGTTGTATAAAAGTAAAAATTGATTAAGCCTAAAATTTGGTGGACTTGTGGCTCAGTTTTCCACCTTACAGTCCCAACACCATGTATGGAGAGGAACGATGGTCCAGTGATTGGACACTAGCCTGGGACTTAGGTGGCCTGGGTTTATGTCCCTGCTCTGCCACAGGGTTCCTGTGTGCCTTTGAGCAAGTCACTTAGCCTCTCTGCACTTCAGCTGTAAAATAAGGATAATAGCGGTTATAGGTAGTGAATATAGCTACAATACAGATTGTGAGATGCTCAGATACTATGGTAATGGGGGCCATATAAGAACCTACTACAAATGATCTCAAACTGGATCCTGATGCTCAGATGGTGAGGTTATTCACCACTAAGTTTACCACAGCCCAAGACAAAAATAATTTTAAAAAGCTGATACAGTGGGGTTGTAATGGAGGCAAAAATCTGAAATACATTTTTTTGTGATAACCAACAGGCCCTAAAAAGGAGCGAAGAGTGGAAACACTAAATGGGTCACAGTAGGCAAGCTATAAGTTTTACCTTTTGCTGAGCTGGCATTTGTCCATCTTTGGACAGGGTGATACCTAGAAATGAAACTATTTGAGCTAACAGCTGTGCTTTAGCTGGATTACATCTGAGACCAGCTTTATGTAACAGTTTTAGAAGTTAGTTTAGTAGGGTTAGGTGCTTCTCCAATGCAAATGTAGCAAGACAAACATTTATTAACATACAGGAAAAGAGCAGACAGTTTAGAAAAAAATGGTAAGAATGCACATTTCATTTGCCCATGTAAAAGATAGAGGGAAAATTGTGAAAGGCTAATGGGAAGGCAAGTCCAAGTATACTGTTGTGCTTTAAAGGTAACAGCAAACTAGTACGGGCATTCAGAACCCAAGAGGATTGACCAAAATCCATTCGAAATGTCTAAGGTTGAGAATCATTGAGGCTTGGGGGAAATGATTTGAGCAAGTCAGAAGTGGCAGCTATGCAGGGAGAACAAGTCAGAATCACCTGGTTTAGTTTATGATAATATGTAGTGAGCTACCATGATCCATCTGGTTTAATCACTGGTGAATTATTAGTAGAAGTACAGTAGCAAAGTACACTTTGCTGTAGCTGTAAGGCAGTGGTTTTTGCAATACAAGGTTTTGCCTTATCTGCATATGTATACTAGTGCTGCATATGCATACTGAGGAAAGATGAGAGGCAGAAGAATTATTTTCCATGCAAAATGGGTACAGATGCCCCCATATCTATTAGCATAGTTAGCTGATTCAACCAGCACCAACATACAAGGACAGCTACACCCCTCCAGCTGCAAAGAGCAAAGAACTATACTCAAGAATTGACACCCTCACTGTAAAAGTAGAGGTTTCTGCTGTACAATGGGTGCTATTTGCACCACCTTTGGGGCTACATTTGTTTTGATTTGGATGGTGGTTAAAGCATCCAACTGAGTGGACAAGCACTCAATCTGCTGCCTGAGGTGCTAATAGAGACCGTTTGTTCCTCCTGCTGATCTTGATGGGATATGGAGCATTTGACAGAGTTTTGGAAGCTAACAGGTGAGCCCTTATGTAACAAACAATTCCTTCCGAGAAGGCTAATTAGCTTGTCAGGCTGGAAGGCCTTATGAACCAATTAGCCATCAGCTGAGAGGTATAAGAAAGCTCAAGGAAGGAAGTGGGAGGAAGAGAGAGAACTTGGATAGCTGAGTCAAGTGTGTTCAGAGATCTCAAGGAGGGAGGTCTCTGTTCCTCCCTAGTCCTGTTGAAAAGAGCAAGACATTGTATATACATTGCTGCACATGACTGTATTGGAGTTGGTGATGGGAATGTCAATAAATCACATGAAGTTGCCACTTACTGGACAGATGTCACTTTCTGGGGCATCAGATGAGGGATAGAGCACATCCCATTACAGAGGCACACACTGTGGACAGAAAGAGATCAACTCTAGGTCCTGTAAATACATCCTTCTAATTTTGAGGGGGTTTGACATATCCTGACTCTTCTCCTCCCCTACTGGACTATTCTCATCCTCTATTACCCATACTGCAACTACTGCCTCACCCCGGCTGGTTAGCATTACCACTCCTTACTTGGGAGCTTTTGTGCCCAGGGACCTTCTACCTTTACCACCGCAGTGATTTTATCTTTTGTTGTGTTTGCTTTGTTGCTGGAATTTTCTGGTAAGTCTTCACCATGAGGCCAAGAACCTCATTTAAGGAAGAGTTTTTGTTTACCTTGTGCTTAATCCCTGGAACTGCATTTTTTATAAACAGGTTAATATACTGAGGATCGGCCTCCCAATTAGTATGCATATTTAGATTCCAAGCAGAAGACAATCTTTTATGATAATTCATTGAGTGTTCACCAGGTAATTGTTTAACATTTGCCACTAGGGTTATTCCTTCCTGCTCTAGACACAAAATTTCCTGAAGCTGAGTCACCATACTATCAAAGGACTGCTGTCCCCTTTTAAAGTCTTCTAGTAATTAATTCCAGGCTGCTTCGTCTACTCTTAACTGCAGAATCTTCACTAAATCTTCTGTACTTGTAATGAGCCAGCTTGCCATTAGATTGCATTGGACTACCGTGCAGAGTTATAGAATCCCCTTTCTGCACATGCTGTACATTTTGTGCCACAAAGCTTAACATTTTAGTGTGTGACCTTGGTACCTTAGGAGCATTTTGCCTCTCATCCAGCCTTACTTTAAATTCCACATTACTTCAGTTGTCTATAAAATTACATCCTCTAGGATTACTCCATGGGCATTGTCTGTCTGAAGAGCGTGATCCCGTTTTTAAATGGTGAATAGAATCCCTGATTTCCTTGGTAGTGTTACACAATTTCTTAAAAACTTTATCAGTAGAGTCTTTGCTTGTGACTGGTAAACTATATGGACCAGCGAATCCAAGCACAATGCTATTCAGATTAACTCTTTCCCTACTTGAGTCTCCTGTGTATTCTGGGAACTCCTCAAATGCCAACTGGTAGAGGGCATACCATGCCATAGCTCTGATCAGGCCTGACACACTCATTGCCCTCATCTCACTATTGTCATAGTCTGTATCTAGAAGGTGTCATGTCAGATGTCCTATGCAAACTGGTAATGCTCGTCATTAATATTATTGTGAGATGTATGGACGGATGGTGTATAAAGAATTATACATGTATGCTGGCAATGTTGCTAAAATGTGTTTAGCAGACATTGCCTAAGTCTAGCCTGTCCTAGATCAAGGAATGTTGCTTTGCCATGTCTCCAAAGTCAATTAAGCAAAGTGAGATCACAAACCATGAAAAAAGGGTAAACAAAACCATCTAGTGAGCACATGGGAGAAGATGACCATTTAACAATATTGACAGGCTGCAGCCCCAGCAAACCTTCCTGCCTCTTCAAACAGGGTCAACAAACTTTGGGAAAATATAAGCAGAAGCAAAAAGCCATTTTGTTGTCCATCATTGGACAAAGACAAGGGGCCAGAGCTCTTGTAACTAGACAGTTGGATTCTTCAGCCAAGAGTGCTGAAGTTTCTGAGAACTTACTATAGATGAGAAACCTGCTTTAACAAAGGTTATGAATTTTAGTCACTAGAAACCATGTTTTGTTTTGTTTTACTTGAAACCATATCTTTTACTGATTATCACTTAAATATCTGTTCTGTGACAATAAACTTAATCTTGTTTCATTATAAAACCATCTCAGAGCTGTGTAGTAAATGAAGAGTAAAATCCTAAGCCAAACTAACAGGCTGGTGGGTGTTCTGTCTCTTTGGAGATAGCAAACTTGATAACTTCTGTGGAAGTCCAGCAGATGCTGAAGGAGAGATTGTCTTGTCGTAAGACCTGAAAAGTAATTTTTCCACTACACTCCACACTTATTAGGTCTTAACTGGAGTATTCTGTCTGGTTCTGGGCACCACATTTTAGGAAAGTTGTGGGCACACTGGAGAAGGTCCAGAGAAGAGCAACAAACATGATTAAAGTTCTAGAAAACATGACTTATGATAGAAGATTGAAAACATTGGGCTTTTTTAGTCTGGAGAAGAGAAGATAGAGCAGTTTTCAAGTACATAAAAGGTTGTAACAAGGAGGAGGGAGAAAAGATTGTTTTCCTAACTGTCAGGGTGGCTAAACACTGGAATAAATTGTCTGGGGAGGTTGTGGAATCTCCATCATTGGAGATTTAAGAGCGGTTAGACAAACACCTGTCAGGGATGGTCTAGATAATACTTAGTCCTGCCATGAGTGCAGGGGACTGGACTAGATGCCCTCTTGAGGTCCCTTCCAGTTCTACAATTCTATGATTTAATGATTCTATGACTCAGGACTGGAAGGGTTGTTGGTGTTACCCTGCAAGGAGGATTCAGGCTAATAGAAGCTGGTACAGCCTGCTTACAGCTATTGTGCTTTAAGCATGCTTCTGGTATAAGGGCTCTAAGCCAAAGCTGCATGTCACAGAAGCACCCAGGCTAACAGGCACGTGGTAACACACCCCTTACTGGTCTGCTGAGCCCCCAAAATGTCACATCCAACTTGGCAACTTTTATTTTACATTTTCTCCTTCATTTCTTCCTCACTATTACCGTTTATTTTGGCTTGTAAACAGTCCTCCTTCTGTCGTCACTGGTAGATCATTTTTGTTTTTATAATCTCCTATCCAAAGATTATTAAATTTAAAGTCATATTCTTGATAAGTCCAAAATAGTCTCCTTCATCCCCATAGGGCGATGAAGGAGTGCTAGGCTGAGTATTTGGCTCTACAGCTGCAACCTATTCTCTCAAAGCTCAATTCGCTCAAAGCATCCTGAAAGGTCTACAGAAGGTGCTACAAGCTGTGCAGCAAGCTGGCTGTGTACTATAGTATATGTCTCCTTTAAGTTCTGTGCTTGCTGCTTCCACTTTAACTTCTCCTTTTCTTCTGGCTACACTGCATTAGGTATTCCCTGATTTTATCTTTGGCATCCTACAGGCTATATGCCAAGGAGATGTTCAGATTACACACACCATCCAGTCTCTCTCTCTCTCTCTCTCATATCATGTACAGGCCCTCCATGGCCATGTCTTCACATTCTTTATCTTTTCCTTCATTTTCAATTTAATTGAAGTTACGTGCATGACCCTATGGGTCTTCTTCATTGACATGGTCAAGCAGGAAAGATGCGCCTCCATGATTTGTTATAAAATGACTAATAAAATGCCAAAAAGCTTCCTGTTTCTCCCTTTCATTTGCAATGGTTTGGAGGGTGTATGTGTATATTTTATATATAGCTTTTTTCTATATATAGTTTATGTTAACTGGTTATTTATTGCATTTTGCTTCCCCTAGGCTAGCCTGCTGCAAGTGTACCAAGGACCCTGTGATCACTGAAGTCCAACCTCTATGTAATTACTAATCCAAAATAAATCCAAATAGCCAGCTCACAATCCCATGCCACATTGCCAATATCAGCCAAACCAAAGTGTCTCCTGGGCTGGTTCACCAACTATTGACTAGAAGGCATAGCCAACTAGTTGACTATACTTGCAGTTCAATACTATGTAATGCTCAAGAGATCTAATAACCAAGCTCAGCCAGATTTATTGTCTAAAGATAAAGCAATACGGAACAGGAAATAAAGAATTAATACATCACCAATCCTTCCCAGGAAGTGCAGTTTCACGGTTCGCCTTACATGGAGGATGGGCTTCCCACTGCCCCCTTTATAGTGTGGCTGTTTACAGGTTACAACACTGTTCACATCACTCAAAGTTTAAGTTTAACTAGCCCTTGTGCCAGCTTTGCTTTCTCATCTTTTCTTTTGAATATTAAAATCAGATACTAATATTACGCATTCATATGCTATTTTCTTGTACCACATTGTACCTTTGTTTCATAATGCTTATCTATCTAGCTTTTGACAGCTTTTGTATTGGCCTAAGCCAAGCGCTGAGCTTTACTTCTCCTGGAGCATCATGGGATATATGCTTTAGCATAAATGAGCCAAAATAAACACACTTTGGTATGATTACCCAGCACATATATATTATAACAACACCATGAGCATAATACATATTAATGTGATGTTTATAAGTGTATGTATGTAAACTATTTGCATTGACTAACAAGTCCACAGTTGAGAACATGATGATCCAGAAATACATTTTCCACAAAACACTCTATACACAGGAATGTTAAGGGTCATGTACACAAAAACAAGTATATTCCAAGGGGTGCCATCGCATCATTAGTTCTCCAGATTGTATATTATTTTCACATTCACTTAATCTCCCTATTTGTCATCCTCTGGGCACATTGGTCCAGCTCTTTAAAGATATTTAGGTACCTAACTGAAATTTTTGGGAGTTGGTACCTAAATACAGTTGAGGATCTGGGCCATTTATAATTAATAGTCAGTGAAAATGATTAGGTACTGAAACACATGCAGTATGAAGGAGACACCAGAATACTAAAATAAAGTAACGTGACTAAAGGACAGAGGAAGGAATTTTCTTGCTGGTTTAAGTTAAAACCTACGTGACCATAACACTGTACGTGCCCATGGCAACATATGTCTGTAAAAATACCTCTGAAACATAAAATCATCTAAAATTAAATAAAACTAAGTTAAACAGTCCAAAAAATTGCATTATTTTTCCAAAATGAGAAAAATAGGAAAAGCTAAAAGGAGGGGGTTTGGGTAGGTATCACATCAAGTGACTCTGGAATGAACAGGATGGCTACTAGGATATCTGTCAAAGAGAGTTTGTTTACTGTAGTTCATAGAACCATAGAATCATAGGACTAGAAGGGACCTCGAGAGGTCATCTAGTCCAGTCCACTGCACTCATGGCAGGACTAAGTATTATCTAGATCATCCCTGACAGGTGTTTGTCTAACCTACTCTTAACAATCTGTAATGATGGAGATTCCACAACCTCCCCAGACAATTTATTCCAGTGCTTACCACTCTGACAGGTGGGAAGTTTTTCCTAATGTCCAATCTAAACCTCCCTTGCTGCAATTTAAGCTCATTGTTTCTTGTCCTATCCTCAGAGGTTAAGAAGAACAATTTTTTTCCCTCCTCCTTGCAACAGCCTTTTATGTACTCTAAAACTGTTACCATATCCCCTCTCAGTCTTCTCTTCTCTAGATTAAACAAACCCAATTTTTAAAATCTTCCCTCACAGATCATATTTTCTAGAGCTTTAATCATTTTTGTTGCTCTTCTCTGGACTTTCTCCAATTTGTCCACATCTTTCCTGAAATGTGGTGCCCAGAACTGGACACAGTACTCCAGCTGAGGCCTAATCAGCCCAGAGTAGAGCAGAAGAATTACTTCTTGTGTCTTGCTTACAACACTTCTGCTAATATATCCCAGAATGATGTTTGGTTTTTTTGCAACAGTGTTACACTATTGACGCATATTTAGCTTGTGGTCCACTATGACCCCCAGGTCCTTTTCTGCAATACTCCAACTTAGGCAGTCATTTCCCATTTTGTATATATGCAACTGATTGTTCCTTCCTAAGTGAAGTACTTTGCATTTATCCTTATTGAATTTCATCCTATTTACTTCAGACCATTTCTCCAGTTTGTCCAGATAATTTTGAATTTTAGCACTTGCAATCCCTCTCAGCTTGATATTGTCTCCAAACTTTATAAGTGTGCTCTCTATGCCATTATCTAAATCATTGATGAAGATATTGAACAGAACAGGATCCAGAACTGATCCTTGTGGGACCCCACTCGTTATGCTCTTCCAGCATGACCGTGAACCACTGATAACTACTATCCGGGAACAGTTTTCCAACCAGTTATGCACCCACCTTGTAATAGCTCTATCTAGGTTGAATTTCCCTAGTTTGTTTATGAGAAGGTCATGCGAGACAATATCAAAAGCTTTACTAAAGTCAAGATATACCATGTCTACCACAAGGCTTGTTACCCTGTCAAAGAAAGTTATTAGGTTGGTTTGACACAATTTGTTCTTGACAAATCCATGCTGGCTGTTACTTATCACCTTATTATCTTCTAGATGTTTGGAAATTGCTTGCTTAATTATTTGCTCCATTATCTTTCCTGGTACAGAAGTTAAGCTGTTAGTTGTACAGTGCTGCTGACTATGGAGCTGATCTTTCAAGGTGCTGAGTGTCTCTCCTCAGTACCCATTGCTTTTAGTGGGATTTAAGGGCATTCAGCACCACACAGGAGCCAGCTCTTCATGTGATAATTGAAGAAGAGAGTCTGGCAAAAAAAAAATCTCAAAGGAAGGGTGAAGAGAAAAGAGTCATTTACTAGCAAATTGTGTGATATCAGCACAAACTTCTCAGGCCTTTGTAAACTCAGTTCTGGCCATCTTAAATTGCGTTATGATCAGCTTTAGAACAGGGAAACTATTTTCTTTTACTCCCATATAAACTTTAAAATGATACCTGACATAAGTAAGAGGAGAGAGAGAGACTGAGTACTGGCAAAGTGATTAGATATCGTTGGGGACAAAGCCATGACACTGATGGACAGGAGAGAGAGAGAGAGAGAGAGAGAGAGAGAGAGAGAGAGAGAGAGAGAGAGAGAGAGAGAGAGAGAGAGAGAGAGAGAGAGAGAGAGAGAGAGAGAGAGAGAGAGAGAGAGAGAGAGAGAGAGAGAGAGAGAGAGAGAGAGAGAGAGAGAGAGAGAGAGAGAGAGAGAGAGAGAGAGAGAGAGAGAGAGAGAGAGAGAGATTATTTTGTGAAGAAGTTTTCACTAAATCTCTCATCTTTAAAAATCTGTTAATTTCCATTTCTGGTATGAATAGACCAAAAATACTGTGTGAGATTCAAAGCACATGAACTGCTGTAACCAGGGAAAATA
This sequence comes from Gopherus flavomarginatus, assembly GCF_025201925.1. Lineage (NCBI taxonomy): Eukaryota > Metazoa > Chordata > Testudines > Testudinidae > Gopherus > Gopherus flavomarginatus. Next base: position 101,982,265 of record NC_066619.1, on the reverse strand, counting down.
CAACTAAAACAGAACAGTATAAATGAGAGTTTAAGAAAGGTTCGATTTTGCAGCTCATATCAGTCTTTTTATTCATCCTGATCAATGCAATTTATTTATTTCACTATTTCCTCCCCCACACACTTCTTTCTTTTGGGACCACAGACAAATTGCTACAATGAAATAATTTCTGGCTGGAGCAGTGCCAGCCAAACATTGACGCCATTAGGTCTGGATCACATTCCTTCCTCATTCCTCTGAATCCAGCATTCCAGAAAGAAAATTTATTCTCCTGTAGTTTTATGACACTTCAACTACCAGAAATATAACACTTTATGGCAATTTGCCTCATTATGGGTCTGCCATAAATGATATAAATTGCCATGAAATGCTGGGACAATCCTATATCACAAATCTATCAGGAGTTCTAAATGATGGCATTTGGATTTGTTTAAGATAATTTGGTTCATTTTGTTGCAGACAGCCAAAGCAATCTTAATAGGCGTTAGTGGACAGTGCATTTGGCTGCTTGGTGCCTTAAATGAGGCAAACAAACAGATTTTTCTTTCCAGTGCACTAAATACCTCAGTAGTAAAGAAACACATTGATTCTGAAGTTGTTTACTACTAGCTAAAGAAAACCCCTATAGTTTTTCCCATGTAACCCATAGAGCTAAACTAACAATCCTCATTGTTTATCCATTCTTCTAGCACTAGACAAAAATGCATACACTATCAAGAAAGTGAGTTGTCTCAGTCTAAATCTTGCTACAGAAGATTGTCTCTCTCATTTACTGCCTAGCTATCAAAAGTTGGAATACCAAGTACATAAGCAGCTTTGAAGGGAAATATAAAAAGGTTGTAACAGTAACTGCATTTGTGTTTAGTGATATATTAGCGGTAAGAAAAGGTAGTATGCAGGAAGGTTATGGGTGTATGCTTATCTTTCTAGTTGTCTCTAAACATTTCTAAAAGCATCCATTCCTGTAGTATCAAGTGCACGAAGAGAAAGTCACTCACCTTGCAGTAACTGAGGTTCTTTGAGATGTGTCCCCCTGTGGGTGCTCCACTCCAGGTGATGGTGAGTCCTGGTGCCATTGATCGGAGGTCTTCAGTAGCAGTGCCTGGTCGGGATGCATGCACTCAGCTGCTGTCTCATGGCATGGTTAGGGTCTGCCTGAGAGCGTGCGTCCTGCACCCCCCTCAGTTCCTTCTCTACCACAGAGTTGTCTGATTAGTACTCCAAAGTTGAGGGGAGAAGGGTGGGTAGTGGAGCACCCACAGGGACACACATCTTGAAGAACCTCAATTACTGCAAGGTGAGTAACTTTCTCTTCTTCTTTGCGTGCTGTCCCTGTGGGTGTTCCACTCTAGGTGAATGTGAAGCAGTACCCACTAGGGTTGGTGTGATTTTGGATTTGTAGCAGTAATAACGGTAGATAGTACCTTATGACCGACTATGGCGCTTACCATGGTATCCCATGTGATAGCATAATGTTTGGTGAATGTGTGGTCAGATGTCCACATGGCCTTCTTGCATATGTCTCTAATAGGTACGTTGTGGAGGAAGGCAACGAATGTTGACATTGCTCTAGTGGAATGAGTTCTGACACTCTCTGGTGGTTGAATATGCTGGCTCCAGTAGCAGAATGTGTTGCAGTTAGTGATCCACTTGGAGAATCTTTGCTTAGAGATAACATCACCCTTTGATCTCTCAGTAGTAGAGACAAATAGCCTAGGAGATTTACGAAATGGTTCAGTTCTGTCAAGATAGAATGCAAGAGCGCGTTGAATATCGAGTGTATGTAAGGCCAATTCCTGTGGAGTCGTGTGAGGCTTGCGATAGAATACAGGTAAATGTATTGGCTGGTTAAGATGGAAGGTAGACATCTCCTTGGGGAGGAATTTGGGGTGGGATCGCATAGTAACCTTGTCTTTGGAGAAAATGGTGTAGGGAGGGTGGGCCATCAGGGCACTTATTTCACCAACCCTTCTCGTTGACATTCTGGCAACCAAGAAAGCCACTTTCATAGACATATGGAGCAGGGATGAGGTAGCCAGGGGCTCAGAAGGAGGTTTCATGAGACCATGGAGAATTACGTTAAGATTCCAAGAGGCTACTGGTGAATGAATCTCAGGGCAGAGTTTTTGCAGGCCTGTGAGGAAGCGTTTCATGGTGGGGTGGGAAAAAAGTGAATAGCCATCCAGCATGTCATGGAAGGTGGTAAGGGCTATGAGGTGTACTCTGATAGAACTGAGTGAAAGCCTGTCCTGTTTTAGTTTGAAAAGGTAATCTAAGATGTCAGGGAGGGTTGCGGTCTGGGGTGTCAGGTGTCTGTGGAAGCACCAGATGGAGAAGCGTTTGAACTTGCGGGTAAGTTTTATAAGTGGAGTCCCTTCTACTGTGCAGGAGGATGTATTGGACCTGTTCCAAGCAGGCTAATTCATGGGATTGAAACCATGAAGGAACCACGCCATCAGATGGAGTTTCCGGAGCTGCGGATGGAGAAGCCGACCGCAGTTCTGGGACAGCAGATCTGGCCTGTTGGGGAGAATCCTTGGACAGATGGACATGTGTAACAGGTAAGGATACCATGTCTTTCTGGACCAAGCTGGGGCAATAAGTATGACCCGGGCCTTGTCCTCTGTGATCTTGCATAGAACCCTGTGTATCAGAGGTATTGGTGGAAAAGCGTACATGAGGGAGTTGTTACAAGGAATGAGGAATGCATCCCCTAGAGATGCGTTCCCCAGTCCCACTCTGGAGCAAAATAGATGGCATTTGTAGTTTTGAAGAGTGGCAAACAGGTCTATCAATGGAGTGCCCCAGTGGGAGAAGAGCTGTCGGATTATCGTGGGGTGCAATTCCCATTCGTGTTCTTCATAGAAGTGTCTGCTGAGTGTATCGGTGGTAGTGTTGTGACACCCAGGCAGGTAGGAAGTGGTGATTTCTATGTGATGTTGTATGCACCAATTCCATAATCGGATGGCTTCTATGTATAGGGAGTGAGATCATGCTCCCCTCTGCCTGTTGAAGTAGAACATACATGCAAAATTGTCTGTCAGAACTTGGATCAACTTGTTCTTTATGGTGGGAAGAAAGTGAAGGCAAGCGTACCTGATGGGTCTCAGTTCTAGAAGATTGATGTGCAGACGCGCCTCTGATAGGGACCAGTGGCCCTCTACCTTGTGTTCACCTAGGTGCGCTCCCCAACCTATCAGGGAAGTCTCCCTGGTGAGCATGAGTACTGGAGAATGTGGATGGAAGGGAACCCCTGTGCATAGATTCTCTGGTTTTGTCCACCAATTTAGGGAGGCCAATATGTTTGCTGATGGAATCATTGTTATGCAGAAACTGTCTGCTGGATTTGTAGTTGGAGTTGAGCCAACCCTAAAGGCATCCCATGTGCAGCCTGGCATATTTGACCACAAAGATGGTGGCTGCCATGTGACCAAGAAGCTGTAAGTAGGTCCGTGCCTGTATTCTGAAGCGAACAGACATTGTGCATATGACATGTGTAATAGTGAGGAATCTGATGTGTGGAAGTGAGGCTCTGGTTCGAAATGAGTCCAGGTGAGCTCCAATGAACTCCATCACCTGTGTACATATCAGGGTGGATTTGTGGAAATTTATTTCCAAGCCTAGACTGGTAAAGTTCATTGCTTTTAACGTCTTGTCGTAGGACTTGGCTTTGATAAGGCAGTCTTCTAGGGAGGGGGAAAAGTATAATCTCGTGTTTGTGGAGGTGAGCTACATCTACAGCTAGGGTCTTGGAGAACACTCGTGATGCTGTGGAGAGACCAAATGGAAGTACTCCGTATTGAAAGCGGTCATGTCCGAGTGTGAATCACAGGAAGCGTCTGTGCACTGGATGAATGGATATATGGAAATAGACGTCTTGTAAGTCGAGGTCTGTGAACCAGTCCCCTAGTTCCAGTGTGGTATTATTGTGCCCAAAGTGACCATCTTGAATTTCTGTGCACGTACAAATTTGTTCAGTCAGCGTTTGTTTCCCGATGGGTGGGAAGTAGTTGGTTGCACATGGTTTTGCCTGTGCCTAAGAGGTCTGTTGCAGTTTCTCTCAGTATCATACGGTCTGGACTGGGGTCAGTGATATTGTTGTGTGCTGGGCATCTGATAAGGTTGATACTGTTGTCTCCTGGGGGATGGTATATTTCCAGTGTGCGCAAAGTGGCCTTCAAATCTTTCATAGTATGAAGGACTTGACCGGTTTTTTTGGAAAAGAGTTTATCTTTATCAAAGGGAAGATAATCCATTTTGATTTGCAGTTCTTTGGAGATACCTGATACAGATGGCCAGGAAGACTGGTGCATCACCACTGAAGTGGCAGTGGTGCAGGTGTCATAAACAGATAGCTAAGGGTTAATGTCTCTTTCACCTGAAGCACCTGACCAGAGGACCAATCAGGAAACCGGATTTTTTCAACTTTGGGTGGAGGGAACTGAGTGTTTTTTGTCTTTGTTTTCCGTCTGCCTGTTTTCTCTGAGCTTTGGAGAAGTAGTTCTACTTTCTAGTCTTCTGTTTCTAAGTGTAAGGACAAAGAGATCAGATAGTAAGTTATATGGTTTCTTTTCTTTGGTATTTGCATGAATATAAGTGCTGGAGTGCTTTGATTTGTATTCTTTTTGAATAAGGCTGTTTATTCAATATTCTTTTAAGCAATTGACCTGTATTGTATCATCTTAATACAGAGAGAACATTTGTACTTATTTTTCTTCTTTTTATATAAAGCTTTCTTTTAAGACCTGTTGGAGTTTTTCTTTACTTCAGGGAAATTGAGTCTGTACTCACCAGGGAATTGGTGGGAGGAAGAAATCAAGGGGAGATTTGTGTGTTGGATTGCTAGCCTGATGTTGCATTCCCTCTGGGGGAATAGGAAAGTACTTTTTGTTTCCAGGACTGGAAGCAGAGAGGGGGAGTCACTCTGTGTAGTTTCACAGAGCTTGTGTCTGTGTATCTTTCCAGGAGCACCTGGAGGGGGGAAGGGAAAAAGGATTATTTCCCTTGGTTGTGAGACTCAAGGGATTTGGGTCTTGGGGTCCCCAGGGAAGGTTTTTCAGAGGGACCAGAGTGCCCCAAAACACTCTAATTTTTTGGGTGGTGGCAGCAGGTACCAGGTCCAAGCTGGTAACTAAGCTTGGAGGTTTTCATGCTAACCCCCATATTTTGGACGCTAAGGTCCAAATCTGGGACTAAGGTTATTACATGAGTAGCAGCGGTGGGAGATAGACAGAATCCAGAAGCCAGTAGAAATATTGTATTTTTCTTTTCTCTGCTAAGGGCTTTTTAGCAGAGAGAAGCAGTTGGTTTTAAAAGGGAACCAGAGAGAATTTTTTTTTTTCTGCTCTCTCTGGCAGTTTGTGGCTTGCATGTTAAGCAGAAGTCGTTAAGGACTATTAACAGTCTTTTGTCACACAATAGCACTCCCATTGAGAGTCATACCAGCACTATATGAATGCAAATAAAGTGGTTTTTCAGGTTTACTTGACATTGAAGATTAGCTAGAGAGAGAAAAGGAAAAAGGCACTGTTGCTAGGCAGACTTCAGGAGGCAACAGAGAACCTGCAGTTCAGAAGATAAACACCGGAGGGCACCCCAACACAAGAAAACAGGAATCATGACTTCTAAGGCAAAAATTGCAGCCGAAGAACAAATCAAAGAAGCTGAACACAGGCGACAGATGGAGATGAAAGAAAGAGAAGAACAGATCAAAGAGGCAGCACACAAAAGAAAACTAGAAGAAGAAGAGATGGCCTACCGAAGGAAACAAGCAGAAGATGAGTTGGCCCACAGAAGGAAGCAAGAAGAAGAGGAGGCGGCCCACCGCCGAGACATGGAAAAACACCAAAAAGAAATGGAAAAAACAACAAAAAGAAATGGAAAAACAACATGAAGAGAAGGAAAAACAGAGAAAACATGAACTGGAGTTGGCAAAAGCTGGGCTGCATGTGCCAGCCAACCCTAACAACCCGGCGCCAAATATTGCTCCACAGCACAGGAAATTTCCCACCTACAAGGCAGGTGATGACACCGAGGCCTTCTTGGAAAATTTTGAAAGAGCCTGTCTTGGGTACAGCATTCCCGAAGACCAGTACATGGTAGAATTGAGGTCACAGCTCAGTGGACCTTTAGCAGAGGTGGCAGCTGAAATGCCTAAGCACCAAATGAATGACTATAAACTTTTTCTAACCAAGGCCAGATACAGGATGGGGATAACCCCAGATCATGCCCGTCGGCGCTTCAGAACCCAAAAGTGGAAACCAGAGGTGTCATTTCCCAAACACGCCTACTACATTGCAAAAAACTATGAGGCCTGGCTAACAGGAAACAACATTCAAACCTTGGAAGAACTGAACCTCCTCATACAAATGGAGCAGTTCTTGGATGGTGTTCCTGAAGACATCACACGGTACATACAAGATGGAAACCCCAAGAATATCGCTGAGGCGGGGGAGATTGGAGCCAAATGGATGGAACTGGCAGAAAGCAAGAAAGCTACTGTCAAGGGGAACGATTACCCCAGGGGGCACACAGACCATAAACCCTACAACCGAGGACAGCCAAAGACCCCACATACCACCCAAGTGAAGCCACAGATACCCTACCCTTCAACCTCACCAGTCTCCAGTAACTCACCTCGGCCCAGTGACCCATCAGATGGAAGATGCTTTAAGTGTAATGAACTGGGACATATCAAGGCCAAGTGTCCCAAGAACACCATGCGAGTGCAATTCATTACACCACCATCACACCAAAGATCCCCAGGCCCGGATGCCTCTCAAATACCCTTGGAGCGAAGGGAAAATTTGAGAGTGGGCGGAAAGAAGGTTACTGCGTGGAGAGACACGGGGGCACAAGTGTCAGCTATCCACCAATCCTTCGTTGACCCCAAATTCATCAACCCAAAGGCCAAAGTTACAATTTACCCCTTCATGTCACAAGCTGTAGACTTGCCTACAGCTCAACTGCCTGTCCAGTACAAAGGCTGGTCAGGAATGTGGACTTTTGCAGTCTATGACAATTATCCTATCCCCATGCTACTGGGGGAAGACTTGGCCAACCAGGTGAGGCGGGCCAAGAGAGTGGGAATGGTTACACGTAGCCAAACCAGGCAAGCTTCCAGACCCATTCCTGTTCCTGAGCCGTCCACAGAGGCCCCGTCTGTGTTACCAGAGACCCAGACAGAGGTAGTGGACCCGGATTCCATGCCAACCACTGAAACAGCCACAGCACCTCCAGTCCCAGGCCCGGAACTGGAACAGCAACCAGCACCAGCAAGTGCAACCCCATCTTCAAACTCACCGCCAGAGGGCGCCAGCGAGCCAGAACTGGCAGAAGCAAAAGACAGCCATACCCAAAAGGCTCAGCCAGAGCCTGAAATACCCTCAGGTGCACCAGCGGAGAGCGGTTCACCAGCAACGGAAACAACCCCATCACCTACATCGCTTCCAGAGGGACCAAGCCCAAGTCCACAGTCTGAGGAAGAACTGGTGACCCCAGCCTCAAGGGAACAGTTCCAGACTGAGCAGGAAGCGGATGACAGCCTTCAGAAAGCTTGGGCGGCGGCACGGAGCACCCCCACCGCCTCTCAGCTCTTCTAATCGATCCCGGTTTGTTATAGACCAAGGACTTTTATACAAGGAAATTCTTTCTGGTGGACACCGGGAAGAATGGCAGCCGCAAAAACAGTTGGTGGTTCCAACTAAGTACCGGGGGAAGCTCTTAAGCTTAGCCCATGATCATCCCAGTGGCCATGCTGGGGTGAACAGAACCAAGGACCGGTTGGGGAAGTCCTTCCACTGGGAGGGGATGGGCAAGGACGTTGCCAAGTATGTCCGGTCTTGTGAGGTATGCCAAAGAGTGGGAAAGCCTCAAGACCAGGTCAAGGCCCCTCTCCAGCCACTCCCCATAATTGAGGTCCCATTTCAGCGAGTAGCTGTGGATATTCTGGGCCCTTTCCCAAAAAAGACGCCCAGAGGAAAGCAGTACGTACTGACTTTAGTGGACTTTGCTACCCGATGGCCAGAAGCAGTCGCTCTAGGCAACACCAGGGCTAACACTGTGTGCCTGGCCCTAACAGACATCTTTGCCAGGGTAGGTTGGCCCTCTGACATCCTTACAGATTCAGGGTCTAATTTCCTGGCAGGGACCATGGAAAAACTGTGGGAAACTCATGGGGTGAATCACTTGGTTGCCACCCCGTACCACCATCAAACCAATGGCCTGGTGGAAAGGTTCAATGGAACTTTGGGGGCCATGATACGAAAATTCATCAACGAATTCTCCAATAATTGGGACCTAGTGTTGCAGCAGTTGCTGTTTGCCTACAGGGCTGTACCACATCCCAGTTTAGGGTTTTCACCATTTGAACTTGTGTATGGTCACGAGGTTAAGGGGCCATTACAGTTGGTGAAGCAGCAATGGGAGGGGTTTACGCCTTCTCCAGGAACTAACATTCTGGACTTTGTAAGCAACCTACAAAGCACCCTCCGACACTCTTTAGCCCTTGCTAAAGAGAACCTAAAGGAATGCTATGCCATTGTGTACGCCCTGGAAAAGCTACGCCCATATGTTTGGGGACGGCGGTTCCAACTACAAACTGACCATGCTGCACTAAAGTGGCTTCATACTGCCAAGGGGAACAACAAGAAACTTCTTCGTTGGAGTTTAGCTCTCCAAGATTTTGATTTTGAAATTCAACACATCACAGGAGCTTCTAATAAAGTTGCTGATGCACTCTCCCGTGAGAGTTTCCCATAATTCAGTAGTTAAAAAGTGTTCTTAAAATGTAGAAGTCTGTTAGTTATATACTTAGGAGTATATGTAAAGGTGTATGTGTTGTATTAATCTGTTTATTTTCAAGTTCTAGAAGGAAATCGCCGCCAGTGAGCTTCCCCACTGTCTGCAATTTGGGGGGCATGTCATAAACAGATAGCTAAGGGTTAATGTCTCTTTCACCTGAAGCACCTGACCAGAGGACCAATCAGGAAACCGGATTTTTTCAACTTTGGGTGGAGGGAACTGAGTGTTTTTGTCTTTGTTTTCCGTCTGCCTGTTTTCTCTGAGCTTTGGAGAAGTAGTTCTACTTTCTAGTCTTCTGTTTCTAAGTGTAAGGACAAAGAGATCAGATAGTAAGTTATATGGTTTCTTTTCTTTGGTATTTGCATGAATATAAGTGCTGGAGTGCTTTGATTTGTATTCTTTTTGAATAAGGCTGTTTATTCAATATTCTTTTAAGCAATTGACCTGTATTGTATCATCTTAATACAGAGAGAACATTTGTACTTATTTTTCTTTCTTTTTATATAAAGCTTTCTTTTAAGACCTGTTGGAGTTTTTCTTTACTTCAGGGAAATTGAGTCTGTACTCACCAGGGAATTGGTGGGAGGAAGAAATCAAGGGGAGATTTGTGTGTTGGATTGCTAGCCTGATGTTGCATTCCCTCTGGGGGAATAGGAAAGTACTTTTTGTTTCCAGGACTGGAAGCAGAGAGGGGGAGTCACTCTGTGTAGTTTCACAGAGCTTGTGTCTGTGTATCTTTCCAGGAGCACCTGGAGGGGGGAAGGGAAAAAGGATTATTTCCCTTGGTTGTGAGACTCAAGGGATTTGGGTCTTGGGGTCCCCAGGGAAGGTTTTTCAGAGGGACCAGAGTGCCCCAAAACACTCTAATTTTTTGGGTGGTGGCAGCAGGTACCAGGTCCAAGCTGGTAACTAAGCTTGGAGGTTTTCATGCTAACCCCCATATTTTGGACGCTAAGGTCCAAATCTGGGACTAAGGTTATTACAGCAGGCTGCTGTGTCTGCTATCTCCATGGACGCTTATAGTGCTGTCCTAGACACCAATTGTCCTTCAACAAAGACTGACTTAAAGTCCGCTCTCCTGTCCTCCAGGATATGGGAGGCAAAATCAAAGAGCTTGTTGTAGTTGTCATAGTCATAGCTTGCGAGGAGGATGGAATAATTTGCAATTCTAAATTGTAGAGTGGAGGTGGAGGCATGAGGGCATCCTCTGTGGCTGATGGCGAGGTAGGAGCTGGTAAATCCGGGAAGGATTCATAGCCCACCTCTTCTAGAGGGGGTTCAGGAGCTCTAGATGTCGATGGAGCTGGGGATATAGGCTCAGGATGAGCTTGCGGTCTAGTAGAAAGGGCACAAGGGGGAGAGGTGGCAGGAGCTGACCACGGGTACCACGGAGGCCAGAGCACCAAGTAGGAAAAGTGGGGTCCCACCCACTGGGGGACAAAGTAGGGAAACTGAGGCTGGTTCCTATGATGCGCTGTGTTTTGAGATATGTATGGCCCCGGTGGAGGGGAAGAATCAGGCAGGGAGAACTCTGCCTGCTGCGGTATGTTGTTCTCACTGTCAGTGAAAGTAGCCAGATTAAGTGGCGAGAGCTGCTGTTCAAACAGTAAGCACTTTGTGTCTAGGTGGGGAGAGTCAGGCTCAGGGGCCATGGAGATATCCTCCTGGTGCAGAAATTGTTGCTGCTTCCTAGGCTGGTGTGCTGCGGAGCGTGAGCTGCAGTCCGGAGTGATTTTTGTTTGGCTTTAGCAGGAGCCATGAGATGTTTGTGAGAGCCCTGCAAGCGGTCCGAATCTGCTCTGGGGTGGTGGGCAGGCTTGGTGCCAATGTTCTTGTCAGCACTAGAGTGGAACGTGTTGCCGGCACAGGGTCCATCATCGGTGCTGGTGGGACCAGTGCTGAGGAAAGCTTCCCGCTGCGGGAAGTCAGGTCCCTGCTTTTGTGCCTCATGTGAGCCGCTGCTGAGATGCTGGGGCGCTCAGAGGTGCCTGCTCTCAGCATCAAGAGTAAAGACCTTGCAGGAGATTCTTCACCCTTTTGAGTGTCTGAGAGGAGACATTAGGGCTTCCTGCCTCTTTGCGTGAGAGGGTGAAGCCGTGCGCCCTGTCAATTCTGCCTTGGCAGGGGAACGTGAGAGAGAGGGTTTTCTGCCCTTCTTCATAGGTGGCTGCAGAGCTCTCTCCATGAGAAGTATTTTTAGCTGCAAGTCTCTGTCACAACAAGCTCTAGTTTTTAAGTTGGTACTATGAAGATACTTCACGGGCATGTGTGTCTTGCCAAGGCATTTGATGCAGAGTGCCTGTCAGACCGTGGCACAGACTCCTTGCAGGAGCCACATTTCTTAAAACCTGGAGACCCCGGCATGAAAGTATGAGCGGCTGGGGAAGAGTCAATGAGAGACTAACTTGAGAGGAAACATTTTTTTAAAAAACTAACAAACTATACTAAATGAAAGGGAGAACTGGGAATTGGCTAGCTAACTATTTCTATTTTTCTCTACTTATTTCCTACAGTAACCAGGGAAGAGATGAGCACTGCCCTCAGTCTCATCTTCAGCCAAGGATGATTGAGAAGGAACTGAGGTGGGGTGTGGGACGCGCGCGCTCAGACAGACCCTAACGACACCACGAGACAGCAGCTGAGCATGTACATCCCAACCAGGCACTGCTACCGAAGATCTCCGATCAACACAGTCACCTGGAGTGGAGCACCCACAGGGACAGCACTCGAAGAAGAACTATGATATTCTTAATTACTGTAGAAACTCCTAGTTAATAGTTATGAAGATTATGATCAGATACTGATCTCAGTTGAACAGATGTAAAATCAGAGTAAATCTACTTCAGGTTTACACAGTTACTCCAGATCCACACAGAGGTAATGAAGAATCTAACTCACTGTGGCTACATAGTATATATATATATATATATATATATATATATATATAAATAAAACTATACCAGCCCCTCATTAGTTACTAGAGGTACTAACCAACAGCAACAAATAATTGGTCTGTAAAGTAGGAAAAATTATATACAATTTACTTTTGAAGGGCCTCTTTCATACAAAGCTTTCAAACACTTCACAGCCAGTCAATGTTTACGAGTATCCAGCCAGATCCTTGTCTCAGTTACACACTAAAATAAATCTGGAGTAATTCATTTGAAGTCAGTGGAGTTACTCTGGATTTATGCCAGTGTTACTGAGACAAATATCTGGTCCAGAATACTGCCTCAAAATAGCCCTTTTGAGATCCTTCCTGGATTCCAGAAAAGTAATTTCAGACAAGAGATTTTCTTCTCAGCCTACAGAATGACCACCACCAAATGCTGACAAATCATTAAGGAATGCAGAAACTGATTCCCATGTTTCCATATCCCAGTCTATAGCTCAGTGATCATTATTAGGCCTAATATGAACACACTAACCCCTTCATTCATATCCAGTGATTTGAGATCCACCTCCTTTCTGCTGCTGAGTCAGAGCAAAGGAGCCAAATCATGAGTAATTTGCTATCTGAGATATTCCTCTGCTGGATGAGATCTCTCAGCTGCATAAATCCAATGGAGCTCCTGTGCAAATCACTCCACACTCACCATGTTGTAAGGATCATATCAGTGGCAGGAGGATGTATCAGAAGACTTGAAGGGGAAGAGTGGACTTTGCTCTTTCAGTCCTCACACGGTTCCTTACAGACCATACACGGTTGTCATAAATTAGAGCAGCCCAGCTGCTACACTTACTAATGTCAGGGCTGGCACAGACCAGGCAACAGGATCAGTGAGCCATAACCAGCTCCTGAAGAGCTACTCTCATTCTCCTGAGTTGAGCAGAGCTTGGATGCAGGTAAGAATCTGCCCCATAAACTAATCAAGCTACTACCCTTACAGACTAAGAAGAGAGAGACCCTTATTTTTAATTGTAATACTTGGGAAATGCTTGGATACTATGGAAATGGGAAGCATACAAGTAGCCAGAGAGAAAGGGAGAGTAGGACAGAGACATTTGCAGTTGGTGGCAATAGCAATTTCTAGACTTGCTTTAGTAACATCAGTCTGTGTTCATAAAAGTGCCCCCTTTTCATTTTTGATGTCCTAGACTTTAAAAAAATCAGGCATAAGTGTAATAAAAGCCTAAATGCAGTTTTAATGTTTAGAACCTTCCCAGCATTTTTGGAGGCAACCCTGCCATTGACTCTCTTCTGCTCTTTCCAGGACCCATTGCTCATTATGCCAAGTGTTGCATATAGTAAGAAATGGTCCCTGTTTTGAAATCTAGATAAAAAGGGTACCTCTGTTTCTAGTATAGGCCCATAGTGTAGATTTCTTGGTGCTGGATGTCCTAAACAATGGCACTGATTTTTTCTGGATCACACAAGATCCTTCCTCTTCTGCATCAAGCTTGGGTGATCTGTATTTTCTCTTCTACTTCTTGCAGAAGCATATAAGATTTTCTTCTCACAGGGGACTTGTATTTTGTCCCGACCTTATAGAATCTTTGCATTTTATCCAAATCGACACAAATATTTAGTCAGGAAAAGCCATTAATTGGTTGTAATGGGGCTTCAGGGGATTCCATTTAATCTTCTCAAATAGTAATTCCTAATAATTCTCTAGTATTCTTATTTATCTCCACACTTAAGCAGAGCACAGGTATGTTTAAAAGATTCATTTACTGTAGTTCAACATATGATTATCAATGATCTCTGTTGATGCCATAATTGTTCATGTCCTGAATTCATTTTGCCAGTTGGGTAATTCAAAGTAATTGATAGCACATTTACTGCAGAGATCCAAAGTAGTTACTTACTATCTGGTAATGAGTACTAAGTCCACATAGAAGTCCAAATATAACAATGGCAATTCTTTCCATTGGTTCTCTAACAATGCACTATTGAAGGACAGAACAAGGATTCGATTGTGGACATTTCTTAGCACACCTTTATTTCTTTCACCACTTCTAGTTGTCTCATTGACATCCCGTCAGGTAGAAATGTTCATACAGTTTTGCCAGTAACTATTTGATTATTAGGTTGCCAGAAACTTTAATGTTATGAGTGAAAGTCAAAGTACATAGTGAATCCTATAGTAGGACTTCCTCAAATTTCCTGATACTTTTAGTAAGTGATTTACTTTACCGCCTTTGGCTGGCATTTCCCATCCCTAGTGAATGTAACATATTGCCCTCTTGGAATATTATGGAGCAGCAGGGACAAAACTGTTATTATCTAGTTCCTGGCCCATAGAGAAAGTGAGACCTACTATGACTATACTAGCTAGTAGAAATTTTCTTTAGCTCAGTTGGCTGAGACCTATGATTTTAGAGCCAAAGATCCTAGGTTTCAGTGACTTTTATATGCTGTTCAGTGGATAACCTAAATATCTGTATCCGTGCTGTACATGGATTTATAACAGAATGGCAGATGTCTGTTGGATTTCATTCTTTGTGAACATCAGCTGTTTAGTATAAGTTTTGTGAAGCTGTGATAATTATCAGGATAATTTTTTTTTTCATTTTTTAAAGATTGGTACCAAGGTTACTCCTTTCTAGCACAAGTGTGATAATCACCTAGAGAAAATGTATCACTGGGGACTCCAGATGAACCAGCCATAACCAATGGCCCACAATTTGTTAGTGTAACCATCCAGCATTGGTAATAATTTGGCTGTTGATAAATTACCAGAATAATTAATCTACCAGAGATTAGGAATCCTATAACTTCTTGGATTTCTTTCTGAATATTCTGGGCCGAGAGCTCCACTAAATGTGATCCTCTTTCTCCAATTTTCTGATCTAACCAAAGAAAGAAATTAACCTCAAGATATTGTTATTCTATTTTTTTGCAATAACTGGCAATGTCAGAGGAAGTGCAAGGAGAATCTGACACCTGTGCAAGTTGTAGTGGGGAGTGTTTTCATCAAGTATGCAGATACAAACACCACCACACACTGGGAAGTGCTGAAACTTAGTGCTCCATTGTAAACTCACTCAGTTGTCCTGGCATAATTTTACGATTAGTGGTATAAATAAGACTCCCAAAGTGCCATGTCCCAGGATGCACTGGCTGCCCTGTAAACCTGGGGTTGGATTCCTCTCTACTTCATTTCTCCCTAGGAAGACAGAAGAGAGCAGTCTAGGAAGTTACCCACAGGATAAATAAGAATTTCTCATGCTGTTGGAGCATAGACTTTTTCCATGGATTAGATAGCAAAGCTTGGAAGAGCCAAAGAATAAGCCATTTGAAAAGTGATCTTTCCTTTTCATCAGTCTATCATTTTCTGAGGTGCTTTTAAGAAAAACTGTACCATAGTGAGTACTTCCCTACAGAGATTAAAGGAAATCTCTAGGAGCAGGTTAAGAAGCTCACAAAGAACCCCGAACTCAAAATGGAAATGTATCCCTGAAGTCCAGGAATAACTGAAATCTCTCAGGAGCTGAGAGACTTGCCTTAAACAGATCTTTGTGAGAACAGTGAGATTGCTACAATATTGGGTTTGGAGTAAGGATATCATGCAGGGACAGTGAAGCAGAAGTTGATCTATAGCTACAATGGGAAACTTTTTATGATCTCTGCTACCTCTTTTGGAGTTGGCAGAGTATTTCTAACTGACTAGATTGGTCTGATTTACTCCACATGAAGGATCAACTGAGAAATATCAGGCAACAACTACAAGGTTCCTCAGTAAACAATAAATCATCAAGTCAGCCCCAACTATTGACTAATTATGCTGGCCATCTAATAAAAGAAATAAGGAAGACCCATATTTCGAGGTAGTAATATCTTAAGATAAAAATAGTGTAAAATAGTGGAAACTGCCTTAAGTTAACTAAGTTAATACAACAAAGTGGGCAAATAATTTGATGGGGATTTTTATCAATTCTTATTAAAAGTTGTAAATAAAAAAGGTGATAATTAGCCTAATTAAATGTTGAATTATTTTGTTTACGTCTTTGTTTTCCAGAATACATTACCTTAATAACTGTAAACTCTTAATGCCTTATCTTGTATAGTTACAAATACAATTTTGGCATGATTCATTGTTAATTGTAAGTTTGTCATACATGTCCTGTATGTTGTGTGTCATGTGACTAATTTTTTTAATTTTGTTTTAACAAAAGCCAATTTTATACTCAATTATAAAATCCTTTAATATAATTGGTACCACACTATTTTTAATATTATGGTTGGGTTATAGCTATCCTAATATTAAATTTTTGAAAAGCTCAAAAGGCCTCAGTATATAATTTTAATTGCAATGAAAAGTGTGTTCTTTCATTAATCAAATACTTTTTATTCAAATTAAAAATAGTGTAGGGGGAAAACCTCAACATTAATGCAAAGCTAATACTGATAAAATCATGATTTCTTTTGGGGGTTTATAAATTTGTTTGCACTTTTGTTAAATATTAAAATATAGTTATACATTATACTCAAAACATCTAAAAATATAACAGTATATATTATGTTTGGTTATGTTGCAAAATGTTAAATCTAACCAAACAATTTCAACAGGCTTCTATCTTTGCCTCCCAAGCACAACTAACTGTTGTGAAAGTTAATACCCTCCAAGTGTTTGCATAAACCTGCATTTAAACTAAATTTTGTTTTATTTTTCATGCTATTTTCTTCTGTGTTATGTTAAAAACTACTGGTTATTAAGATTTGCACTTTCAAATATTTATCAAAATTTTCATTCCTGTCAGAAGCAAATTGATGCTAAAAAGCTTGGGTAAAAATTCTGTTGCTAACTCCATAAAACATACTGCTCAGCCTGTGAGAACAGTACACCTTCTCACAGAAAGACTGAGAATCTATTTTAGCAGTCAAGTGCCATATTTATTACGGAAAACTAGTAATGCACAAGTTAAGGAAGTAAAAGTAAGTGTATGCAAAAACTGCAAGAGCATCTAAACACGGCTATATTTGTGCTAAAGAATTGGGAATAATAGAACAACAGCATAGCTTCTGTTATAAATTATTTGGCCCCATTACACTGTAAAGAAACTACATTAATCTATGTATAAGAGAAATCTAACAACAAACAAAAATTATATCATGTTAAGCAACGTAAGCTGTTTAAGGTGCATCCTACAGACTAAAGGCTTCAGAAGATATTAGTGCACAGTGAAGAAACCCCTGAACATCAGAAGAAGAGATAAAGTGCATTATAAATAACAGACTGTTTAACTACCCTTTAGTTTATTAAATGGACAATTGAGTATGCAATTGACTATAGAGACATTATAAAATCCACTAGCTGGGCCAGGTCTAACAATTATTAAACTGTATATTATTAAGCAAAGTGAGTTAGTTCATGCATATACTTATGATTTTAAATCTCTCTTATTGGAATATGGCTGAGTTTGGTTACTGTGTAAAAACTAATGTATCATTACTGTATACTTCTTTGTTAATTAATATAATAGCATCTTATTAATGAACAAGAACCCAAGAGCTGGGCAAAAGACTATTGTGTAGTCTGATATCTTTCAAAATATGAGATTCCAAAATGTAGATTATTGGTTACATTTTGGGATTATCTGAATCTGGAATATCTATTTAGAATGGGGTTATATATTCTAAATAGATATAACACTAACTATTTTGACTACCAGGCAGTGGAAACTGTCTCTAAATCAATAATTCATGATATTGAGGGCCTGGCTACTGAGGAACGGCACACCATTTACAAAATGCATGACATTGCTAAATTGTTTAATCAAACACAAGTAAAATTAATAAACTAATTGCAGCAAACAATATGAAAGCAATGGAAAACTTGGTTGGTAGAGAAATTTGTACTGATTATGAGAGTTACTGAAAAAAGAAAATTGCCCGATCTTGTTAGCGATAAACAGTTTGCCACTTTACCATGGTTTGTTACACGCTGAAGACAGTACCATTTAGCAATGTGTTAAATTGTGTAGATAGATCAATTGGCACTAATTATAATGTGGGGGCAGTGACACTGCATCCTAATTGAGGCACATGTTATTGAAAGCAATCTTGCTCAGTGTCTGGTTCCACATATATTTCTTTTATGGTATCACTACCAATACTGGATCATTAAACAACAATCTTTGATGAATGGACAGTAACCAGTTTAATAGGTTACCTAGAAGATGGCATCTTTAAGGAATGACTAGATAGAGCTCAACTATTGGCATTTCACACAGCAACACAGACCTAGAGCTTGTTGTTCCATTAATGAATGTCAATACGTGTACCAATGCAATGTTTTTGAGACTGCAACTCTAGTGTGTTGTCACAATGGCTCAGGCCAATACAATGGGACAGAGAAGCTAGACACTCCAGTCTCCTGCCCTTTGAAGCCTATCAAGTGGTGACAACCAGCAGTAAGGGTGACCTGTGATTTGGATGGACAGTACTGTGTATAATTAATTACAAATATATATATATGGAGACCTCACTTGTAATATCACTACTCCAAATGTTTGTATTACTCCTCATGTACGTAGTATTGTGGGACACACCATAATAATGCCTATCCCAGTTTTTGAGAATGAATCTATTATTCAAAGTGAGTCCCAATACCATGATGAAATTGAAATTACCTAGTTTTAATGTGCATATTAATCCACTCATTTTAAGTTTAAAAACATGACTAGACAAAGAAGACACACATTATTCAGATTAGCAATGACATGCACAGGGCAGAACAAGCCTTGAATGACTATCCATGATGGGGATCTTGAAATACTTATTTCCCACACTTAGACAGCAGTTGTAACACGAGCAAAGCTTTAAATACAAGCTGTATTAATTTTGTCTGTGTTAATTATGTATTTCCACTACACAGTTTAGTAAACACTTAAATCACATATAAAAGTCCTCTCCACTGCTTCATACATTAGTTTGTCAAAAGTGTCACTTTGACTATAACAAATTATCCAGGCAACAAGTGGAAACCTGTTAACTAATATATGCTGGCTAGCATATACATATTACCTGCACACACACCCTACCGTAATCCTGTTGATTTATGCTAATCATCCTATAACTCCTTATATTTTCTGAAGTAAACATTTGGCATAAGCACATAGGAAACTTGTCAAAACTCAAGATACATTCATTCTATGTCTTAGTATAAGCTAGGGAAGTACCTTCACAGACCACCCACTTTCTGCGTACGGTGAATATAGCATCACTGCACATCTCTTAGATATGCACATCGCACATCTGCTTAGATGTGCACATCACTTAGAGCAATTAACCTTACTGGCATTGGCTATTGGGCCTCCTGAATATATTTTATAACAAAACCAATGCGTGGTCAAGCAATTGGCTATACTGTTTATCAACACAACTATCTGATAAGCAGTGTGCGGCACTGGTATTTACCAATTTCTGGAATGGATCTGGAATCTTACCAATTCAAAAGCTGGCAGATGATTCATTAACAGCTTTTGAAACTTCTTGCTGAGTATGTATTATGACAATGAATGAATAAAAAGGCAACATTTACCCAGGAATAAGAAATAATAAGTCCTGTCAAAAACAAAGTGCTTACAACTCCCATTTCTACAGTAGTTCATTTTTCGCTGTAGCTCACAAGTAGTAAGTCAACATAATTATATAAAAGGACAAAAAAAAAATCGACTTGTTCCATCCTTTCAATGCATCTGGCCAACAAGACATCAGCAGGAGCTGCTGGGTTCACAGCACTTGTAAAAATGAAGCCTATTTAGGTGCCTAAATGTGGATTTAAAAGACTAATTTTAGACACACATTTTTAAAACAAAATCTTGGCCTCTTTACCCGAGTTACTAAGACTGTAACCTCTTTGGGTAAGAACAGTTTGAATTCATGTCTTGTACAGCACCAAGAACATTGTCAGTGCTTAAAAAGTAATAAGAAAGAATAATATTAATAGTTATGGCAGTTAGTATGATAATTCCCAGGTAGAGTTCATATCCTAATAATGTATTTTCCTTCTTCTCCAATTTCTTCCCCTTCCTAAATGAAAAATAACATGCTATCAACATAAATAAATTATCTGGATTTTAGGAAGGACTGGATAATTGAATGAAGAACTGCTGGAATTTAAAAGTAAGGGGAGCTACTTTCTTTACCAAAAAGACTGTGCGCTTCTTGGTGTTTCTTTCAAAGTGTACCAAGCACCACCACTTTATTGGAGGCAAGTCAGGCAAAACAAGAATAAAAAAAACTTAAGTGAGACAGACTGTCAGCGCATTTCTGTCTGCCAGAATGTGTATGTGTGTGTATAATAACTGAGATCCATTCTAGTCAGCAGAACCTGAATTCCAGCCTGAACTTTGGGTATCAGATGATCATCATTCTTGCTGCCACTTTGCACTCAGTGGCAATGCATGTGATGTATCTGCAGCTGTGCTGAAATTAGCCCTATTCTGCTGTCCCTCTCTAAATGTTTCCCTGTTATCTCCCTCTCGTCTTGATAGCTAATACAGTTCCTACAGCTGCTATATCATATTAGGTCAGAGAGATGAAAACGAATGCCATTTTCTTGATGGCTTATGCAGAATTGTTGTAATTTGAATCAAATCTCTCTAGCCTCTTTTTTTTCCTCTCTCTCACTCTTTTTTTTGTCCCATACTGAATATATTGGTGCCCTGGCAGCCTGCCATTCTAACTGCACATTAGAAATGGTAGAGTTTTCCTCTATCTGATTCTATAAAATGAGTTCACCAGAAGGTGCAGACCCAGCACATTTGTGGTTTTTCCTATAAATTACTTTAACACTGTGTCCAATCATATATATGATTTCAGATTTTCAATTTCAACTCACTGCTGTGTCAGCACAGACTCCACTGATATGTCTAATGTATTTAGCTTAAAATGAAACGGATGGCATTTCATTACCAGGAAGATAATATTTTTGAATATGTTTGCTGCATGGCAGGATCCATCATTATTCTGCCATTTTATGTTCAGAGTGTGTAATAGCTTTTTAATGCTTTGATGTATTTTATTTATATGTGTAATATTTTTCTAATACCATAGGGTGGTTTAACTCATTGGACACATTATAAAATCTTAATTAAATGTTTTTAAATATTAGTAAGAGGGGGAAAAGCTGAGCAAATTGCCAACATTTTATTTAAAATTTAATAAAGACTAATAAAAAAAACCAAACCATCTCGCTTTCACTCCTTCCCTTCAATTCTCTGTTCCTCCAACACTCAAAACACTTTGAAGAGAAAAAAGGGAAAGAAAATCCCATGGTCCCCTGAGACACTAGAAGCTGTCAGAATGAAGGTAAGTAACAGAGGAAATCTTGAACATGCCCAGCTGTGAATGACAGAAGCCCTCTTATTGGCAAAAGCTTCTGACAGGACTGAAATCCTTAATACCTGCTTTCTCAGTCCTTTAACCAAAGTCATAGAATTTTTAAAAGTTTTTCTTGCAGAGAAATGGTGCTACTTACATACATTACTGTAATGCCATTGCTAAAAGCATTCCAAATGAACAGTTAAGTATTAAAGGGCACATGCTGATATTAGCAGCAAATGCTAAAATTAGCCATATTAACTGCTTCTTGCATTGGACTATTCCTGTTGTTATGCTCTGCACATGATTGAACAGGAATGTTGTCTTTTTAAATGAAGGTTGATATATGACAGTGTGGCAGGTGAACTGTGCCCTCCTACAGCCAAAGTCTTTACATTAACACTTTTTTATAGATTTTCCCCCCTTTAAAATAGCTGCAGCCAGTAGATGTCAGTTTAACCCTCAGTTTCTGTTAGTTCACAACAGAGATAAGTAGTTTCAGACTAAAAGACAAACATTTCCAGTCGTGAAGTTCATATAACATTGCTTTTGTATAAATAGATTTAAACTGCATTATTATTACTTACGTCTGTGAAGTAAGTAAGTTTTAATATCCCAATTTTACAGATAGGGAAAGAGAGAGACAGAGAAATTAAAGTCAACATTTGCAAACTTGGGTGTTTAGAGTTAGGAATCTAAATCCATATTTAGGCATTTAAATAAACACTTGATTTTTCAGAGGCATTGAACAGTTGCAAATCCTATTGATGTATGTTGAGCACTCTGCAAATCAGATCATTCATTTGGGTATTTAATAGGCACCCAAATTTGAATATTTTGGCTTAAGTGACTTGCCAAAGGTCAAACAGCAAGTCAGTAGCAAAGCTAAGAGTTGAATCCATGAATTCTGATTCCCCTACTCTTTTTCTAACTCAGAATACACACTCGAACAAAAAGCTCTGAGTTTGGATTTAGGGAAACTGAAAATTTTAGATTTTTGCCAGCTGATAAAAGATATTTGTGGAGATACGAAAGATATTTTGGGTATAAAAAAGGGCAATAAATGTAGTGTTTCCTTAAGAATTCAGAGGAAGATAGGTGAGACAGAGTTATAATACATTGTGTCTTGGTCAAAATGGAAATCTGCTGAAAATACTAGAACATGGCAAGCATTTGGTTATGTCTCGTTAGCAAGAGATATTGGGATATAAAGTAAACACATTTTTGAAAATCCTTGTAATTTATTTTGTTGTTTTCAATTTCATTTTTTCCAGCCTTTCCTGTGTGATGGACAATAATTCACAACTGAAGATATGCAAATAGCCATAATAATAGTTCCTTGCTCCTTTTCATAACTTTCAACCCATTCTGCTTACCTGAGCTAACATCCACGACTCATGTTGCCCCTACCACTTACCTTCTGCTTTCTCCATCACTGCTACTTTTACCCAGGCTGCCTGCTTACCCATGATAACATTCAGAGCCAAAGTTTCATGACATCTCCGTTAGTGGGTGTGCAACTCTGTGAGCACAAAGATCCCCACTGAGAGCCAAGTAAAGTCAATGAAAGGTCTCCCATTGACTGCAAAGAGCATTCGATCAAGTCCACATGAGTGAACACTTTCCAAGTACCACCTGAATGCACAGCTGACAGGGTTTGTGCAGGTAAATTCTATCACTTGGGCATGCAAATGATAGAAGCTATCAACAGTATACACAAGTGTTAGGGTCCAGAAAGTGTGCACTTGCAAAGTTTTCTGTGCACAAATGGAGACCAAGTAAAAAACTGGATTTCCAATAGATTAGCTAAGAAAGAGGGATTCCTAATCCTTAATTCAGAGGCCATTCTCCTCAGCCCATTTTAAAAACAGTTCATGAAATTCAGGCCTCAAAAATTCAGTTTTGTGTTAAGTTTGGAATCTGATACAGTTTACTTTAAATACTTTTGAAATTCCCTTCAGTGAATTTTCATAATGACTTAGGTCAAGTCACTTCACCTTACCGTGCCTCAGTTTCCCTGTCTGTAAATTAGAGGTAATGATACTTATCCACGTGAATTCTGAGTCAGCCAAAAGTTCTCCTGGAACTTTGAATACCACTCAGCCCTCCAAGTACATGCATCATTTAACACAGGAAAATGGCTTAAAGGTACAATACAGCCCTTAACCTGAATATAATCAATTATGAATATATTTGTTTAGAAGACACTGTCAATTAGTAGCTGGCCTCATTTAATAGTTGTACCATTGCCCTGCAAGCCTCAGGGGAAAGTAATTAAATTTAATAGAAGCTGCCCTCATTTGGAAGCTGTCCTTCATTTAAAGTTGCATAGAAAAATAATTAAGTATTGTAGAAACCATGGATTCTAAATGAAGATGTATGGCAAATGCAAATCAACCCCCACGTCAGCACCTGTCCCAAGGCATTTTAAGTTTCTTGACTTACTTACCTACAATGCATGTGTAGCAGGGTGGTCCGCCGCTCCTGCCTGGAAGGGCGTAAGATAGCCCTGGAGAGGGCTGAGGAAGGGGGAAAAGCTGGGCTGATTGGGGAAATAGCCTCAACTGGTCCTATAAAGACCAGAGAAGCCAGGAGCAGAGACAGTTTCTCTCTAGTTGTAGAGGGAGATGGGCCTGGCTGCAGGGAGCTAGAGATACGGTACCAGGAATGGAGCAGGGCTGGGGAAAGGCCAAGGGAACTGGGGAGCTCTGGCCAGAAAACCCCCCAGGCTGCAGCCTAGTATAAGGCCAAACAGGTACTGGTGTTATAGGGGACAGCCGAAGGCTAGACAGAGGCAGCAGGCCCAAACCCAACCTTGCTGGTGATGAGTAAGCTGATACTGCAGTCTACCCCAGGGTGCAGGGGCTAGACAATGACTGGCAGTAGCCTTATACTGAGGCGAGGTGGGGATAGTGGGTGGGGGTTCCCTGGGGAGGAGAGACCCTGAGAGAAAGTGGTTACTGCAAAGGGGCAGCACCCTAGATAATGGGGCACTGGGTCTGGGAGGGACATGGGGGGCCAAGTGGCAGCAGAACACCAGCCTGCAGAGGGTGCTCTGGAGGCTGAATGAGCTAATTCCCTGAGACGACAGCAGGAGTTGCTGCAGGGGTGAGTCCTGTATCACTACAGTGTGCTAGTATAGTAAGAAACATAATGCGTCACAGAAAACTGTTGTGAAAATGCTGTAAATTCTATTAGTTCTGAATTTAAAATGTACAGCAGGCAAATAAATAGTTTTAAGTTGATGTGTCCAAAGAATTTGAATCTCAAATTGTGTTGCTCCAACAAGAAAAGATGGTTACTTTTAGTCAGAACTTATTTTTTTAATTGCTAGACAGCCCTAAAAAAAGTATCACGATTAATCATGCTGATAACAATAGAATACCATTTATTTTAAATATTTTGGATGTTGACTATATTTTCAAATATTTATTTCAGTTACAACACAGAATACAAAGTGGACAGTGCTCACTTTATATTTATTACAAGTACTGTAGTGCAATTTCTTTATCATGAAAGTTGAACTTACAAATATAGAATTATGCACAAAAAAACCCTGCATTCAAAGATAAAACAATGTAAAACTTTAGAGCCTACAAGTCCACTTAGTCCTACTTCTTGATCAGCCAATCACTCAGACAAACAAGGTTGACTACAATTTGCAGGAGATAATGCTGCCTGCTTCTTGTTTATTATGTCACCTGAAAGTGGGAGCAGGTGCTCGCATGGCACTGTTGTAGCCAGCATCGCAAGATACTAACGTGCCAGATGCACTAAAGACTCATATGTCCCTTCATGCTTCAGCTACCATTCCAGAGGACACACGTCTATGCTGATGATGGGTTCTGCTTGATAACGATCCAAAGCAGTGTGGACCGATCCATGTTTATTTTCATCATCTGAGTCAGATGCCACCAGCAGAAGGTTCTTTTTTGATGGTTTTGGTTCTGTAGTTTCCATGTCAGAGTGTTGCTCTTGTAAGGCTTTTCTAAAAGCATGCTCCACACCACATCCCTCTCAGATTTTTGGATGGCACTTCAGATTCTTAAATCTTGGGTCAAGTGCTATAGCTATTTTTAGAAATCTCACATCAGTACCTTCTTAGCATTTTGTCATATCTGTTGTAAAAGTGTTCGTAAAACGAATATGTGCTGAGTCATCATCCGAGACTGCGGTAACATAAAATATATGCAGAATGCAGGTAAAACAGAGCAGGAGATATACAATTCTCTCCCCCAAGGAGTACAGTCACAAATTTAATTGATGTATTATTTTTTAACAAGCATCATCAGCATGGAAGCATGTCCTCTGGAATGGTGGCCAAAGCATGAAAGGGGCATATGAATGTTTAGTATATCTGGCATGTAAATAACTTGCAATGCCAGCTACAAAAGTGCCATATGAACACCTGTTCTCTCTTCCAGGTGACATTGTAAATAAGAAGCAAGCAACAGTATCTCCTGTCAATGTAAATAAACTTTTGTCTTAGCAATTGGCAGAAGAAGAAGTAGAACTGAGTGGACTTGTAAGTTCTAAGGTTTTGTTTCTAAGTGCAGTTATGTAACCAAAAAAAAATTTGCATTTGTAAGTTACACTTTCATGATAAAGGGATTGCACTTCAGTACTTGTAAGAGGTGAATTGAAAAATACTATTTCTTTTGTTTATCATTTTTACAGTGCATATTTGTAGTCAAAAATAAATAAAAAGTGAGCACTGCGCACTTTGTATTCTGTGTTGTAATTGAAATCAATATTGAAAATGTAGAAAAACATCCAAAAATATTTAGTAAATTTCAATTGGTATTCTATTGTGATTAATTTTTTAAATCACAATTTTTTTTGAGTTAATCATATAAGTTAACTGTAATCAATTGACAGCTCTACTTTTTTTTTAAGTTAGTTTTATTACTGTGAAGGGGTTGACTCACCACTAGTGCCTCTTTGTGCCAGGCCTGGCATAACTGCTCTCTCCCTGTCCGGCAGTGCGATGTTCTGCATCTTCCAGTGATGTGGCCCTTGGGCCAGGGCACTTTAAAATATCTCCCTTTCTGGAGTACTCAACAAACAGAAGCAAGGGGGATTAACACAAATGAATCATCCCAAAGCTGATATCAGGTTGTCTTCCTTCAGAGGGCGCTCATCAGGCTGTGACCCTAAACTGAGTTGAACAGAGAGGAAAGATTCCTTCTCAGAGTGAGGCAGCATCTGGCCTTCCCTTCCTTCAGGCCAGGACCACCAGGAAGCAGTTATCTGTGGAGTGCCTGCCTTCACTCTGTCCTTTCTCCAGCATCTGCAGACTGAAGATCAGCTTTCCTTGCTAGTCTGCCATCAGCTGAGCTGGGTTTCTTCCTCATAAGCTTTTCCCTCTTATCCTGACATCTCTCACAGATGCAGCAGGGTGGCACCACCTGAGCCCACATTAGCTTGTTAACCCTGCATTATGCAATGTGGGGTCTGTATATCCCAGCACAATTATGCATACAGCATTTTCTAGGTTCAGAAGAAGTTGCTGATCTGCACTTAAACATTTTAGACAGATCCTCAGCTGGCATACATCAGTTTAGCTCTACTGAAGTCCATGGAATAATGCTGATGTACCTCAGCTGAGGATCTGTCCCTTTCAGTCCGATAACAGATGGCACATCCAACCTGATGCTGAAAATAAGGGCTAGACTTTCGCCTCTGTTTTCTTGTAACAGCACCAAAAGATGATTACGCACTTTGGAAAGAACACAGACCTAATTAGCATATGCACTCTTCTTACAGTGCATCATAGGGCTCACCTAGCTGAGTCAAGTCAGTGGAAAGAACATGCAATGCAATCAGTTCATTTCAAGTACTGAGGCAGGAGGCCAATTTTAATTTTCAGCCTGAGGCTAGACATGCATGTCAATCAATACATATTAGAGTGCAAATAGAGCTGAAGGAACTGCAAGTGTGCAGTATTTGCATAGCACTGACAATGTATTTGGTGCTGTACAACATTTACAGAAAGATACCATATAAATGTGACTTACGCACTCTTTAATACCCCTTTACAGTAGGGATCTTAATGTAAATGAGAATCAGATCCTGCCCTAAGAAACCTACAACTTAAAACTAGCAGGTGGTTAACCAGGCATCGTTTTCCATGTCAGCAGTCTGTGCTTCCTTGGAAACCTTTAAAAGAAAAGTAGAAACTATTTCTGAAATTTCTACTGCACATCCCTCTGTGCACAGCCCTTCTTTCCCACTATTAATGTTCTAATGTAGTAGGGTTTTGAATGGGCTCCATAGTTTCATTGGATTCCAGTTTTCTTCACTGTGGGGTAGAAAATCAACACAGAAAAATTGCACGATTAAGCAAAATCAGACTTTGATTTAGATTACTTTTATGATAAAAACCCTAACCACACTGTGTGTGCTGAATAACCTGAAGACAGATCAACAGATATTTGTTACTTTAGCCAGTGAAACTCTTCATTTTCTTTGCCACAGCTCAGATTTGCTTTGTGTGTTTAATTGACTTGTATTTTGTTGTCATACCCGACATGTACCTAGTAATGATGACTTAATTTTAAAGATGACTTAAAATGCTCACTCTCTCTCCACCTCCACTCCCCTCCATTCCCCCCCCCCCCAAAAAAAAGCTGTTTAGGATTCCCAAAGATTATTAGAATATGGGTAAACATGGATGAACATATTGTAAAACAAAGCTGAAAATTATATCCTCATCTTCTTACCTCAGCTATGGTGCCAATATTCAGGAAGATTGAATAGTTTCTTAAATTTTCATGAGGAATGGAGTTCCATCTTCTATATAGAATTTCTGAGGAAGGGTGGGGCTGATCTTAGCCCCACCCTCAGCCCCACCCTTGGCATTGCTTGTTCTGGTGTGGAGAGTGGTGAGTATGTTGAAGATGTGGCTAGTCCACTGCAGGACTCTGACAATATCTGGCTGGTATAACATCCTCTTTCAGGTTGTTACCATCTGACGTAAGTTAGAACAACCTGCAGGCTGCCCTAACTTTCTCTGGGGCCATTGCTTGGCAACTCCAGGAATTAGGGGAATGAAAAGGTGGCAAACCTTCCCTGAATTCCCTTCAGGCCCTGTGCTGAGCAGATTTGAGGATTATGGGGCCAGTGATTTTTTTTTTTTGTGTAGTTGAACTCTGCAGACAACAAATATAATTTTGAATTGCCATTTGCATGTTTCTTCATCTAGGCACCACAGTGATCCAGGTTCTGCGATTACCATGGATAGATTAAGCAAATATACAAATAAAGCACAGCTGTATCCATCAGTTAGGCAAAAACATGAAATGGGATAGATGAATTGTTCATCTTAATGAGAGATACAAGGTGGGTGAGGTAATATTTTTATTGGACCTACTTCTGTTGATGGAAGGGACAAGATTTCAAGCCACACAGACCTCTTCCCTTCCACCAATAGAAGTTGGCCAAATAAAAGATATTACCTCAGCTACCTTGTCTTTCTCATATCTTGGTACTGACACACTATAACAACACTGTTCACCTCAATATCAGTCATGTGGCTATGCTTCCTTAGCTTCTTTATACAGGATCACTGTGAAGAACTGAGTTCAGACTCTCAGGGTAATGTGCTTTTACTGCTTCATCTGGCAATATTACAAGCCCTAGCATAATGGAAGGAACACAGTTCCCTGCTGTTTTACTTCTTAGCCATCAAAGTCTTGAACTTGGGGCTTCCAGGTAAAAATTTTTACCTTTCACCTCTAATTTCAAATACCAAATCCAACATGGCAAATAAACCTGATTTCAAAATATTTTGAACTGAGGGCTCATTTCAGTCCTTCTTTTTCAGCAAATCTTTGCTTTGAGTGTAATCACCAGCCTTTAAATGAGTGGTTCTCCAGCATTTTCACTCAATGGACCATTTCGGAGAGAGCTACTCTTATGGACTGTCTAATCTCTGAATATCCTCATCCCCCATTGCTTAATAATACAAATATTTCATTCTGCGCACCCTGAGGAGAGGCTCCAGAGACCACCGTGAGACACACACACCCCCACGCTTTATAACAATACTCTCTTTATTTGTCATAATGACTGACTGGGCCGAGGGCAGTGAAGTTGCAGCCATTCAAGGTCATGAAGAATAGTCTCATCAACCCATTTCATTTTTTTCTTCTTCAAAACACTAACTAAGCCCACAATAGGTCTACATTGTCAAAAGTGATTTTAGAAAAAAGCAATAAAGAAACCTTGAAATGAGTTCAGTTCATGTCTGTGGAAGTCACTGTAAAAGAAAACGTGCATTTGGGGGACATTTAAGGTTGGCATATCAGTGCTCAACTTTGGTACTTGGCATTGCTGCTAGTGCTGTGACATTTGAAACAACCATCCTAGGCAGCCTGGTTGCCAGACATCAGCCACATTGGCAAGAAGCGGCTCCATAGGGAAGAGAAGAAGGCATCTAAAGAAAATGAGTAAATGTCTGTTCAGGCCCCTTTATCAGCTGAAACAAGCAGATGCTCCCAAAATCTTCTCCTATCTGACTGAGCCAGAAGAGGGAAGCCACTCAGAGGAAAGTCATGTAGGAATAGGGTAGGTAACAATATTCTTTTTAAATATAGAAAAGAAGAGGAGAAACTCAAAACTATCGCATAGGCTAGTACTGCAGACTACTGAACGAGTCAGTTTTAGAACTTTTTGCCCTTTCTGCTGACATCTCAAGAAGCCTGAGACTGGTCTCAACAGAAAAGTTCATAAAAATGGACCTGTTTCCACTATCTGTATTTTGTATTTCATATTCCAGTTTGCTAGAGCACTAGGATGACTGTAACATGCTCCTTCTTTCACAAAAGTGATTTTTTTCCATTCTACTACTGCCAATCATTTATTTTCACTTCAGATATGCTGAACTAATTCAAAACCTTCAGATTTCATACTGTGGGGTTTGACCCATGACCTAGAGTTAAAAGGCTTCCCATTAACAATCCCCTGAGCCAGTTCTCCTTTAGCTAACTTTTAGAACAGAACATATTGTTCTTCCCAAATATAATCTGCTGTGGCCTTGCACAAGCAAAATAAATCAGCTGGTAAGAATTTCCTGTACACTGAACAGACATTTCAATGTTATGGGCCACATTTTCAAAAGCAGAGGCTCAAGGTCAATGGGTAAAGATGTGCATACAAATGTCCACCTATAGTTGTATACTCATTTACTGTATTTCTGCACATACTTAGATAACCAAGTGGCCATTTGAGCGAGCAAATACTCTACTTGTGTTCACAATCAAAGCAAAGGCATACACAAATGTACACATACAACAGCATGAATATTTTTGCACACGCCAGAGACAGCTTTGAGACACAGCTTTGTGGTGGGGGGAGGGAGCAGTCCAATACTATAGAATAACTTCCCCAGGAACTAAGGACCATCACAAATCACATCACCTTCTACTCCAAGTGTAAAGCATATTTCATCAACCTTGTCTTGTCCAGTAAAAGCACATCGCAACGTGCTATTTAAAAAAAAACAAATAAAACACCATGCTGCACTAACAATTTTTCCCCTGGGGAAAGCATGAGAGAGAGAACAAACCCCACAAGATAGATGTTACTCACAGCTCTTGATACACTACTGGGAAGGTGCTGAGACTACAGTCATGAGGGAAGTATAAGAAGCTAAATAGAACAGAACAGAGCTCTGCTTTTGAAAATCTGGGCCTTTGTTTACAGACACACATAATGTGCTCTTGGTATTATGCCATAAGTTACCAAGATAAATCAAGGGTATAGTATATATTATAATGGACCCAGCCAGGTTTTCATTGCACCATAGTTCAATTCTGTTATAATTTCATTTACTCCATTTGATTTTTCTCTGTTTTACAGTCATATAGGAGAGTTTGGAACCAGGCCTGCAGTTTTGCTCATTTCTCACTTCCTAAAAATTGTTGTTAACCTACAATTTCCCCTTGCTTTCTAAGTATACCAATCTCTTATGTGTCATTTGCCTGTTATGTACATTCATGCACAAAAACATACAGGACTGGTTTAGGTTGGTGACTCAGAACCAAAGTAATAGGGTTTCCCTTGTTCAACAGACAACCCTCAACCATTTGTCTCTGAGATTCTCCCATTCAAGCAACATTTTACTACAAAGATAGTAATATTACCAGTCCAGAATAAAACATGCGTTAGAGTAAAATATTGTGAAATAACAAATTATCTAAGATTTTTCCACCAAGCTTCAGACGTCTGTTGCTCCCAATACATTCTAAGACACAGAGGGCCTGGATCTTATTTACATTTCTGTGATGGTGTAAAAAGGCCTGTGGCAAAGTACCTGCTTCTCCTCTGCTGGCTCAGTCCCTTGTTGCCTTGGAGCCACAGGCTTGGGCAAAGCAAAAGTCCTTCCCGGTCGTGCAGGGTCTGGCTGATCCTTTCTCAGTCAGTCCCTTGCTCTGTTTTTCTCTCCTTCTGAGGAGAGTGCAATCTTCCTTGCAGGAAGAGTTTCAGAGTCCTGCTGCATCTACTCACTGGCAGCTACTCTACTTCTCTCACTCCCCCCCTGCTTCCCTGCCAGGGAGGGTTTAAAAAGGTCTCCAGCAATTGGGGCCAGCTGAAGCTAATTATTTCCCTGGTAACCCCATTCCAGCTGAACCTTATTTCTCCATGACTATCTCCCCTCAATGGATAGGGAGAGGCCTTTTAACCCCTCTGGGACTAATTACTACCCCTCTCCTGGTAGCTAATTGTCCTGAGTTTGCCACATATCCCTCCCCCACTCAACACTACGGGGTTGGGCTACTTGGGTCGGAAAGCAGTGCACCTTTGACAGGACATCCGCATTGCCATGTTGGGTTCCAGACCTATGTTGTACTGTGAAGTGGAAGGGTTGAAGCGATAGAAACCATCTTGTTACTCTCTCATTTTTGTCCTTATTTTGGTGCATCCACTGCAAAGAGGCATGGTCCATGACCAGGGTAAACCTCCGTCCAAGTAGATAGTAGCGGAGGCTTTCTATGACCCATTTTACTGCCAGGCATTCCTTCTCCACTATGGCGTATTTCCGTTCCCTAGGTAGGAGCTTCCTACTGAGGAAGAGGACTGGGTGTTCATCATCTCCGACCATTTGTGAAAGCACCACCCCCAGCCCTACTTCAGAGGCGTCCATTTGTAGGATAAACTCCTTCCCCCAGTCTGAGGCTATTAGTACGGGGTCTGTGCAGAGGGCCGTCCTCAGATCTGCAAAAGCAGCTTCGGCCGCAGCAGACCATTTTACTATGTCTGGGCCCCGAGCTCTGGTCAGGACCGTTAACGGGCATGCCCTGGTAGCGAAGTGGGGAATGAACCGTCTATAGTACCCCACTAGTTCCAGGAATGCTCTGACCTGTCTTTTCCGGAGTGGTCGGGGCCACTTCTGTATAGCTTCTAACTTGTTGAGATGGGCTTCACCACGCCCCTCCCCACTATATACCCAAGGTACTTGGCCTCAGCTAACCCGATCGAACA
Organism: Gopherus flavomarginatus; assembly: GCF_025201925.1. Taxonomy (NCBI): domain Eukaryota; kingdom Metazoa; phylum Chordata; order Testudines; family Testudinidae; genus Gopherus; species Gopherus flavomarginatus. Next base: position 101,949,708 of record NC_066619.1, on the reverse strand, counting down.
TTTGGAGGGATTTGCAGTCAGTCCTGCCTTTCTCAGGGTGTCTAGGACTGCTTCTACCTTCTCTACATGCGTCTCCCAGTCGGGGCTATATACGATGACGTCATCAAGATAGGCAGCTGGGTACTTCCCATGGGATCATAACAGTTTGTCCATTAGCCGTTGGAAGGTAGCAGGGGCCCCATGCAACCCAAAAGGGAGAACAGTGTACTGAAATAGTCCTTCTAGAGTTGCAAAGGCCGCCTTCTCCTTGTCGGCCTTAGCCAGGGGGATCTGCCAATAGCCCTTAGTAAGATCAAGGGTAGACATAAATCGTGCCTTTCCCAGTCTGTCAATCAGCTCATCTATCTTGGGTATAGGGTATGCGTCAAATTGGGACACCGCATTCACCTTGCGGAAGTCATTTCAGAACTTCATACTGCCTTCTGGCTTAGGCACTAAAACCATGGGACTGTACCATTGACTATGAGATTCTTCGATGACTCCTAAGGCCAGCATCTTCCTGACCTCTTTCCTAATCTCCTCTGTCTTGGCCTCCGGGATCCGGTATGGCTTGACATTCACCTTCACTCCGGGCTCTGTGAAGATGTGATGGTGAACCTCAGTAGTCCTGCCTGGCTTTTCCGAGAACACATCTTGATTGCGTTTGATCAGGCTGATCACTTCTGATAGTTGTTCCGGAGTCAGCTCCGGGGATATTCCCACCAGGTTGGGCTGATTGCCTTTAGGAGATGGTGCCCCCAGCGCAACTACTGGAGCTTCTCTATCCTGCCAAGTTTTCAGCAGATTTATATGGTAGATCTGCTCCAGCTTCCGGTAACCTGGCTGCTGGACCTTATAGTCAACTTCTCCTACAGCTTCTATTACCTCATATGGCCCCTGCCATCTGGCCAGGAGTTTGCTTTCTGCTGTGGGGATGAGCACCATCACCCGGTCCCCCACCTGGATCTTCCGGGTCATTGCTTGACGTTTGTAGTACGTCCGTTGTGCCCCTTGGGCCTTCTCCATGTGTTCGCACACAAGGGGGGTGACTCGGGCTATTCGGTCTTTCATCTGCAGCACATGTTCCACAACGTTTCTCCCCAGATTCAGCTGTTCTTCCCAGTCTTCTTTAGCCAGGTCCAGTATGCCCCTGGGGTGTCGACCATATAACAGCTCGAAGGGGGAGAATCCAGTGGAAGCCTAGGGAACTTCCCGTATGGCAAACAGTACATAAGGCAGCAGGGCATCCCAGTCTTTTCCGTCACAACTAATCACCTTCCGTAACATGTTTTTCAATGTCCTATTAAAACGTTCAATGAGGCCATCAGTCTGGGGATGGTAGACCGATGTTCTAAGGGTCTGTATGTGGAGCATGGTACACAAGTCCTTCATCAGTTTAGAAACAAAGGGGGTCCCTTGGTCCGACAGGATCTCCTTAGGTATCCCTGCTCTGGAAAAAATCTAGACTAATTCTTTGGCTATGGTCTTGGACATGATATTCCGTAGGGGAATGGCTTCGGGATATCAGGTGGCATAATCTAGTACTACCAGGATGTACTGATGGCCCCGGGCTGACTTCTCCAATGGTCCTGCTATGTCCATAGCTATTCGCTCAAATGGAACCTCAATAATTGGCAGAGGTACCAGAGGGGCCCTTAAGTATGGTCGGGGCCCATGTATTTGGCATTCTGGACAGGAGATACAATATCGCTGGACGGCCACATAAATACCAGGCCAAAAAAACCTCTGTAGAATCCGATTGAGGGTCTTATCTATCCCTAGATGGGCCCCAAACAGATGACTGTGGGCCAGATCCATTACCGCTCTCTGATGCTTCCAGAGGATCAAGAGTTGTTCTATGACGTGCCCTTGGATGCGGAGTACTCTATATAGCAGATCTTTTTTAATCATATAATATGGCCCTAGGCCCTTAGCTCTCCCCTCCACTGGGACTCCATTTACCTCGACTACTTCCTTAAGAATGTTATGGTATATGGGATCATTGGCCTGATCCTGACCAAAATTCCCATGTGCAGTCCCTATTTGTCCCAATTCGGGGGTGTCCACCTCCGTCTCCCGTCGGGGTCAGCCCCTGGGGAACCAGGTCCAATGATTGGGTTGTAGTTGACCGACCCAGTCCCGCTGTCAGCTGAGCCTCTTCTTTCCCCTGCCAGCGTAGACTTCAGGTACCGGGTCAGGATCCTCGTCCCCCTCCTTTTGTCCACCCTCCGTTCCCTCCGAGTCTTCCTGGACTTCCCTAGTGGGGAGAACAAATTCTGGCTAAACTCATGGAAGGTGAGGGGAGGGTCCCCTATCTGGGCCACATCTTGGGTCCCAGGGTCCTTCTTTTCTTCTCCGTCGTCCCCGGGGAGTAAGCCATCAAACCCCGCGAAGTCTCATCTGATAAGGACAGGGTAGGGGAGTTTCGGAACTACTCCCACTGTCAACTTAGTGGGGTTTTCGAGAACTTCTGTGTGTACTGGGATGGTCGGGTAATAGCTGACATCCCCATGCACACAGGATATTCTCGAGCGTTTGGCCTGGGATAGTTGGCCCGGCCTGACCAGCTTCCCTGAGACCAATGTGACTGCACTTCCCGAGTCTATTAATGCTGTGGTCTCTATACCTTTCATCTTAACGGGCCTAGTGTATCTATGAGGGACCATCGCAACCCTGACTAAACTTATTAGCTCGTATGGTCCCCCTATATCTCCCAGTTCACATTGCATAGGCTCTCCTAGATTAGGCATTGGGCAGCAATATGCCCTAGTTCACCACAGGCATAACATCGGTACCCCACCCGGGGCAGCCCCCTATTTTTCTGGCTGCTGGGATTTATCCTCCGAGTCTTTCTCCCCCAGTCCTCCAGTCTCTCCGGGACTGCCGGCTGCTCTTCCGCCTCCTGCCTCCCCTCCATTTTCCGGCCTGGAGCTAGGGCAAACCGGGATCTCGGTGCAGAGGCTGGTCTCGGATTCTGGCGCCTTCCTTCCCCGGTGGTCCGAGAAAGTTCTTGGGCTGCTAAGTGTCTCTCCACGAGAGCAACTAGTTCATCATAATAGGAGGGATCATTTTGGCTGACCCACCCCCGTATGTCCGGCGGCAACCCCCTCATGTATCTGTCCAATACCAGGATTTCCACTACCTTCTCCGGCCCATGGGTCTCGGGGCGGAGCCACTTCCGCGCAAGGTGTATCAAGTCAAATAGCTGGGACCTCGGTGCTTTGTCATCCCGGTACTTCCACTTGTGGAAGCGCTGAGCCCTTATGGCTGGCGTCACGCCTGCTTTCGCCAGGATTTCTGCCTTCAGCTGAGGGTAATCCATAGCTGCTTCAGGGGTCATGTGAAAGTAGGCTTTCTGGGCCTCCCCACACAGGAATGGAGCCAGGAGACCTGCCCACTGGTCTTGGGGCCAGGCCTCCCGCAGTGCCATCCTCTCGAATGCAAGGAGATATGCCTCTATATCGTCGTCTGTTGTCATCTTCTGTAAACAGTTGCTCGCCCGTAGCAGCCAGGTCCCCTAGGCCCCGTGCGTCAGCATGGTCAGGGCTTTCAACCGGTTCACTATTTCATTGAGGGTGGCTCGATCTTGGGCCGCCTGGCTCATCAGCAGCTGGTTAGTCTTCTGTTGGACACGTACCGACTCTTGCTGGGCCGCCACCTGTACTCTGGTAGCCTCTTGTTGAGCCACAGTGGCCTGTATCAATGCCTTCACTACATCCTCTTTTTTTTTTTTTTTTTTTTTTTTTTGGTTATTTTACCTTTCCCTGAGATGGCTTGCCACAGAGCCTCACTCACTAAACTATCCCACCCCTGACACCACATGTGGCAAAGTACCTGCTTCTCCTCTGCTGGCTCAGTCCCTTGTTGCCTTGGAGCCACAGGCTTGGGCAAAGCAAAAGTCCTTCCCGGTCGTGCAGGGTCTGGCTGATCCTTTCTCAGTCAGTCCCTTGCTCTGTTTTTCTCTCCTTCTGAGGAGAGTGCAATCTTCCTTGCAGGAAGAGTTTCAGAGTCCTGCTGCACCTACTCGCTGGCAGCTACTCTACTTCTCTCACTCCCCCCCTGCTTCCCTGCCAGGGAGGGTTTAAAAAGGTCTCCAGCAATTGGGGCCAGCTGAAGCTAATTAGTTCCCTGGTAACCCCATTCCAGCTGAATCTTATTTCTCCATGGCTATCTCCCCTCAATGGATAGGGAGAGGCCTTTTAACCCCTCTGGGACTAATTACTACCCCTCTCCTGGTAGCTAATTGTCCTGAGTTTGCCACAGGGCCATAAAGGGAGTGTAACTGTAACTCATGCCCATTTTAAGGCACTTTTACATTAGTAAAGGGGCATTAGTGTAAATGAAAATGAGGCCCATAAGTCTAGTATAAGGCTAAACAAATCAGGCCATGTCAAACTGAAGATGGCAAAAATCTTAAGAAATCCCTTTGAAACTACCCTTTTGTCAGAATTTGTATGAGGTGGATGTGACGAACTGGGAATATTCTTAATGTTCCCTCTGAATACTGTGTTGGTGCCTCAGTGTCCCCTATGTGTTCTTAAGTATCTAGGTGGTGGAATAAGGGTGTGTGATTGCTGCAGAGCAAAGGGCCAGTGCACCTAAATGCCTGACACTCTGTCTCCTAGCAACTGATGGAACTGGGCCCCTCCTCTGCAAAAGTGCCAGCTGAAGGTGTTGGAGACAAAGAGACCAGGTGACCTTCTGGCCCGGGAAAGGAGCCGAGCAGAAAGGAGGTGCTGGAGGGGGTTGTTAGTCTGGAGCTGGCTGGGGACGAGGAGTGAAGTGCAGAGGTGGGAGTCTGGCTCACTGCCCCCTGAATGGACCTAGCCGAGGGGTCCGGTTCGCTGTATCTACAAGCTATGTTTTAGACCCTGTTCCTGTCATCGAATAAACCTCTGTTTTACTGGTTGGCTGAGAGTCACATCGGACTGCAAAGTGGGGGTGCAGGACCCTGTGGCTTCCCCAGGGCCCCACCTGGGTGGGCTCGCTGTGGGAAGCACACGGAGGGGCAGAGGATGCTGAATGCTCCAAGGAGAGACCCAGGAGGTGAAGACGTGTGAGCTTCTTGCCCTGAACAAGTCTGCTCCAAGAGAGAGGAGGCTCCCCAAAGTCCTGACTGGCTTGGTGGGGAGCAGTTCCAGAGCATCGCCCAGTGACTCCTTGACAGTGCTATATAAGTAGTATCTGATCTTTATCTATATTCTACAAGAGCCTAAGTACAAATTGCTCATTTAGAATTACAGTATTGTTGCAAAGGTCATAATTTAGTAATTCATAGATTTGCTATAAAATTAATACCTTTGTTAGTTGGATTTTATCCTGTGTTATGTGGCTGGAAGTCACTGAATTGGACATGACCTAGATCAGATACAGTTCAAAGTAGTTACTTATTTAAATTAACTATTACACTGTGGTGGAAAAATTGACCATTATGCTAGTGTGTGCTGCTGTGTCCGCATAAAACTACAGTGTCAGTTAAACTCTTGTTCCAGATCTCACCATTGTGTGTTTACATGATGCTGTATCTACAAAACAAAAAAATATTTATTCTGTGGGTATACCCTGATGATCTAAATCTTGCTGCTCTGCAATACATACACCTGTTATTCTGTACCTGTATTGTGGAAAATGTGTGGTACTCACTCCAGTCTGACATCTATTTCAGACCATCCCTCCCCATATGAATTTTTTCCTCTATGCCTGGCTAAGAGGCTGTATCCCACTTTGTCAGACAACAAATGAATCACACATTTGGGACTTCCCAGCTTGACTACTGCAGTGTACTGTACACAGGAATAAGAATAGTCCTGAAAAAACTTTAGCGGGTTCAAAACATGGCAACCCATTTCTTGAGCAACACAAGATAATTTGAGCACAGTGACCTAGTGCTCCAGAAACTAAATTGACTTCCCATTAAACACAGGGTCAAATTAAAGGTTCTCTCCTAATTTTCAAAGCCTTCAATTGACAGGGCCATGGGCAATATGTCCAGCACCATCTCTGACTCCAAACCAAAATCTTCCACAAGTTCCCCAGGGCCATGGAATTTTCATTGACAAAGGTGAGACTCTTGATAGATGAAGAGAGAGACTCCTTTCCATAAGACATCAGAATGACCACATATCCCACTGCCTTGAGGGCAAAATGCAAGAGGCATCCCTCAGCATACCTTTGAGAAAATAATATTAAGGGGAAATTACTTCACCTTGTAATGCTGCTCCTCTAATGCCATACACATTTGAGCCTTTTCTTGACCTAACTGCAGGTCAGACAGCACACAGCCAGGAAAAATGCAATCAGATAGCCCTTTGGGGATATTCTTTATGGCTCAGTCTCTATGCAGCAGAGAAAGTAGCTGCCACCCAGGCCCAGTGTAATCATTTGATATGTGAGAAAAACAGAAAGAACAACACAAAGAATACTAACTGGGAAGAGTACTGAAGAAGACTCAACTTGCAGCTCCAAGCCAAAGCTCAGTAGCAAGATGAAGTAAATATAGGTAACAACTCAGCATAAGCTTGAGGCAGCAGACTCAAAGAACGAAGCCTTAAGGTACAGCCATCATCTCGGGCAAGGGCAACTGATTCACCTAAATAAATATCTAAATCACTTGAAGCCTTCATAGATATAAAGAGCTGAAGAGACAAGGCTTCCTAGATCAAGAGATTGAATAGCACTGACTAGAAACTAGGGAATAAAAAGGATTCCCAGCCCTCAACAGTAAGAGCTATTAGATGGAATTAGTTAGAACCACTGGGCAACTCCTGTAGGGAGGGAGCTTTTTAACTGACCGTACATTTGAAAGATAATGGCTGAATTTTCCAGGAGCCTCTGAAGTCTGAGCATGCGCAGCAGGGCAGAGCCCTTGAGTTAGCCTCTGGATAAATAAACTTAAGCAGTAGCTGAGTTCCCTCAAAAGATTTGCACTGGAAGACAACAGACCTACAAATGAAAACACTGTCCAGACGAGTCAGGGGAGAATAGACAAGAACTAGAGATTAACAATGATTAGACAACACATGAATGATATTTGGAAATCATTTAAGAACACCTTACTAGATACTCTAAAAGCTACAATCCCACAATTAAGGTACAAGGCTGTGCTGGTTTAAAAAAAACCAACCTGTTTTAGAGGGGAAATGAAGGCAGCTGTAAAATATATATAACAATAGAAGAAAGGAGATGAATGAATATAAATCAGAAGTCAGGAATTGTAAAAAGATGTATAAGGGAAGCCAAAAGACACAAGGAGAAATCTATGACCAGCTAACTCCTCAGCTGGCTCTTTTAAAACTCTTGGACACAAGTTATCTGGACCTGCTGATTTTAAAATGTCTGACTTTACTAGCTTCTGCAGTGCATTGTAGCCATGTTGGTTCCAAGATATTAGAGAAACAAGGTGGGTGAGATACAATAAAAGATATTACTTCATTCACCTAATCTTTTTAGTAACTTCTATTTAACATCCTCCTGACATAGGGGAATTGAAAGTACATTATCATAACCATAGGATGAGAATGCATCATCTGTTTTTTCCTCAAATACAGAACAGAATAAAGTAATTTTTTATTATTATTAAATAGAAGTCTAAATAATAAGATGGGTGAACTAGAGTGCCTCATGTTAAATGAGGATATTGATATAATAGGCATTACAGAAACTAGGTGGAATGAGGATAATCAATGGGACACAGTAATACATGGGTAGGAAATATATTGGAAGGACAGAACAAGTCAAGTTGGTGGGGGAGTGGCACTATATGTGAAAGAAAGCATAGAATCAAATGAAGTAAAAATCTTAAATGAACCAAACTGTACTATAGAATCTCTATGGATGGTGATTCCATGTTCAAATAATCAGAATATAGCAGTAGGGATATACTACTGACCATCTGACCAGGATAGTGATAATGACTGTGAAATGCCCCAGTCCTATTCAACATATTCATAAATGATCTGGAAAAAGGGGTAAACAGTGAGGTGGCAAAATCTGAAGGTACAAAACTTCTTAAGATAGTTAAATCCCTGCAAAGAGCTACAAATGGATCTCTCAAAACTGGGTGACTGGGCAACCAAATGGCAGATGAAATTCAATGTTGATAAATGTAAAGTAATGCACATTGGAAAACATAATCCCAACTATACATATAAAATGATGGGGTCTAAATTAGCTGTTACCATTCAAGAAAGAGATCCTTTTTTAGACAAAGGAAATGCAGTGGATCTAATTTACCTCAATTTCAGAAAGGCATTTGATACAGTTCCACATAGGGAATTATTAGCTAAATTGAAAAAGATGGGGATTAATATGAAAACTGAAAGGTGGATAAGGAACTGGTTAAAGGAGAGACTACAATGGGTCATACTGAAAGGTGAATTGTCAGGCTGGAAGTAGGTTATTAGTGGAGTTCCTCAGGGATCGGTTTTGGGACCAATCTTCTTTAATCTTTTTATTACTGACCTTGGCACAAAAAGTGGGAATGTGCTAATAAAGTTTGCAGATGACACAAAGCTGGGAGTTATTGCCAATACAGAGAAGGACCGGGATATCATACAGGAAGATCTGGATGACCTTGTAAACTGGAGTAATAGTAACAGGATGAAATTTAATAGTGAAAAGTGCAAGGTCATGCATTTACGGATTAATAACAAGAACTATTGTTATAAGATGGGGAGGCATCAGCTGGAAGTAACAGAGGAGGAGAAGGACCTCGGAGTATTGGTTGATCACAGGATGACTGTGAGCCACCAATGTGATATGACTGTGAAAAAAGCTAATGTGGTCTTGGGATGCATCAGGTGAAGTATTTCCAGCAGAGATAAGGAGGTGTTAGTACCATTATACAAGGCACTGGTGAGACCTCATCTGGAATACTGTGTGCAGTTCTGGTCTTCCATGTATAAGAAGGATGAATTCAAACTGGAACAGGTTCAGAGAAGGGCTACTAGGATGATCTAAAGAATGGGAAAACCTGTCATATGAAAGGAGACTCAAAGAGCTTGACTTGTTTAGCCTAACCAAAAGAAGGATGAGGGGAGATATGATTGCTCTCTATAAATATGTCAGAGGAATGAATACCAGGGAGGGAGAGGAATTATTTAAGCTCAGTACCAATGTGGACACAAGAATAAATGGATATAAACTGGCTATCAGGAGGTTTAGACTTGAAATTAGATGAAGGTTTCTAACCATCAGAGGAGTGAAGTTCTGGAACAGCCTTCCAAGGGGAGTAGTGGGGACAAAAGACATATCTGGCTTCAAGACTAAGATTGATAAATTTGTGGAAGGGATGGTATGATGGATAGCGTAATTTTAGCAATTAATTCATCTTTGACTACTAGCAGTAAATATGCCCAATGGCTTGTGATAGGATGTTAGATGGGATGGGATCTGAGTTACTACAGATAATTCTTTCCTAGGTTTCTGGCTGGTGAGTGTTGCCCACGTGCTCACAGTTTAGCTGATCACCATATTTGGGGTTGGGAAGGAATTTTCCTCCAGGGCAGATTGGCAGAAGCCCTGGGGGTTTTCACCTTCCTCTGCAGCTTGGGGCACGGGTCACTTGCTGTAAGGTTCTCTGCACCTTGAAGTATTTAAACCATGATTTGAGGACTTCAATGGCTCAGACACAAGTTTGATACAGGAGTGGGCGGGTGAGATTCTGTGGCCTGCACTGTGCAGGAGGTCAGACTAGATGATCATAATGGTCCCTTCTGACCTTAAAGTCTATGAGTCTATGATTGTGGATAGTTCTCTGAAAACATTCACTCAATGTGCAGCGGCAGTCAAAAAAAGCAAACAGAATGTTGGGAATCATTAAGAAAGGGATAGATAAGAAGACAGAAAATATCATATTGTTCCAATATAAATCCATGGTACACCCACATCTTGAATACTATGTGCAGCTGTGGTTGCCCCATCTCAAAAAAGATATATTGGAATTGGAAAAGTTCAGAAATGGGCAACAAAAATGACTAGAGGTATGGAACAGCTTCGGTATGAGGAGAGATTAATAAGATTTGGGACTTTTCAGTTTGGAAAAGATATGACTAAAGGGGGAGAAATATGATAGAGGTTTATAAAATCATGACTGATGTGAAGAAAGTAAATAAGGAAGTGTTATTTACTCCTTCTTATAACACAAGAATTGGGGGTCACCAAATGAAATTAATAGGTAGCAGGTTTAAAACAAACAAAAGGAAGTATTTCTTCACACAATGCACAGTCAACCTGTGGAACTCTTTGCCAGAGGATGTTGTGAAGGCCAAGACTACCAATAGGGTTCAGAAATAGGGTTCAAGTGACTGGGAATGGATCACTTGATGATTACCTGTTCTGTTCATTCCCTCTGGAGTACCTGTCATTGGCCACTGTCAGAAGACAGGTTACTGGGCTAGATGGACCTTTGGTCTGATGCAGTATGGCTGTTCTTATGTTCTTACGTTCTTAACTGTTGTAGAAAGTCTTGGCAGGAAAGAGGGTTTGGGGAAACATATTCATGAAAACATTGTTCCAATATAGCAAGAACTACACCGGTTACCATTGTTCATTCAAAGTTCTGTATATCACAAATACAAAATAATTTACTGGTTAATAGTACTATTTAGAACCCTGCTGCCTCTGGATGGGTGCCTCATATTGTGGTTATGCAAAAGAACGCAGGAGGCATATGGTTTATAAGTGGAAAGAATTGATTTCTCTGCTATAGATTTTGCTAGTATGTATCATCAAGTCCTTCTGCACCAAGATAACTGCTAATGACTTGATCACCCTATTTTGTTACATTTGAAGGACATCTACACTGTCACCTTGTGTATCTTCTCCAGTGGTTTTTCAGAAAGTTATGGTGACCATATCACAGAAATTGCAAGATATGTAAAGCTGCCTTCATGATAAAATGTATTTAGAGCCCGTGGAACAAAACAAAACATACAGTAAATCTACAAGTTTTTTTGTTTCATTTAAATTAAGGGGTCTCAGAGTGAATATGGAAAAATATAACTCCTTCCAGAAAAGCTTAATTTTCCTGAGACGTGCAATTTCTTTGGGTAATTTGGTGCCTGATAATTACCATGACATGACAGTTTTGAATACACCAGCAAAACTACTAGACAGATCTTAGCACAAATTGCCGCTAATATTGTGGAACCCTTTAAACATGTACATTCATAATGTGATGCTTTTACACTGACTGGTTATTATAGCAAATAGCCTAAAACAACCTTCACATTCCATGTTACCATAGACGTTATTACTACCTATTTTACTTTGGTGTTTAGACATAAAGGAAATCTTTGCTAAAATGTGTATAACTTACCTTATAGGTTGCCTTCCTACCAGATGCACAGTCATCATACAAGTTCATGAGTATATTATCCTCAGTCCAGGGAGGAATTTGAAAGTTTTAGTCACAACCTACACAGTCTATTAAGAATTAAAACAAGCCAGGGAATACAGCCCTTAGTGTATTTGAAGACTGTTATCAGGTCCTGTTCCCCTTCCCCCTCGCCTCCCTCCCCCGCTCGTCTTCTTTTTTCAGGACTAAATATGGCTAGTTTTTTTTTTAACCTTTCCTCATAAGTCAGGTTTTCTAAACCTTTTCTCATTGTTATTGCTCTCCTCTGTACTTTCCAATTTGTCCACAACTTTCCTAAAGTGTGGTGTCCAGAACTGGACACAATACTCCATCTGAGGACTCACCACTGCTGAGCAGAGTGGAACAATTACTTCCTGTGTCTTATATTCGACACTCCTATTAATACACTCCAGAATGACATTATTCTTTTTTTGCAAATCCATCACACTGTTGACTCATCTTGAAATTGGGAGCCACTATTACCCCCGGATCTTTTTCAACAGTACTACCATTAACCAGTTATTTCCATTCTGTAGTTGTACATTCAATTTTTCCTTCCTACACATTTGTAGTGCTCCACTAAAAAGCATTCAGATCAATAGGAAAGGAGCGTTTCAAAGTGTGCCAACGGAAGGAGTTCTCGACTGCCAGCCTTCAGGGATGTTGCTTTGCAGATTAAGGGTGTTAAATGATAGTTTAAATCCTAGTTTATCACCAGACAGCTCATGCTAATGATGATACTGGTTATATTCCCTTCTGTAACTTCTGAGGCAAACAGAGACTCAGGACTTTCACTTCATAATAAAGAGAATGGGAGAAAAACACAATGGACATGATCACTGTATGACAGAAATCGAATTCCAACTCACAGCTTGTCATGCCGGACCTTTTTATTTTCCCTCACTTCTTTATCACTGTTCAAAGTGGTGAAATACTTACTTGCTCCAGGGTGGTGTGGTCAATCTTCCTGGAGATCAGCTGCCTGCCTTCATCTTGCAGACCAGGAAGAACTGAGCATTTCCCTCCAGGCAATCCATATGGTCTAGCAGTTCATTCTGTAAGTGATACCTTATCAATTTCTGCCATGGCTTCCATAGCTGACTCAAGGAGCAGAGTATCTGACAATGGCTAACAAGTTTAAACCATTAGTCCCATTTGTAACTACTCAGTGAAGGGCTTGTCAGTCACAACATACCCTATACTGCAACTTTTAGTGGATTTATAATCCCATTCATTTTGTCACAATGAACCCTGCTGCTAATGGGGGTAACTGGAAAATTATTATTTTTCCTCAAATGCTTTTCTTTTCTTCTTCTTCTTTTGGGAACATAAAAGCTATTTAGGTTGCAATGTTACAAAACAGCAATGAAGGCAATGATCTGTAGTTCTCTAGTGAGAAAATCTCTGTCCTTGTGTGCAGGATGTTGTATCTGACACCGAAAGCCATCTTTGCCAGTCAGGTGCCAGCAAAGTAATTCATTGTGAATAGTAAGGCTTCCTGACAGTTGTATTATTCCTTTAAATGGTCATATTAAAAATCCTAACCTCTTCAACATTGACAAGGCAACATTAGTATAATTTTTATCCTATTACAAAAGTTCTTTTTTCTTCCTGATATCCCTGACTAGTAGTTTGCACATTGTCATATTAAAGGTGAAATGGCCTCCTTAAAAATTATATAGATGATGAAAAGCTGTTTAAGATCCTTCATCATTAAGGGCCAAATTAGGCCACCCTTACTTACACTGACACCTTACTCCACAAGCAGTCCAATTGAAATCAATGGTTCTTGTCAAAGAACAAGCTACTACTGAATGTGAGTAAGGGTAGCCAAATCCAGTCCTAACAGAAAATATATGTAGCCTTAACATTGCAAACAGAGATAAACAAAGAATGTCTGAAAATCAGCTCCTTCTTTACTTGCCTGCCAAGACCTGAGTTATAGTATTTCTGTGCTTCTTCTATGGCAGACAATGCTGCTGACACATACAGCAACAGAGAAAAAAACCACCGTCCTTTTAGTCCACTAGGTATTTTATCTCATCAGGAGACATACATAACCTAAAACTCAGGGCCAGGCAGGTAAAACACCTTTAAATTCGCCTCGTAAATAAGTCAATATGTTTTTGACTGGCTTGAATTTAAATTCAGGACACTTTAACCCACCTCTAATCAGCATTTAGAGAATGAAAAGACAATTTGCCTATAAAGTGTTTGTAAAACATGTTTTAGGAACAGTTTCCTCATCCCATCTCAGAGTTGAAGTAAGAAGTGTTCATTAGCACTGGGTTTTCCTAGAGAACACGTTCTGACTGTGTTGTTGGTCTTATCTTGAAGTTACAATACTTTATTTATTTAGGCAGTAGCCATAAAGAAGCATATGTGGAGACAGCATGTCCTTATCTAATCTTCTGGGAGAGGGGGTGGGGAGGCAGTTAACAAATCCAAGGCAAATGTGACAGAAGTGTAAAAGATCATAGTCCTCCTGAAAAATAAATCAAAGAAAGAAAGACTTAAACAAAGATATTTCTTCACTAAAACAGGGATATAGGGAATCAAATCTCCTCTGTCAGTGATTATTTTTTCAACTAATTTTTTCTTGGGCTGGCATCTAGAGGCTGTCATATTATGACTGCTTAACTGCAATCTGGAGTATAGGAGATCAGTGATTTTTTTTTAAGCATTGGTGCAGTTTTTTGACATTTTAACAGTATTATAGACTTTTTTCACCAACTTTTTTTTTTATGTGTATGTTGGTGGTGGGATATATCAGCATATTCCCCATTAATAGGGTTTTGTGGAGGAAGGATGAAGCAGGGATTTTGAACAGTGAACTAACCTTCTTAAAAATAGTACGTAGAAATGACCCTTATAAAAATGTCTGTAGAATTGTTAAAGGTCAACATTAATTTCATAAAGACAGTTGTCAGTATCTCTATGACATTCTGTAAAAGACAAGATGATTAGTATCTGCCGTATCCTATCAGTTCTGTGCCCACCACACTAGTTAAAAGTCAGGGTGGTTCTTCAGGGTAGTTTATTTTATGAGTTTAATTTATTCTTAAGAGCATGTCAAATAAATGAATGTGCTGCTCACCTTGTCCTAAAAAAAGCAAAAGTCATAATGGATTGTCTAGCGACATCTTGTGGTCCACAGAGAACATGGCACAATGGAGAGAGAAGAATGGTGATTATTATCTGCACAGCTCCAAAATGTGTAACAACACTTCACGTCTGGCTTTTGCAGAGGGCTGTTAAAGGATTATTATCACACTCTTTTCATTATGCCATCCAAAATAATTTTCCTGAATTTAGGATATTAATTTGTAACTAATTACCACATATTAATGTAAATTTATCCACACAGGCATATTTAATCAGAACTCTTTCATTTTCATAATATTTTAATAACAGAGCACTAAAGGAGACTTGCAAGATATAAAGTTACATGAATAGCGTCTATAATCTTAGCCTATTTAAGGGATTCAAAAGCCAGGCTCTTTTGAAAACTGAAATATGGCATCATTTGAATGCATGGATTATCATTTATCCTGTAAAACATACACACTTATGGACAGACACATACTGTCATTTTTAATGATACCATCCATAGCAATCATTGTGTAACAATTAGATGTTTTTTCCAACAATAGTAATTATAAGAAAATGGGCTTTAATGTATTTTAGGAGCTTCAGTGCAGCAGTATATCACCAGGAGGGCCAGAAAAGAAAGCCTTTTAAAGCTGTATGTGTACATGCGGGTGTATATACGTGCATGTGTATGTTTTTGAAGATTACTTTTTGCCTCCTTGCATTCATTTTTTGAATTGATTTTTTAGTAGCTCTACAGATACTGTAAGGCTCCAATAATTCTAATGAGTATTGATGGCTGCTGTTTCTTAAAAGAATGGCTTGTTGTGAATAATAAATCACAACTCATTGTAGGAAGAATAGTACTACAGCACTTATGGTGACATTGTTTCCATCCTGTCTCTTCTCAAAATATCAATGAAACAGCAACATGTGGTATCCTGATGTAAACATATTTGCTGTCTAAAGATGGGTCAAGTAGGCTATGAATAATTTAGGTATCTCTAAGTACTCAGGTATTTGGAAGGCTATAGTTAGAACTAGTACAGTGTGTGAAATTCTGTCATTTGCACACATGTAACTGAGATTAAAATCTGCCCTATTCATATTTTTTTTGTTACCCATGTTCCTTCTCAGCCCTGGTGGGCTTTTTTAGGTTATTGTCTAAAGATTCTTCCTTTGCTTCCCAAACAAAAGACGTGCTTCCCAGTATAACACTGCAGTAGCTAACATGTTAATTGACAGTGACTGACTTTTCTCAAGACTTTTCTCAAGTATACAGGAATGATAATGAGTCACACATTATCAAAATATAATGCAGAACTTGCAGGTACCCATGGGTATTGTATACTAATAGCTTGTTTCTACTCCCATTAAAAATGCTCCTTGATAAAGCAGCAATGGTTCAGGTATTGGACATTTTTTCAGGATTAATGGGTACCTGGGAGGAGATTATGATCAGATGCATAACCAAAGCCATTTATACCAATTCATACGAAACGCCTAGTACTAAAGTTATTAATACTCTTAAATGCTCAAAATGGAAAATAAAACCTATAATATTTTGTATTTCTATGGTGGTTCTCAAACTGTGGGGTCAGGAGCCAAGGCTTTGGGGATCCGCTTTGGCTCCCCAGCCCAGAGCGGCAGGGCTTGGAAAGTCTCAGGCTTCAGTTTCCTCTCCTGGGGTCTTGTGATAAGTCTTCTTGTCAGAAGGGGTTCGTGATGCAATTAAGTTTGAGAACCTCTGCTATAGGCCTTCCAAGTAAGGATCTCAAGTGCTTTATAAACAGTAATAACTTAAGATTGCCAGGCCATTGTAAGGGAAGTAGTATTATTTGTTTTTGTAGATGATGAAACTGAGGTACAAAGAGGTCAAATAATTTACCCCAAACTCCAGAAGATGTTTGTGGCAGAGCCTTAATTTCCTGGCTCTCGGTTTTATGCTTTAGGGACAATTAATTTATTTCAAGTGATAGTTCCAAGAATTTCTAAAGAATGTTGTTCCATATATTAAGAGTTAACCATATTGCTGGAATCACCTCTCAACATTCCATTTCACTTGTAATTGTTTCTGGCTTCCTGATATACATCATTTCCTCTGCATTAAAAAAAGAAAAAAACATCACCAACAAAACAGCCAGCGATAGGTTCTCTATTGAGTTACCTAGTAACATATAAAATAAATGGATTTTAATTTTGGTAGATGAGATAGGGAAAGATTTTCTCTTTTGTCTTCCTCCAACAATTATTACAGTTTTTTTTTCATATTTAATGGATAAATACTAACAGAGGAAGGAGAGAGAAAATGGGTGAGACGTCTTTAGTTTAAGTCAGAAACACTGTCACAGTGAAGAATGCTCAGTAATGAACAGCTGAGCCCCTGAGTGAAAAAGAGATTTCATGAGAGGAGAGCTGGGCCTTGTTTATTACAGCCATATTTTCTCCTTGGGAAAAAAAAAACAGCAATGCCCACTGTAATAAAACATTTAAAATAAAAAAATGAAAAAAATCAAAGTGTATGACATGTAACCTGATTGTGAAACTGGAATCTTATAAAGCTATCTGAGCTAGAGGAGGCTAGTAGCAGCATTGGAGGTTAGCATTAATTTTGGTTCCCAATTTCCCAAGTATGTTGTAGGGCAAAGAAGATGATGTAAGGGACAAAGTGAAGGTTATTCCTCCCAATAAGGGACACTACAGTGGCAGTGAGAATTGGAATGAAACAAATATTTGTTATAAACTAGGGGGGGAGAGGAGAGGAAGAAGGAAGGATGTTTGAATTATTTAGAAATTGGACACAGCGTCTGTGACTTTCATTGTGTCTATACTGACTGAGGGAACACCCACAAGTCAGTATCCCTGAAAGTAAAAAGCTGAATGCAGAAGATGGTATTTCCAGTCAAACAGTCATCTTAAACTGTGGAAGTACATACTTGAAGAGGCAGTATTTAGAGTCATACTAGTAAGACTTGACAGCACCTCCCATGCAAAATAACCACAATACTAACAGCCTCAAAGGGCCGGAAACACCCTTTTCCAAACATGTTGAGGCTCATCTCAGTTTGTAAGGTCCTTAACATGAGCAACTCATATTCACAAATGGAACATTTGACTACTATAATTCCCTCTTAGAAGACATGCAAGACATTCTGAAATGTACACATTGCCATACTGATTTGCTCAGCTGTTATTATATCATGCCCATCCTGTGTCCTTAACATAGACTATCTATGAAGTGGCAGGCTGTCTTTATATTGACTCTGCTGTAGTACTGACATCCCCAAGTGCACAAAATCATGAATAAGGCCGCCCAAAATCATAAGATTGGATTAAAAATCATGATTTTTTTAAAAAAATACTAAAATGTTGGATTCTTTTTAGTTCTCTTCTGGTTTCTCAGGCTGTTGGTTGCACTCACTCTTCAAGATTTTCTCTGCAATGATGAGGGCTAGCTACTTACTATTTTATAAAAACTGAGATTCTCATGTAATTACATGACTCCAGGAATTGAAGCTTTAAGAAAAATATCCAATATCACGAAATTAGCAATAAAATCAAGTGAATTGCTAACACTGCTCCTGATTTTTAACCCTGTTAATGATGTGGGGACATACAATATTCTAGAGCTACTCTTCGAGTCTTTTCCAAGTGATTGATATTTGTAGTAAGTTAATTGGCAAATTTAAAATTAGACGTGTACTAAGTGTGATTCTACACAAAGCAACAGTCACACAATGCCTACTCTGGGGACATGTCAAAATTGCCAAAGGGAGGAAAGACATTAAAAGTCAGAATTAAAAAGTAGGTACCAGTGATAATTAAGGCAACTCCCATCATGTAACTAGAGAATTCACAGTAACTAATAACTAAGGTAACCCAGTTATTTAAGCACAGTATTTGCAGCAGAGGAGGAGAGAGCAATATTAATTTAAGTATTCAGAAGAGCCACTCATCCAACTTATTTCCCAAAAACTTTCAGAGATACAGGTAACTGCCAATAAAATACTGGATCGGAAGCAAAAATTCACTAATCTAAAAATTCTGTGCTTGTAATTTCCCCATTCTTCCACTTCTTTATTTTCTCTCCTTACTTCAATTCATTCTATTTATTTCCATACCATCTCCCTCATTCCTGTCTATTTTTCTCCCTTTGATTCATTACTTCCTCTTTTCTACTCGTTTCTCTCTTTTTCTCTTTCTTTGAAAAACAGCATCTCCTTTATTCCCATTCCTTGTCACATTCATATTGTCATTATCTTTTCTCCACTTCCCTCCCTTCCTTCCCCCACAGTTCAAATCTGTCTGCTCCCCAGATCGTTCCCTTTGCATTATAATGTCTGTTTCCTAATGCTCCCCACACACCTACCTTACTTGGTATCTCTTTCTCTCTTTCCCCTTCTATCTTCTCTCAGGTTCTCTTTCCTCTTCCTGGAGTCTGTCTCATTTATTTCTCTCTCCCCTGGGCCTTCTTCCTCCCTTTGGGGCTCTAAAACACTTGCCAATACAGGAGCCTTTCTTGGTTTCCAATCACTTAGAGTATGTCCACACTGAAATGTAAGCCTTCTGTAACCCTCCTTCTGTCAACACTGCAACTGGACTAATCCATGGTTCAGACTCAGGGTCCCAGAACCTGCAGGGCTGGAGGGTCTGACCTTGAGGTAGACTGGGACCCAGGGTCCAAGCCTTATTACTTTGCATCATACACACAGCCCTGCTTGAGCTGGGTCCCAAGTGTCAACCAGAAGTATCCCACAATTTCATGGAACAACTTCCTTAGTTCTTTCTATCCCAACAATCTGCAATCCACTCTACTGAAAATGGAAGCCACCCACTCCCTTTGCGATCGGCAGCAGCTCAAATCAGCATTATCCCATTTTCTTCTGATCACCGATCTGCAAGCACACTGTCAGAGAGCCTTCTGGACTTTCAACAAAGTGTGAACCAATCAAGCCTTTTGCAAAGCAAGCTGCATCCTGGTAATGTGCAGCACAGGCTCAGACATAGTTACTTTGACTCTGGTCTGTGTACTGCAGTGTGGATGCCAGAGCCCTAGCTTCAAGCACTGGTTAGAAAAGTCTTAGGCCTGGTCTACACTACGTGTTTATACCGAATTTAGCAGCGTTAAACCTAATTAACCCTGCACCCGTCCACACAACGAAGTCCTTTATATCGATATAAAGGGCTCTTAATATCAATATCTGTACTCCTCCCCAACAAGGGGAGTAGCGCTCAAATCAGAATTGCCATTTTGGAATAGGGTTAGTGTGGCCGCAATTCGACAGTATTGGCCTCCGGGAGCTATCCCACAGTGCACCATTGTGACCTCTATGGACAGCAATCTGGAGTCAGATGCACTGGCCAGGTAGACAGGAAAAGCCCTGCGAATTTTTGAATTTAATTTCCTGTTTGCCCAGCGTGGAGCACTGATCAGCATGGACTGTACGGGAGATACTGGATCTGATCACTTTATGGGGAGACAAATCTGTTCTGTCAGAGCTCCGTTCCAGAAGATGAAATGCCAAAGCATATGAAAAAATCTCCAGACAGAGGCCACAGCAGGGACTCAACACAGTGCTGTGTGACAAGCGTAATGGAAAGCCAAAGAATCAAATGCACGCTCATGGAGGGAGGGAGGGGGGGACTGAGGACTCCAGCTATCCCACAGTCCCCGCAGTCTCTGAAAAGTATTTGCATTCTTCTCTGAGCTCCCAATGCCTGAAGGGTCAAAAACATTGTTTCGAGTGGTTCAGGCATATGTCGTCACTTTACCCCCTCCCCCCCCCGTGAAAGAAAAGGGAAAAAAATCATTTCTCACCTTTTTTCAATGTCACCATATGTCTACTGCATGTTGCTGGTAGACGCGGTGCTGTGGCGCTGAACAGCAGCATCCCCTCCCCTTCCTTTCCTGATGGCAGACAGTATAAAATGGTCGAAAACCGTCCTCATCATCCCGTGAGTGCTCCTGGCTGGCCTCAGTGAGGTTGGCCGGGGGCACCTGGACAACAATGGGAATGATTCCTGGTCATTCCCGACAGACGGTGCAAAAGGATTGAAAACCATCCTCATCATAGCAACTGGGGACTGAGCTCCTCACCCGCCCCCTGTTTCATGTCTAACGAAGATTCTGTACTGCCTGGACTATCATAGCAGCCTCCCTCTTATTTTCTCTCACTAAAAAGTCAGTGTTTCTTATTCGTGCATTCTTTATCACTTCATCACACAAATGGAGGGACACTGCCACGGTAGCCCAGGAGAGGTATGGGAGGAGGGAAGCAATGGGTGGCGTTGTTGCTGGGGCACACCCTAGAATGGTACGCAGCTCATCATCTCTGCGGGATATCTGGGGCTTTGACCCGGAGAGGCTGTGCTCTCTGATTCTCTAGTAGACTTGCCCCATATTCTAGGCAGGACTGACTATTTTTAGACAAAACATAAAGAAGGGAATGACCTGGGGAGTCATTCCCATTTTTGTCCATAAGCCCCCAGCCGACCTCAGCGAGGCCAGTCGAGAGTACCCATGACAGCAGCAGACGGTACAAAAGGATTGATAACCATCATCACCAATTTTCAATTGCAGACGGTGATATAGGGCTGGTAACCGTCTCTGCTACCTTGCAAAGGCAAATGAATGCTGCTGTGTAGCGCTGCAGTACCGCGTCTGTCAGCAGCATCCAGTACACATACAGTGACAGTGACAAAAGGCTAAACAGGCTCCATGGTTATTGTGCTATGACGTCTGCCTGGGTAATCCAGGGAAAAAGGGAGCGAAATGATTGTCTGCCGTTGCTTTCATGGAGGAAGGATTGAGTGATGACATTTACCCAAAATCACTCGCAACACTGTTTTTGCCCCATCAGGTATTGGGATCTCAACCCACAATTCCAATGGGTGAGGGAGACTGCGGGAACTATGGGATAGCTACGGGAAAGCTACCCACAGTGCAATGCTCCAGAAATCGATGCTAGCCTCAGTACATGGACGCACACTGCTGAATTAATGTGCTTATTGTGGCCGCGTGCGCTCGACTTTATACAATCTGTTTTACAAAACCAGTTTCTGTAAAATCGGAATAATCCTGTAGTGTAGACATACTCTTAATGTAGGGTTAAAATACAATGTAGAGGCTCAAGCCCAGAGTTTCCTAACATGAGTCATCTGACTCATGTCCCACTAAACCTGGGCTTACATTGCAGTGTAGATATACCCTTAAGCACTAAAGGTTGAAACAAACCTATAAGGAGTGTTAAGCCATAAAATTTGTCTTCCATCTCCTCATTTCTGAAGTAGTGCATTAGGAATAACTCGCAGATTAAAAAGTTTCAGTGTGACTGCTGTAGCCAGGGTACAGCCCTTCCATTCTTTTTTCAAGACTGACTCAGCTAAGCCTGCTTTGCAGTTCAGCCCACTTTGCCTCCTCTCTCCAGACCTGCCTCTTCATTCCACTCACCCTTACAGGCCATACTGCTCCTCCACTGCGAATGGCCGGCATGCATCACCACCTCTTTTCTTTATGTCCATAGGCCATCCAGGACAGCTGCAATACATTAAATATATTTCAGTTGGCCATCAGGTCCTCAGGGCCCCTGTGCACAGAGCTTTCCACACTGCTGCTACCTCACCTATTTGAAGCAGCTCTCACATAATTGCTGTGCTTTCTACTGGGGCTTAGGGGCCTACATGTTCATACAGCCCTACTTGCCCACCTTATAGAGAAGAAGAGAGCAAACAGAATTGCAGAGGAAGCTCTGGCGAGCTATACTGGTGAGGTAGAAGTTAAAGCACTGCTGGTGATTGGAAAAGCAGGATTTTGACACAAAACATGTCTCTCACCTGCAGAAGAAATACAAGGCTTCTACTGGTGGCAACATTTTAACAAGGGTCTTCATCCATTATTACACCTTTAAATCACAGCGGGGGCTCTGGAATTCCCAAATGCTGTCAGAAGATGGTGGCTGATGAGCTATTTTGCGGAAACTACAATAAACTGTTAAAAAATAAACTAACAGGGAGAAGGATCTGCTCCCTTTTAAGTGAATTGGCTGATAAGAGAAACCCAGGAGGCAGAATCTTACAGAGTACAGTCAGCACATTCCCACTGGGAAGGATCGACACAGGGCAGATTTATTTATTTGCCAGGCATCTCAGTAATGCTATTCTGAAAGAGAAAAAGCAACTGAATGGTTTGCACTGAGGGGAAAAAAGGAACAGTAGAAAACAGTCTTCTTGAAAATGGAGAGATCCTAGCCATGAAAAATTACTACAGCAGAAAGGACATCCACTATAAATATTTGTAAGTCAGGGAACTTTTTATTGAATATACAAAATCAACATTGTTAAGACATCCAGCAGCTCTGTCTTCCTTCTTATTGTACTGAGATCAAAAGGCTGCCACTGTTAGTTATATGTGATAGAACTTGTCATATCTATCTAGTTAGTTAAATAACTACTGAGTGCACTGTATTCATTTCTAAGAAAAGATTTCCAATGTAATGTTAATTTGAAAATATGCTATTGTACTC
Source organism: Gopherus flavomarginatus (assembly GCF_025201925.1). NCBI lineage: Eukaryota > Metazoa > Chordata > Testudines > Testudinidae > Gopherus > Gopherus flavomarginatus. The sequence continues at coordinate 101,926,761 of NC_066619.1, read as the reverse complement.
TGTTTTTTTGAATAATTCCTTGTTTTCCAAATCAGATTCAGCACATGGAGCCAAATTTTGTTTCCACTGAAGTCAATGGCAAAACTCTCCATGTCTTCAGTTGGCTCATGTTGTCAGATGAAAACACTATCTGGTTAGCTAAGAGAGACAAGGAAGCTAGTGGAAGCTCTGATAACAACTGAAAAACATCAGGGATGCATGAAAGAGATTGAGCTGAGCAGATCTTCAGGGGAATATAGTTTTTCTTTAGGAGCAAATTATAGTGCGGTAGAGGAAGGAGGAGATGCAAAAAGCCAGCCCGGTTGTCCCACTACAGCTGAGAGGGGGTAACCCTAACATGGCTGGTGGTGCTTGGGAGTTCAGGGTGGAGGTGGCAAGCAGATCCCAAAGGAGCATATCTAGGTGGGGTGGGAGTGGGGCCATGGTTTTGTGATACCCACCTGCAGCAGTGGCTGTTGCAGCCATTTCAACTTAGGCCTGGTCTACATATGGGGTTTGCACAGGTGTAGTCCTCCAAGTATAAAAACCATGACTTGTACTGGAGCAGGTTTTCCTAGTTTCAAACCTGAATGGAGGCAAGGCCTTAGAGCAGTCTTTAGGTTCATCTGAATTGCTCTGTAGAATTATCACCAAAAGCCTGAAGACCATGGAGCTGCAAAGGCGAATTGAAGCCAGGGCTGCACGGGGCTTCATGCACACAAAACCAGCACTAAAGATCTGGCCTAAATTATTTATGAGTTAAAGCTAGGATTGCTGGAAGCTTAGCAGGGGTAAGACTGAATGTATATTGTGTCAGCTAGATACCACAGAAATGGGCATATTACAGACTGAGGGTATGTCTATACTACGAGATTATTCCGATTTTACAGAAACCGGTTTTTGGAAACAGATTGTATAAAGTCGAGTGCATGCAGCCAGACTAAGCACATGAATTCGGCTGTGTGCGTCCATGTACTGAGGCTAGCGTCAACTTGCACTGTGGGTAGCTATCCCATAGCTATCTCATAGTTCCCGCAGTCTCCCCTGCCCATTGGAATTCTGGGTTGAGATCCCAATGCTGATGGAGACAAAAATTTGTCACGAGGGGTTATGGGTAAATGTTGTCAGTCAATCCTCCCTCCGTGAAAGCAACGGCAGACAATCATTTCGCGCCCTTTTCCCTGGATTGCCCTGGCAGACTCCATAGCACGGCAACCATGGAGGCTGTTCAGCCTTTTTTCACTGTCACTGTGTTTCTATGGCAGTTATCCCCCCATTTGTGTGAAGAATGCATGAATAAGAAACAACACTGACTTTATTACCTCCACAAGGCAAAGCAAGGCAAGAGGATGCTGCTGTGTAATGCTGCAGCACCGCGTCTGCCAGCAGCAACCAGTAGACATAAGGTGACATTGAAAAAAGGCAAGAAATGATTTTTTTCCCCTTTGCTTTCACGGGGGGTGGGGGGAGACTTACGACATATACCCTGAACCACCCTCGACAATGTTTTTGACCCTTCAGGCTTTGGGGAGCTCAGCCCAGAATTCAAATGGTTTTAGGAGAGTGCAGGAACTGTGGGATAGCTACAGTCGTCAGTCGCCCCCTCCCTCTGTGAGAGTCTATTTGATTCTTTGGCTTTCTGGTACGCTTGTCTCAGCTCCTTAAGTTTCACGCAGCACTGTGTTGAGTCCCTGTTGTGGTCTCTGTCCATCATGGCCTTGGAGATTTTTTCAAATGTTTTGGCATTTCGTCTTTTGGAACAGAGCTCTGATAGAACAGATTCATCTCCCCATTCAGAGCTCAGATACAGTATCTCCCGTACGGTCCATGCTGAAGCTCTTTTTCGATTCTGGGACTGCATAGTCACCTGTGCTGATCACTCTGGGCAAACAGGAAATGAAATTCAAAAGTTCGTGGGACTTTTCCTGTCTACCTGGCCAGTGCATCCGAGTTCAGATTGCTGTCCAGAGCGGTCACAATGGTGCACTGTGAGATAGCTCCCGGAGGCCAATACCATCAAATTGCGGCCACACTAACTCTAATTCGAAATGGCAATGACGATTTCAGTGCTACTCCCCTCGTCGGGGAGGAGTACAGAAATCGATTTTAAGAGCCCTTTATATCGATATAAAGGGCTTCGTTGTGTAGACGAGTGCAAGGTTAATTCAATTTAACGCTGCTAAATTCGAGATAAACTCGTAGTGTAGACCAGGCCCGATAGACAGACATAACTACTAAAGCCCAAACAGCTTAGCTCACTGCTCTCAGGGCCTGATCCAAAGCCCACCAAAGTCAAAGAAAAGACTCCTGTTGACTTCAGTGAGCTCTGGATCAGTTCATAACAGGGAACTGAGAACAGAATTGAGTGTCAATGCATATTAAATCAGAGGTTCCGGACCAGAAAGACACGCATTAAAGAGAGTTTAGTGGGGTTAGTTTAGGGTCCTGATCGAAAGCCCATTGAAGTCAATGGGAATCCTTCCTCTAACTTCACTGAGCTCTGGATCAGGTCCTAGATGAGGTGTTCAGAATTCCAAGACAAGGAAAAACTGCACAAGCTGAACACTGTCTGGCATTGAGCACCACCTGAATTTACCGTAATTAATTAATTTTAGTCATTCTAACCTAAATATTATTAATGAGAAAAATAGAGTAGCCAGTAGATAAGATATAGATCATATATATAATATAAATGTTAAAGTGCAGGGATGTTTTTCACCCTCCTAAGTGCTGCTTTGAACATCTTCCATATTCCAAGTTCTCTCTTCAAAATTGCATCAGATATCTGGGATACCTGACTGTTCTTGTTAATTAATTCTTATATTTAGTGCTCTGCTGTTATCACCATTTGTTCATTGGCTTTTCTGTTCATTATTATCATAATATTTGTTTATCTCACTAAATAAAGCAAACAATAACATTTTGAAGTATGGTATAGTAAATGGAGCTTCTAGCATGGGCGGAAAAGCATACATGAAAGTTTCTATAGGAAAACATGTCTTTGCCAAACCACATGCAGGGATGAATCTAAATGAGTGAATTTAGGTAATTAATGCACAGCCAAGCCAAAGAAATAGAGCAGGAAAGAGCTGCCAAACACCAATTACCTGTACGGATAAAAAAAGGGGACAACAAGAATTCCCAGAAGCCTCTCTATCAAAGCCTTTTTATGAAAAGCCTCTATACTTTGACTTGTAGCCAGCCTTTCTAGGCTAGCAGCATATGAGGAGGAGATGAGTAGCAATGGGCAAGCTAGTTCCAGTGAAATAAAAGCCACCCCAAACTGCAGCTCAGATCTGAAACCCAAACATGACTCCTGTTATAGCTTTTTAAAAGTTCAAAAATGTTTCGTGTACTTCCCTAGTATAACTGGAGAAGGATCCAAAGCAAACACTCCTACATTTTGGGAAATTTTGGCCCCAAACCTGAAGCTACTGGTGCTGCACTGTGCTTCTCCATGTTCTCCAATGGGCTGATATAGCCTAACACCAAACTCAAGACCTCTACAGTATGTGCCTTTAATAGAGACTGACTCACACCATTGCCAAAGAGCTACCGGGGGAAGACTGTCAGGGTATAAATCCTGGGAATTTTATTATCGCCCCTTTTTCAAATAGCAGCAGATATCAGGGCCTTGCAAGTCAGCTTCCTGTCAGAGGAGAAATCAGTGACATGGAGTCTGAGAATACTTTTAATACAATTTATTCATTTTACCCTATATGCATAACAGTACTGGAACACAGGTGGTCACAAACAACATGCAGGTAGACTTTTCAGGGATCTCAGCCCAAACACCAATACCCAGTTCCCAGGATACAAAGTTTCCATAGCGAGCTTTGATCTACTCCTCTTTGAATAAATCAAAGTGCACTAGAGAACTCTTTATCCTACTTGTTGAGTGAATTTGCAAACACTAGAAGGAGACTCAGACAGGTACAACAAATCTGCAGCAAGAATTAACTTTAAGTAGAGAGATCAAGGCAGTACCTACAGAGGGGCTGGTTGTCCTTTCTATCCTACTTTTTTGAGGGAATTTGTACCTGTACTCCTGATTTACGCCAATGAAAGTTAAAGGAAAATCATGTGCAGAATATACAGCTTGTGGGTCTCTTGGGTTGCAGGCACCACTCCTATTGCAATATTTGGAATTCAGGCATTGATGAGGTTTCCAGAGTCTCCTCCTCCTCTGGCAAAACTTAGCTGAATCAGTAAAAGACAGTTAATTCCCCGGAATTCACCAAGATATCCTTGACACTGCCATGGAAATCTAGAGACGTGTGCAGAGAGATGCATCAATGACTAGATGCCCATAGGAGTTACAGTACAGTTCCTTGCATTTCAATCACCAGAATTACTAACTCTGTCCCTATCCATGAAAGGGAGAGACCATAATACAAGAGAGAACAAATGGGAGTTTTACTCTGAGGAATTACTTGAATAAATTGTTGTGCCTACACTTTTATTTGCCCCATAATTATGTTAATTCATTTGCTATTATTCACTGTAATAACATTGGTCACAATGAATTAATTTAGTATTAATGTATCTATGAAACACAGTTTCATGAGAGTTGCACAGTAATTCAGAATTAGTTAAATGTACCATTAACATAAAATATGCTTATTTCATTTTTGTTGCTGTTTTCAGAGTTTTTTGAAGTAAGATTTCTTTTAGCCTTTTCAGTCAACTTTCTTAGACATTTATCAACTCTGTAGTTTCTAAGTCAGGATGTGTCTGTCATCCTTAACCTTCATCCTCCTTGAATTTTCATCCTGATGCATTTGGATTAAACCACAGACTGATAAATGAGCATTGCTTTGGCGACACAAAAGAGCAGTCATTAAAGAAACCTCTCATAAGGTATGAATCAAACACAGGAAACCTTTAGTCTTTTTGCCTCTGATTTTCCCTAGTTCAGCGACTGCCTGCAGCAATGCACTTTTCTTATTTTTATTTATTTCCTTTCTCTGTTTCTTCTCCAAACAATTTTCATCTGAGTTTTCCAGTTGTTTTTCTAAATGATATACAGGTATGCATGGACAGAAGACAGTCTGCTGTTTATTGCACTAACGTGGTTTAGCAAAAGCATTTTTATCAGTCTGCAATTTAATCCAGGACTAGAAGGCATGAAAATGAGAAGTGGGTGAAGGTTAAGTAATAGGCACCCTGATGTGAGAAACAAGTCTAATTAAAGAAGTGAGATATGTAGGGACTTTATGCCATTTTCCCTGCTGACATTCCTTTTTCAGAAGCACAGTGCAATGGGAGTGAGAAGGGTATTCTTAGTACTCCCAGTGCATTGTTTCCGTCCCTTTTGAACATGTTGGGCTTCATTGGCTGCTGTCTTTCACCTTGCATAGTCATTTGCAGCTGTGCAAAGTGAATCAGAAGGTGGAAAGTAAAGGAAGATCAGGTCCTTTGATGCTATTTTTCAGTATATCTATCCAGTGTTTCACCTTCCACTTTTCTTTTGCTTCTTCCATTTCTGGTCCTGCTCTCTAAAGGAAGTGAAGATGTTCTGTCTCTCTATGTCTTCAAAATCAAGACTGAATGCCTTTTTGGAAGGTATGCTTTATTCAAATGCAAATTGTTGGGTTCACTACAAGGGTGACTGGGTGAAATTTTATAGCCTGTGCTAAACAGGAGGTCAGACAAGATGATCCTAATGGTTTCTTCTGGATTAAAAATCTATGACACTATGAATCTCTGAATATCTAGGGAAAGCAAGTCCTGTTCTTAAACTAGGTCTGAAGTAATGGGTCATATCTTCAGATGGTATAAATCAATGTAGCTTCCTTGACCTCACTGGAACTGTGCTGATTTACATCATATGAGCAGGGCCATCCTTACCATACGCAAAGTAAGCAGCTGCATAGAGCATCAGGAAATTTGGGGCATACTGCTCCAGCCTCTGCTCCGGCTCTTCCCGTCCCACCCCTTCCCTACCCCAGCCCCACCTCTTCCCCCCCCTGCTGTGCCCCTGCCCCGCCCCTACTCCCCTGGGGACTACAGCAGAGCTGGGCCTGCACTCACCAGTGTCAGGAAGTGCAGCGACCCGGCCCCAGCTGCACCGCCGGTGAGAGCTACGGGGTGGTTTTCTTCCTGCCCCCCAAGCCAGTCCCACCCCCCCACAGAGGCCTGGGGGCCCACACACACACCGCTGCAGGGGGGGCTGCATAGGGCCCCAGAATTGCTAGGGACAGCCCTGCATATAAGCATCAGACCCATTGTCTTTCTTTTCATTCAGTGTAAGGAAGTGCATAAACCGAACTTTTCCTCTCACACTAGTTTAAATTAGGAATAACACTATTGAAATCAATGGAGCTGCACTGGTGTAAAAATAGCAAAAGTGAGAAAAGAATCATCATGACCTAGTGTTAAATACTGATTTAGTAAAGAGAATATGAATTTCCAGAGAATACCAACACATAGCAAATATGAGCATAGCTTGAAAAGGTCCCCCATTCAAAACCCAAAGGGGGATATGTTCAGAGGCCCATATCCAAATAGATTAGCATGTGTAAATTTCTTCAGGCTCAAAACTGAGTCCAAAGAAAATAGCAAACAGCAGATGCTGTTACTGGCACCAGCATATTTTTAGCTATGGCTTGCCCTCCCGATCTGGGGTGCCCTGAGATGTTCTTGACAACAGTGCCAGAAGAGGTTATACAAAAGGAAAAGGAACCCAGAAAACAATGTTATTTTTGAAATAAATATTTAAAGTTATTGTAAAAGTATGCTTTAAACTGTACAATATATTGGCCTGCTAAACCCAGGGTTGTGAGTTCAATTCTTGAGGGGTCCTCTTAGGGATCTGGGGCAAAAATCAGTACTTGGTCCTGCTAGTGAAGGCATGGGGCTGGACTCGATGACCTTTCGAGGTCCCTTCCAGTTCTAGGAGATAAGTATATCTCCTATTATTATTATATTATTATAAATTGGTATAGCTCTATTGACTTCAATAGAGTTACACAGAATTACACCAGCAGAAAAATTGGTCCATAATTTGAAAAGAATATTAAATGTATGGAACCGTATTCTCCTCTCAGCAGCTTCACACTTGTGCAACACAACTGGCTTCAGTGGAGTCACTCCTGATTTATACCAATGTGAGTAAGAGGAGAATAAATCTCTTGGTATCTACAAGTCAAGTCAAGGATAGCTGAAGCCCATTTTTTCTGAGACATGCAAAAGCACATGTGGATTTTAACTGACTTGTGACTACTGCAACTTTGAGCAGAATGACACATCAGTGGAGAGAAAGAAATTGTTTAAGGTGTTATAAGAAAAAAAAATGGAGCAAAGGAAAATTAGGACTGAGTGCAGAAATAATTTCCTGACAGTGAGGTCTAGTCAATTGTGCCAAAGTCATTTAGAACAAGGCTAGATAAAGCACTTGAGAATATGTTGTTCAGAACAATACTGCAACATCAGGGGGATAAGCTAGATTTTCTATATCTGACTTCTAGGATTATAAAAGCAAGGAGGCAACTCAGTTGTTGTATCTAACAACAAAAACACTGGCACTTTATACTAAGCATCAGATTCAACTTCACGATAAGAAGAGGTTGCTAACAGTGTGGATGAACAATTTTCTACAACAGTTTTCCATCAGAAAAAGCAATTAGTCAAAATCAAAATGTTTTTGCAGGAATGTGTTAATTTTCCATGGGAAAAAGTTGAAACAAATTGTTTTGACTTCCTCATTTCACTTTGATAATATTGAAATATTGCATTTTGATAAGATAAAAGTTTCATTTTGATTTATCGCTTCAATTCATTTTGACATATTTTATATGTATGATAGATTTTATATTTTACATTATAAGTTTTTGACATTATTGAAAGGTCACAATTCCACATCATCAAAACAAAATATTGCAAAGATGCCAAATAATTTTTTTTCATAACTTGTATTCTATGAGATATTTCAAAATTTTGGCTTTTCATTCTGATTCAGAACAACTTTTTTTCAAAATGTCAGAATTTCCCATGGGACAGAAACTCTGTTTTCTGACAAGCTCTAGTTGCCAAAGCATTTAAAAGTTAGAGATGGGGAAACTCATATATTTTCAATGAATGATGCTATGATGATTTACCCTGACTTAGGATCTGGCTGACTTAGGCGCTGAATACACATATTTCCCTTCAAACTGGGACATTCAGTGTATAGCTGGTCCAATTAGTTCATTTTAAAAAATAGAAATTGCAGGTCACCTTTAAAACAAAAAGAAGTAATTTTTAATATAGCAATATTTCATTTTTGACAGGTAGTAGTAACTCAGGCACTGCAGTTACAAACACTGGAGGGAAGCGGCTCTTCTAATACACATTTAAAGAAGGGTTATACATTAAAGACAAGGGGATATGAATGTGGAGATATGTTGACTACATTGAGCATCCCATCTATTTGCTTTAAAAATAACTTTTTAATGACACTAAAGTCAAACATAAACAATCTCATAATTTGAGGCACATATGCACCAGTGTGTTGACCAGGAAAGAGAAGGCAAAAATATATGTAACAAAAGATTGCCACCATCAAAAAAGAAACCCATTATTAAAAAAGAGCAGTACAGAGGGAAATCAAAGCCCTAGGGAGAGCTGCAGTGCTGAGCCAGAATTTTAAAAAATATCTACTTCAGTTGGTAGAGTATGTTGCTGCAATTCCTGGCATATTTCCTAAGTGTTTCACTTTATCCTATGGTGCTCTGATCCTATCAAATGAAGCAATTGACATGTATGAATTGCTAAAGGACAGAAAGACAAGGAACTGGGGGACAAGGGGGAAGGAAAGGAACAGATTGGTTTGTTATGTCTAAATGAGAATTTATGGATAATCCATGGAACAGTTCTAGGAGAAAGGCCCAACTCTAATGCAGACGCAGATGTTATCAAGGAAAGAAACAAACAAATGGGGGCCCAGGAGAGCAGAATCTTGCACTTCTCACTCTCATCCCCTCCCCTCCCTTACACTTCTTGAACTCTCACCCTTCTCTGGCTCTTTCCCCTCACGATGTAAGCATATGTTAGTCTCTCCCATCTTAAAAACTCACCATTAACTACACTTGTCTCTAACTATTGTACCACCTCCCTTCTCCCTTTCAACTTTAAGCTCTTTGAACATGCTGTTTAAAATCGTCGCCTGGATTCCTCTTCTAAACCCAATTCCATCCTAAACCCTTTTCTATCTGGCTTTTCCTCCTTGCATGCCACTGAAACCACTGTCTCCAAAGTCTCTAATCGCCCTTTCCTAACCAAAACTCAGAACCATTACTCTACCTTCGTCCTTCTTGACCCATCATCTGCCTTTGACACCATATACCATGATCATCTTCTTGAAATCTTAACCTCACTTGAACTCTATGACTCTGTCCTATCCTGGCTCTCCTCCTACCTTTGTAAACAATTGTTCAGCATGTCCATCCTCCTCATCCACCCTTCAGTTTTCTGGGTGGGTTCCACAGGGTTCTATCTTAAGTCCTCATATCTTTTCCATATACATTTTATCTCTGAACTATCTCATCCGCAAACACAAATTCAACTACCATCTCTATAATGATGACACACAGACTACCTCTGTACTCCAGAGTTGTCTCATTCTGTTCAAACTCCTTTTGGATCTGTCAGCTCAAGATCAACATGGCTAAAATAGAGCTTTTAATTTCTCCCCTCAAGCCTGCCCTCCTTTGTATTAATTTAAATGGAATATAGGGGCCCAAAGATGTTAACATAACCCAAACACTGTCCAACATTAAACAGTGCTAAATAAAGTTTGGAGTTTGGTGTACAGAGACCTCTGCCTGCTTAGAACCATGGCAAACACACCAATACAAATTCTTTTAACCTTTTATTAAAGATACAGAAAAGGAGAAACATTTACAATGCAAGGTATTAAGTAAGTCTTTCTTTTTAACAGCATCCCTTATTCCCTTTTCCTTTAGCTGGAGAGTTTTTGAAGGAAAAATCTCCTTCTTTGGCAGGCTCTTAGATGGTGTCAAAGATGGTAATAACTGGCCTTTTGGGGAAAAGAGAAGTTAGTTGAGGTGGACTGGAGCTGCTTTCATGGTTAAAAGTCGAATCCCATTTTATCCCAGGTTGTGTTTAGGGTTCAGTTGGAGCTGGTAGAGGTGGGGATGTCATCTGGATGCTTCTCTCTGGCCCAGTCTGTTCAAGACATCTTTTAAGGGCAGGATGACAAAGTCCCAGGGGATCATGGGAATGGGAGCCAAGATGGTGAAGCTTGCTCCAGTAGCCAATTTTTCTCCCAAGGTCTCTTTCTTTTAGGACCCACAGATGGAATGGTGGGAGAAATAGCCTGTCCCCTCATTATTTTGTCCATTGATTAGGCTTAGTTTCCTGCATATCAATTTTGGTTCACTGATTTATGGGTCCACACTATTCTTGTTTACCAAGCATAATCTTAACACAATCCTTATTTGGACTAAATCAGTCTGTCTACCTTTCATATTTTTCCCCATTAACATTTGTTGTTGTGACAGCTTATGAACTTTCACATACTTTTTACAGCTGAGCTCACAGTTAGGGCAAAATGTAAGCCCAGTTATCACAACACCCCCTTCTACAAGTTCCAGATGAACCCCAAACATCAGCTGGGATGAAACGGGATTGGATTTTAAACAACAGAAGCAGCTCTAGACCATCTCAACTAACTTTCTTGATCACTGTGGACAATGCCACCATCCTACCTTTTATTCAGATCCATAACCTGCTTGTCATCTTTGACTCAGACCTTTCTCTAGGTCCTGACATCCAGATTAAATCTAAATCTTTCTTCATCACATCTATAAGATACAGCCTTTCTTGTCCATCCACACAGCTAGAAACACTCATCTAAGCCCCCAACATCTCATGTCTCCATTACTGCAATGTCCTTCTCTCTGATGTTGACAAATACATTCATAATGCTGCTGCAAGGATCATTTTTCCAGCCCATCACTTTAACCACATCACCTCTCTTTTTGCATCCTTCTGGTGGCTCCCTTCTCTATTGGATCAAACATAAGCTACTTCTCTTCACTTTTAAGGACTTTCATGGCCTATCCCTCCCCTGCCTATCGTCTCTCATTCAACATCAAGATCTCAACTCCTGTCTCCACTGAGGAGCATGTCTCTGATTTGTAGCAATTGGGAGCCAAAGCTCCAGAGCTGCTGGGCTAAGGATCAAGGCTGGTAACCTAGATGGGTACATGGTTTCTGTCTGAATTGCATATGATGCCCTTCTTTGTTAAGCCCCAGACAATCCAGGATGGTGAACCTGATAGTCCCATAGTCTTTTTCTGCAGTCATGTCCAGAGCATGATATGCCGCCTGGGATTCCCCACGAAGCTAACTTGGTGGCCCACACCTCCCAGGGCCACTGGTGGGCCTCAGCCACCTTCTCAAATGTTTCTAAGAAAGCCTCAGGTTCCTCTCCTGGCCCTGTCTTAGTGAGGACATCTCCCTCTCACCTAGGTAACCATGCTGCCATGCCAAACTGTGGATTCTTGTTATTCTGGGCCCATAGGCACAGCACATACCGGTGCTCATTTTGCTAGAAATGTTGCTGCTGCACCAAAATTTGCTGCAGCTGCTGTTGCTGCTATTGTTCTCCCATCCATTTTGTTAGTGCTTCGGGATCCATGCTTATCCTGAACAATGGCAAACATTATCTGCAGTCTCCACCACATGTAGGCAGGGGGACCCAATCACCAGCCTGAGACAAACAATCAGCCAGACCCAGTTCAGTTTGCAGCCCTTTTCTCAGAGTTCCTCAAAAACACAAATAAATGGAAATGTGAAATAACAAAAAGCAACAATCTTGTTCTCAACTGAGATTGTGGGGTCCTCTAGTCTCCAGTATCTAAATGGTCTGGACCTTCCCCAGCCTAGGGAGACCACAAGACCTGCTTGCCCCCTCACAGCTTTCTGCTGCACCCATAGGAGAGTGTTCTCTCAATCCTCCCCTGATCCCAAACTCCCTCATGGAGCTGGGCCTTCATTTATATTCCCCAGATGGGAATCAGATCCAATCATTAGGTGCTGTCCAGCTAGGCTGGCTGAGTCCCAGCATGTTCCTGCTGGGCTTCTCTCCAGAACACAGCTGTCTGCTCCCAGGGCCCTGTGACCCTTACAGTGGCAGAATGCCCTTTTACAGTGCACCTCTCCAGGAAGGATTGAAACACTTTAGCACATTCCCTGGGTCCTTGCCACGTCTCTCAGGCGACACAGCAGTACCTCATCTACAGTGTCAAATTCTGCAGTGAGGCACAGGACGATAAGAACGTATGTCTGCTCTCTGTCCATGGACAGGAGGAGGTCATCCATCAGTGCCACTGAAGCAGTTTCAGTTTCATGTCCTGGCCTGAATATAGATTGTGTCAGGTCTAGAATGTTAGCTTCATTTAGATGAGCTAGTAGTTGATTTTAGGTTGGCTTCTCTACAAGTTTGTTCAAGAATGTGAGGTTTGACACTGGGCAGTAGTTGTGCAGAACCAGTGTAACCAAGCTGGGTTTCTTCAGTGCAGGTCAGGCATTTGTGTGTTTGAAGGAGAAAGTGAAGATCCCCTTTCTGAATGACACGTTGACTGTTTCCCTTAGGAGTCATACCAGTTGTTCATGATTCTCCTTCAGAAGCCCAGAAGGGGATGGGATGACCTACATGTAAGCATCCACAAAGCTACTATATTATTCTCTTTCCAATTGCTTCTTAAAATTCCTTTGCTGTGATGCCTACAACCAAACTCCCTATCACACTGACCAATATTATCTCATTTTTCCCTTGTTCTCCCCCTCACAAGTTTGTGTATATCCATTGGCTGTCTCTTTTCTTATCATTAGATTGTACGCTCTTTGGGGCAGAGACCCTCTTTGTTTTGTGTTTGTACAGCACCCAGCTCAATGGGGTCCTGAGCCAGGACTAATAATTATTATAAATACTAATTAAAAAATACATTAGAAATTGGGGCTATAACCAAATACATCACACAGTTTTCCTCAAATTTTGTGGACCAAACAGTGCTTGAGACTGAGACAGATCACTGTGAATGAATAAAAAGTGGCAGAAGTTTGCCATTATCCATAATCATGTTATATAAAAATTGTGGATGAAAACCGTTAAAAAATGAAGTCAGAATAATTGAGTGAAATATGTGGGTTAAATCTAAGATATGGTAATGTAATGAGTTACTCTTTTGTTTTTTATTATGTACGCCTAATAAATGCTTACAGGAAATTATATGGTGTGGTTGCTACCATAGAAGTAAGCCAGTTTTTTCATATAAAAAATAATTAACTTTCTTTTAATTTTGAAGAGGTTTCTAGAAACACTGTCAAGCCCAATATCCCAACCTTACAAGAAGAACCATAACATATAAAATATTTTCCTAATCTCACATGTCTTTTAAAGTACTTGATCTTTAAAGTATTATGAAATTTCAAGCAGTAATTTTATTTATTTATTGTAATTTCCCCTGAAATGTATAGGGCTGCTATACCTCTGTGGAGCATGTGGCTCTACTGTGAGTTTCCATGTGTAATTAGTTGTTTCCAACTAAAATGCCAACATTGCCTGTGCTTTGAAGGACAATATTTTTCCTTGTATTCCTTTTTTCATCCATTCATTAATCTTCTGATGCAGAATTTCCTTTCCTTTAAGTGCTAACTAAATGAAAGAGTATTTCCAACAGCACATGGAATGTTGAAAGAAGTCCAGGAAACAATTTGCCAGTGCAGCAGCTTCAGCAAGATGGGCCTGAAAAATGGAATTTCGCCACTCAAAAGCAAGAACAGTCTTTGAATCTGTCATGAAGCAAGAAATCTGCCAGTAGCATTATATGTTAAGATAGTAGTGGTAGTATTTATGACTACAATTCATGTTTATGTTATTGCAGACCCACAGAATAAGAAACATTCCATACCTTGAAGAGTTTATGAGCTAAAATAGATAAGACATATGATAACAGTTCAGGTAAAGGAGCTCATTGGTGAGAACAAGGAGTGTTAAAAGCAACTTTTAAGAAGGGGCATGCCAGATATGCAAGAGGGGACTTTATCAAGCATAGAAGGGCTGCATAATAAAAAGTGTGAAGTTAAAAATGGGCCAATGGGAGGAAGGGAGTGGACAAAAGTGGAAGCAGAAGTAGATGAGCTTAAAGATGTAGTTGGGGATAAGGTTATGAATAGCTTTGAAGGTGACAAGAGAGACAATGAAGAATTGATCAGCAAAGTAGAACAAGTACTGGCAGTGCGGAGAGGAAATGGATGAGAGCACAGACAAATCAAGAGGAATAAAAACAGGAAAAACATAACTCTTTCACTGAACTAGGAGGAGTTCAGAAGAGAGAGTGAGAGACATTGAGGGAGAGCAAGTGATGATCAGAGGGAGAGAAACTGGAGACCAAGAGATCAGAAAAAGAACTGATCGATAAAGACTAGGACAAGAGCATGACAGAAACAGTGATTGCAGGCATCAGATGAAAGAGAAATTAAGTGAGAAGCACTCAGATGAGACTAATTGTTAATTAAGAAAGTGAAGTCACCCTAGATAAGCATAGGGAATTGAGGAGATGGCAAAAGTCATCTCAGTAAAAACAACTGAAGGGAAACTGGAGTATTTTATAACAACCTGGCAGAAAGAAAGAGGAGAAAACTGCTGGATAGAATGGACTTCAAAGAAGGAAGAGCTGAAAAAGAGAAGGGGGAGGGAAAGGGGTTGAAATCAACACAAGGAGTAGCTCTTAATGCTAAGCCAAGACTTTGGGTCAAAGCAGGTGGAGGAGAGGTTCCTGAAGGAGAGAACAACAGAAACCAAGCCACAGGGAGACACACAGGTATCAACGAGGGGGCAGAAGAAAAAGATCATTCATCATAATTATTTTATTTTTAGATGAGGTAAGAACTTCCAGTGAAATAAAAGGAATGCATAAAAAAATATGGGAAATGGAAATAAGATGAGCAAGTACATAACAAAAGGGGCAAGTATGGAGGGGACGTGAGAGTGGGAGGAGAAGAGACAATATAGATATGAAGTGGTGACAAGAAGGGAAAGAAATCACCTGAAACAAGATGATTTGTGTGTGCAATGAGTGAATGAGAAGAGGAAGAGACACTGGGACTGAAGTGACATGAAAAAAGATGGTGATTGAGCTTACAAAAGTAGAAGTGGAGAGAACAACTTAAGGAACATCTGTCTTAAATCTCAGAAGATCTTTGTGGAATCCTCTGCCAAAGTAGCTATGACCTTGTCACCTTCAGGCATGTTATTCTCAATGTAATCTTTATCAGAAAGTGACTTATAATGTACTTGCTGAGTAGTGGAACTGAACTGAAAGAGGAGAGAGAGAGAAAGGGTACAAACTTGTGGCAAGGTGTCTGCTCAAGGTTCCTATAGATTATTCCTCTCCTGAGGATCCTGCACTGTTGAGAGCTTCATGGCAGGAGGCAACATGGACTGAGGACTTCAGATACAGGTGCAATGCAGAAACAGCTCTTTGCTGGAGCCACAAAGGACAGCAGCAGACTTGAGTGAACTCTAGTGATGCCCTTCCTACCCAGCCATTAAAAGCTGGAATCATTATCACTAGGTTAATGGACCCCCCAGGACAGGACCAGACTACACTTCCCATGGGAATGAAGATAGGCGCCTATCCAAGTGCACCTCAGGCCTCTGAGGCTAAACTACACACTGATACCAAACTGTGAGTGAGGTTAACAAATAGAGTGAGGGAAATTGATATGTAAAGGGACATTTGCCTGTTGGATGTTCACAGTAGTGGTGTGGAACCATGATAACAAAATGCGGCCAAAGTTACTGTGAGGGGGTGTTTTGTCTATCATTCATATAGATAAATTGTTGCCGTTCTTTTCCAAGGTGATGCTGTGTTCCTTTTCCCCTAATACAGTTTTCTTTGTTTCATACCTGGACTCAGTGCTTGCAAGTGGTCAGTATTGCTGATATTCGGGAAAACTGGAAAAAAAAACAATTGAAGACAGATGGCAGTTTTTCAAAAAGATATTATTAAGGGCACAAGAGCAAACTATCCCATTGCGTAGGAAAGACAGGAAGTCTGGCAAGAGACCACCTTGGCTTAACCAGGAGATCTTCAATGATCTAAAAACCAAAAAAGAGTCCTACAAAAAGTGGAAGCTAGGTCAAGAAAATGCAAAGTACTCCACTTAGGAAGGAATTATCAGTTGCACACATACAAAATGGGAAATGACTTCCTAGGAAGTCGTACCGTGGGTAGGGATCTGGGGTCATAGTGGATCACAAGCTAAATATGAGTCAACAGTGTAACACTGCTGCAAAAAGAGTGAACATTATTCTGGGAAGTATTAGCAGGAGTATTGTAAGCAAGACATGAGAAGTAATTCTTCTGCTCTACTCCATGCTGATTAGGTCTCAACTGGAGTATTATGTCCAGTTCTGGGCACCACATTTCAGGAAAGATGTGGATAAATTGGAGGGAGTCCAGAGAAGAGCAACAAAAATGATTAAACGTCTAGAAAACATGACCTATGAGGGAAGATTGGAAAAAAGAAGACTGAGAGGGAACATAACAGTTTTCAAGTACATAAAAGGTTGTTATAAGGAGGAGAGAGAAAAAAAAATTTTCTTAACCTCTGAGGATAGGACAAGAAGCAATGGGCTTAAATTAGCAAGGATGGTCTAGGTTGGACATTAGAAAAAACTTCATAACTGTCAGGGTGATTAAGCACTGGAATAAATTGCCTAGGGAGGTTGTGGAATCTCCATCATTGGAGATTTTTAAGAGCAGGTTAGACAAACACCTGTCAGGGATGGTCTAGATAATACTTCAGTCCCCTGCACTCATGGCAGGATTGACTAGATGACTTTTCAAGGTTCATTCCAGTCCTATGATTAAGTACCCACAGGGAAGGTATTTAGTGATCCCAGCCATTCTGGGTGAAGGCTCAAGCTGGTGTTTGTTAGTTTTAAGAGGGGCTCCTAGCTGTTTCAGCCTGTATTTTGTGGCAGTCATTAAAAGTGATCATGAAAGTGAAAGTGATCATGAAATAATAGATTTCATGGGTCTAAGGAAAGGAAGGAGTGAGAGCAGCACAATAAGAGCAGTGGACCAAAAAAAAAAATAGACTTTAACAAACTCAGAAAACTGGTAGGTAAGACCCATGGGAAGAAAATCAAATGGAAAAAGGAGTTCAGAATAGCTGGAGACAGTGTTAAAGATACAACTGTAAATTATCCCAGTGCAAAGGAAAGATAGGAAGAATAGTAAGAGGCCAGTATAGCTCCATCAGAAGTTCTTTAATAACCTGAAAATCAAAAGGGGATCCTACAAAAAGTGGAAATATGGACCAATTGCTAAGGAGGAGTACAAATGAAGAGCACAAACATGTAGGGACAAAATCAGAAAGGTTAAAGCACAAAATGAGTTGCAGCTAGCAATGGACATAAAAGGAAATAATAAGTTCTTTAAATACATTAGGAGGAAGAGAAAGACAAAGGTATGGGTCCTCTTTTTATTGGGGGAAAAGAGCTAACAACTGATGGCATCAAGAAGGCTGAGGTGTTTAATGCCTATTTTGCTTCAGTCTTTACTAAAAAGGTTAATGGTGACCAGATACTCAGCACAATTAATATTAACAAGGGGGAAGGAATGCAAGCCAAAATAGCAAAGCATCAGGTTAAAGAATATAAAGAGAAATTAGATGTATTCAAGTCGGCAGGGCCTGATGAAATTCATCTTAAGATACATAAAGAACTAGCTGCAGCAATATCGAAACCATTAGCAATTATCTTTAAGAACACATGGAGCGTAGGTGAGATCCCAGAGGATAAGAGAAGGGCAAATATAGTACCTATCTTTAAAAAGGGGAACAAAGAAGATCTCAGTAATTATGGACTAGTCAGCTAACTTTGATACCTGGAAAGATACAGGAACAAATTATTAAACAATTAATTTGTAAGCATCTAGAGAATAACAGGATTATAAGAAATAGCTAGAATGGATTTGTCAAGAACAAACCAGGCCAAACCCACCTGATTTCCTTCTTTGGCAGGGTTACTGGTCTAGTGGATGAGGGGAAGCTTATAAAATTTGCAGATGACACCAAGCTAGAAGGGGTTGTTAGCACTTTAGAGGACAGATTAGAATTCAATTCTTGACAAATTCTTCTTTTGGAAGATGATTTATGAATTCCACTCCACCTCCCAGCATCAGCCTTAACTAGTTTGTTGTTGTCAGTCTTGCATACTACATTTTTTCATAGATTCTATCACACTATCATTTTGCCAGTGTCTGAAATGCCTTTTTTCAGTGTTTGAATGGCACTAAACTAAAATGATCTGTGATCAGCCTGCTTCACTGGACATGGAGATATGTATATGCAGAACAGTACTATGGGAGTTATTTTATGGTATGAGATTTTTTTTCCACTGGAAGACCTTTCACAACACAGTATATTTTTAATATTGTTTAGATTTAATATACTTCTGCAGTTCTATATAGCTCAAGTAAAAAGCCAAAAAAAGTCTGTCTTTTCATAAGTCTTCAAGTAGCTTTATATATATATATATTGTTGGGTTTTTTTTAATATATCATTATAACCCAATTGGGTTTGTCACAAAATTAGAGGTGATAAAATAATATTCATCAATATTTTCAAATAAATTATTTGATCACTTCTTTTACATTATTCCTCCAGCTCTGATTACAGCATTAATAATACATAAAAACAAAAAATAGAAGAACAGTCCCAATTTGCAATTTAATTTAGTCATCCTTACTGCTTTAAATAAAGATTACAGGAGCTGAATGTAATTCTAAAACAGGATATTTGTAAAACCTGTTTAGAATGACAAACATACTTTTAAAAAAAAATAGATGTTTCTATTAGTGTAAATTTACAGCAGTGTTGTGAAAAGCACTGGGCCTCATCCAGCAAAAATTTGCCTCCTCTACTGAGGAAAGTGTCCCACTGCCTTGAGCAGCCATGAAATGCTTCACTTTTTTCAAGAAGAGTCTCTAGGCCTAATTGTCCACTCACTTTCACCAGCTAAAGCGTAAGTAAGAGAAAAATTAGATTATCTGACTCTATCCATCTTTGAATTATGTGTCAAAAGCCTTAGCTGAGAATACTCAGGATCCCTCTGATATCCTAATGTGAGGTGAAATGAACATTAGAGCTAATACCGGCAATCTCTCTTCAGTTGATGATAAAAGATAAAAGCTAAATTAACAAGTAGCTGGTGACTCTGGAGATAGAAGTTGTTACCAGTATGGTTATTGACAGCCCATACTCTGTTACGTTTCTTAACCCTGTCATTGTAAAGTAACAAAGACAAATATGGCATCTTCCATGTAAGCTGAATACTAGCTTGTCTGATTATCCAGTGTGGGGGCAGGTAAGTAAGGAGTAGAAATGTTACATACCAGAGGACATATTGAAGAAAAAAATCATTTTCCACAGATTATGAGCTTTTTTTTACTGCTAGTAATGCAGAGAAGATTAAAGTGAAGTCTATATTTCACAAATGGGAGGACCAAATGATTTAAAACCTTTGTTATAATGGCCTGCTTTGGAGTGAAAAATCAATTTCTTTTACAGCAAGAATCTGTTAATCCAGGAGACATGTGGAATGTTAGAAAGGGAGGAAAAGAAAGAGTTGGTTGGGTGGTTTCTTATGTCTACATTTTGATATGACTAATGGCAAAGACTGTGGCCATTATCTCTATTCTGTGTGCTTAAAAGAGGCTGTGATTAAAAGAAATGCAAAAATGCCTAAAATTTAGAAAGCATTATTAAAAGCAGTGTGGCATCACTATATTTTAAACTGATTTTTATTAATAAACTGTAGCTGCTACATTTTTGCAAAAATGAAGTACACTCAGTTATACTGATATGCTGCTGCAGTACAAAAAGTGAGCCCTAGTACATGTGATAGTGCGAGCAAATATCTAGGCTGAGTGAAATTTTTCAAATATGGTACCTAAATATAGGTGCCTAAATCCATATTTGGGTACTGGAATAAAAGTGTTCCAATTTTCAAAGGTGCAGTGTTGTTCTTCATGCTAAATCAGTAAGAGGTTGTATTTAACAATTGTATTGTTCCTATTTAAGCACTGAGGAACACAGAAGCCAGAGCATGCTCTCACTGCAGCCTTCAACTCACTCACTGTCCCTGCAGTCCGGACCCCACTATCCAATAAGGAGGTCACCTCTTTGACTTCTGCAGCCTCACTTCACATTCTTAAAACACCCCAGTGCTGACCATTTCCTTTCATTTCAATAGGATTTGTGAGAGCTCAATATCTCTGAAAATCAGGCCACTTTTATTTCAGTGGGTCAAGATTTAGAAGCTTAACTTTAGGTATCCAAATTTGTAAATTATTGGCTATATGTATTGACATCAATGGCATTCCATGCACACAATGAAGGTAGTATATGACCCTTCTAAATGTTGTTCTCTATCTAATCAGCTAAGGCCAGATTCTCTTCAGATTGACACACTGATATAATTCCATTGACATCAGATGAGTTATTCCATTGTATGTAATTGTTTTACATTGATTTACATAGTCCATTGTGTAATTAACTTTCACCATTGCAAGAGAAGAATCAGATCCAGACTCGGGAAGGCCATATTACAGAGTTCCATGCCCAGCACATCCACATGAGGCTGATTGAAATGTATCTATTGTATCGGAGGTGGGCCCGCTTAAGTAACTATCATATAGAATTTAATAGAGAATTATGGGTCTGATCAAAAATTCATTGAATCTTTTCTATATAATCCTATAGGATATTTTTTTAAAATCTCATAGAAAATATCATTCTTTACTACATTCTAGTTTTTAGGGTACTTTTAGAACACTCCATTGGTTTCGTCCCTTTTACATTTTATAGCAGTTTTTCATATGGACTGATTGAAAAACATGTATATGAGATACATTGGCCAAATCTTTCATGCTATATCCATGTGAGTAGCTCCAATAAAAACAACAAGATACCTATGTGCCTACGGGGAGTGGAATTTTGGCCCAAGTTGCCAAACAGAACAGAAGCAGTGGCTAAAGCTCTTCATCCTTCAGACTAAAGCTGTAAAAACAGTTTAACTGGCGCATGATAATAATTAGGGAGGTTATTGCAATTTCAAACTCCAGAGGGCTTGTCCACCTCTGCTCAGGAACTCTAGAATGGCTGCTGTATCAGCAGATTATATGCATTCACCTGACACCAAATAAAACGTTGTGATGAAACAGGAAGACTTTCCTCATGAATCCTTTCAGACAAATTCAAATTAGCCTCAGGCAAGAACTTGATTTTATTTCTTTATTATTATTAATTTATTTTAAAGTTCAGGCAAACACAAAAAATCCCAGGAACCCGCAAGTACAGAGCCTACTCAGCAATTTGTAAATGTCCCAGTAGCCCAAAGTGAAGTTTCAGTGTGCAAAAATCTTTTAAAAAATCCTCAAAGTTGACAAATGTAAGTGAATTTTCACACAAAATATTTTTCCAGTGATGTCAATCCTGAATGTTTTGGAAGCTCTACAGTCACTTAAAGCATACAAATTAATAAATAAAAGTGAACAATATTAGAGAAATACAGATAAAGATTGCAAACCATCTTAAACAACTTGATAGTAAAACTAATTTTGATCTAAAACTCTGATCCAAATTCTCCAAAGCTTTAAAAGAACTCAGATCCAGAACTAAGCTGCTGGGCCCACATCTATAATAGACAGAACTAAAATCCCAGAAACAAAGAACCACCAATATTAGAAAAGTTTGGATCCTGTTCTAGAATTTTACTCCTCAGGCTCCTCTCCTATTTGCTTTTGAAATACTGAACAAGACTTTGCAATTTGAGAACATGTAGTGGACCAGGTTTAATTATTCTGGTGAAAATCTGGAGTAACTCCATAGATTTATGTTAATTTACTCCAATTTTACTCCAGACCACAATCTGACCCCATATAGTATCTCTATAATATCAAAGTATTGTAAAACAAGTGGTGACAGAAAATGTTAAAACAACAAGAAAAAATTATCAGTAAGCTAAGAAAATGAATTCTTGTGCAAATAATAAATTGAGTAAAATGAATTGCCAAATGTCACTAATTTAATGCTTTCTCTGAGCAATAAGATATAATATGGCTGAAACACTGTAATGGGGTTACAAACAAGACACAGACAAAAGAGATTCTTTTGAAATACAACTTAATTTTTCCTTATGAATTTTCATGCTCCTCTGTGATCCATCAAAAGCAGATATTACACCCAAAACTATAATACATCATTAAGGATATCACAGCCAGCCATTGAGAAGCTGCAGCAGGGATGTTTACAGTATTATACATACTGTGCGACTGCACCTCAGATCTGGATTATGTTAACATAAGAACATAAGAACGGCCGTACCGGGTCAGAGCAAAGGTCCATCTAGCCCAGTATCTGCCAACAGTGGCCAATGCCAGGTGCTTCAGAGGGAGTGAACCTAACAGGCAATGATCAAGTGATCTCTCTCCTGCCATCCATCTCCATTCTCTAACAAACAGAGGCTAGGGACACCATTTTTTACCCATCCTGGCTAATAGCCATTTATGGACTTAGCCACCATGAATTTATCCAGTTCCCTTTTAAACGTTGTTATAGTCTCAGCCTTCACAATCTCCTCAGGTAAGGACTTTCACAAGTTGACTGTGTGCTGCGTGAAGTAGAACATCCTTTTACTTGTTTTAAACCTGCTGCCTATTAGTTTCATTTGGTGACCCCTAGTTCTTGCATTATGGGAATAAGTAAATAACTTTTTCTTATCCACTTTCTCAACATCACTCATGACTTTATATACACCTCTATCATATCCCCCCTTAGTCTCCTCTTTTCCAAGCTGAAGAGGCCTAGCCTCTTTAATCTTTCCTTGTATGGGACCTTTGCCAAACCCCTAATCATTTTAGTTGCCCTTTTCTGAACCTTTTCTAGTGCTAGAATATCTTTTTTGAGGTGAGGAGGCCACATCTGCACACAGTATTCGAGATGTGGGTGTACCATGGATTTTTATATGAGGGCAATAATATATTCTCAGTCTTATTCTCTATCCCCTTTTAAATGATTCCTAACATCCTGTTTGCTTTTTTGACCGCCTCTGCACACTGCGTGGACATCTTCAGAGAACTATCCACGATGACTCCAAGATCTTTTTCCTGACTCGTTGTAGCTAAATTAGTCCCCATCATATTGTATGTATAGTTGGGGTTATTTTTTCCAATGTGCATTACTTTACATTTATCCACATTACATTTCATTTGCCATTTTGTTGCTCAATCACTTAGTTTTGTGAGATCTTTTTGAAGTTCTTCACAATCTGCTTTGGTCTTAACTATCTTGAGTAGTTTAGTATCATCTGCAAACTTTGCCACCTCACTGTTTACCTCTTTCTCCAGATCATTTATGAATAAATTGAATAGGATTGATCCTAGGACTTATCCTTGGGGAACACCACTAGTTACTTCTCTCCATTCTGAGAATTTACCATTAATTCCTATCCTTTGTTCCCTGTCTTTTAACCAGTTGTCAATCCATGAAAGGACCTTCCCTTTTATCCCTTGACAGCTTAATTTACATAAGAGCCTTTGGTGAGGGACCTTGTCAAAGGCTCTCTGGAAATCTAAGTACACTGTGTCCACTGGATCCCCCTTGTCCACATGTTTGTTGATCCCTTCAAAGAACTCTAATAGATTAATAAGACACGATTTCCCTTTACAGAAACCATGTAGACTATTGCTCAACAGTTTATGTTTTTCTATGTGTCTGACAATTTTATTTTTAACTATTGTTTCGACTAATTTGCCCGGTACCGATGTTAGACTTACCGGTCTGTAATTGCCAGGATCATCTCTAGAGCCCTTTTTAAATATTGGCGTTATATTAGCTAACTTCCAGTCATTGGGTACCGAAGCCGATTTAAAGGACAGGTTACAAACCTTAGTTAATAGTTCCGCAACTTCACATTTGAGTTCTTTCAGAACTCTTGGGTGAATGCCATCTGGTTCTGGTGACATGTTAATGTTGAGTTTATCAATTAATTCCAAAACCTCCTCTAGTGACACTTCAATCTGTGACAGTTCCTCAGATTTGTCACCTACAAAAGCCGGCTCAGGTTTGGGAATCTCCCTAACATCCTCAGCCGTGAAGACTGAAGCAAAGAATCCATTTAGTTTCTCCACAATGACTTTATCGTCTTTAAGCGCTCCTTTTGTATCTCGATCATCAAGGGGCCCCACTGGTTGTTTAGCAGGCTTCCTGCTTCAGATGTATTTAAAAAACATTTTGTTATTACCTTTGGAGTTTTTGGCTAGCCGTTCTTCAGACTCCTCTTTGCCTTTTCTTATTACACTCTTGCATTTAAGTTGGCAGTGTTTGTGCTCCTTTCTATTTGCCTCACTAGGATTTGACTTCCACTTTTTAAAGGAAGTCTTTTTATCTCTCACTGCTTCTTTTACATGATTGTTAAGCCACGGTGGCTCTTTTGTAGTTCTTTTACTGTGTTTCTTAATTTGGAGTATACATTGAAGGGCCTCTATTATGGTGTCTTTAAAAAGCGCCCATGCAGCTTGCAGGGATTTCACTTTAGTCACTGTACCTTTTAACTTTTGTTTAACTAACCCTCTCATTTTTGTATAGTTCCCCCTTTTGAAATTAAATGCCACAGTGTTGGGCTGTTGAGGTGTTCTTCCCCCCACAGGGATGTTGAATGCTATTGTATTATGGTCACTATTTCCAAGCAGTCCTGCTATAGTTACCTCTTGGACCAGCTCCTGCGCTCCACTCAGGATTAAATCTAGAGTTGTCTCTCTCCTTGTGGGTTCCCATACCAGCTGCTCCATGAAGCAGTCATTTAAAGTATCGAGAAATTTTATCTCTGCATTTCGCCCTGAAATGAAATGTTCCCAGTCAATATGGGGATAATTGAAATCCCCCACTATTATTGGGTTCTTAATTTTGATAGTCTCTCTAATTTCCCTTAGTATTTCATCATCACTATTAGTGTCCTGGTCAGGTGGTCGATAATAGATCCCTAATATTATATTTTTATTAGAGCATGAAATTTCTGTCCATAGAGATTCTATGGAACATGTGGATTCGCTTAAGATTTTTACTTCATTTGAATCTACATTTTCTTTCACATATAGTGCCACTCCTCCCCCTGCACGACCTATTCTGTCCTTCTGATATATTTTGTACCCCAGAATGATTGTGTGCCATTGATTGCTCTCAGTCCACCAGGTTTCTGTGATGCCTATTATATCAATATCCTCCTTTATCACAAGGCACTCTAGTTCACCCATTTTATTATTTAGACTTCTAGCATTTATGTACAAGCACTTTAAAAACTTGTCCCTGTTTATTTGTCTGCCCTTTTCTGATGTTCCAGATTCTTTTTTATGTGACTGTTTATCATCTGATCCGGCCTTTACATTATCCTCTTCCATCCTCTGCTCCTGACTATAACCTGGAGATTCCCTATCATCAGACTCTCCCCTAAGAGAAGTCTGTGTCCGATCCACATGCTCCTCTGCAGCAGTCGGCTTTCCCCCATCTCCTAGTTTAAAAACTGCTCTACAACCTTTTTAATGTTTAGTGCAAGCAGTCTGGTTCCACTTTGGTTTAGGTGGAGCCCATCTCTCCTGTATAGGCTCCCCCCATCCTAGAAGTTTCCCCAGTTCCTAATGAACGTAAACGCCTCCTCTCTACACCACTGTCTCATCCACGCATTGAGAACCTGAAGCTCTGCCTGCCTACCTGGCCCTGCGCGTGGAACTAGAAGCATTTCTGAGAATGCCACCATAGAGGTCCTGGATTTCAGTCTCTTCCCTAGCAGCCTAAATTTGGCTTCCAGGACCTCTCTCCTACCCTTCCCTATGTCATTGGTACCTACATGTACCACGACCACCGGCTCCTCCCCAGCACTACACATAAGTCTGTCTAGATGCCTCGAGAGATCTGCAACCTTCGCACCAGGCAGACAAGTCACCATACAGTTCTCCCGGTCATCACAAACCCAGCTATCTATGTTTCTAATGATCAAATCTCCCATTACTAACACCTGCCTTTTACTAGAAACTGGAGTTCCCTCCCCCAGAGAGGTAACCTCAGTGCGAGAGGCAACCCCAGCATCATCTGGAAGGAGGGTCCCAACTATGGGAAGGTTTCCCTCTGCTCCCATTGACTGCTCTGCTTCCCTGGCCTTTCTTCCTCCTCAACAGAACAGGGGCTGTCTGAGCGGAGGTGGGAGAATTCTACAGTGTCCCAGGAAACCTCATCAACATACTTCTCTGCCTCTCTTAGCTCCTCCAGTTCCACCACCCTGGCCTCCAAAGTCCGTACGTGGACTCTGAGGGCCAGGAGCACCTTGCACCGACTGCACACATACGCCACCTGCCCACGGGGCAGGTAATCATACATGCTACACTCAGTGCAATAAACTGGATAGCCCCCACTCTGCTGCTGGGCTTCTGCCTGCATTGTCTCCTAGCTAATGGAAGAGTGGTTTAAAGAAAGAGGTTTTGAAATGTGGTTTGGATTATAGGTTTTAAGGGGACTACAGGGGAACAGACAGGACGGACAAGGGACCCCCACTCCCTTTCCACTCCCCTTCCAAACTCCCTTGCGAAACTCCCTGTTAGCAGCCGCTGTTGCAATTAGAAAGGCAAGATCTTCAATTGCTGTAAATTGGCATAACTCCTGTGACTTCAGCGGATCTGTATCACCTTATACCTGCTCAGGATATGACTTGAAGTATCCTAAAGAATAAATTGGCCAAGCCGTGTACAGATGCATGAAGAGAAAGAATTCTTCCCCTAGAGTTTGAGGACAGGAGGCTAAACATAATAATGAATTCATAAGCCTCCACCCATCACTGTCTGGTCCTGTCCCCACCTGACACCACCTTGCACACTACCAGACAAGGAGCCACCAAGGAGCAGGCCTCTGTAATCAAAAAAGTTTCACAAACCCTTACTTTCCTTTGAGCAACAGAATCACACTGGTTTCACCTTTAGAAAATTCTCTACAGCTGTGGAGGAACTCCTTCCTAAACATCAAGTACAGTGATTCTTGAGCAGTGTGAGTGTTATATGCACTATAATAGTTATTCATTCATACACAAATATATAAATCCAGGCACTTAAAGTCACATTCACACAAGGCTAATTTTAAAAGAATAATCTTCCCTAAAATTTAGAATTTCTCATGGCTCATATTGCTACCTCCGCACCATCCTGTTGAGAATTCCATTGGAAACTAATCACCGGGTTCTTTTATTTGCCATTTATAAACAACAAAATAAATCCAACCCCCCTAATCTGCTGGAAGGGCTGCAGACACACAGTCACCACACACATTTTCTAAGGGCTAGTCTGCACTTGGGAAGTGGATTAAGCTAAACAAGAAAAAGGCACTTTTATTCCAGAATAAGAGTATCCACACATGTAGTTATTCCAGAATAGCTATTCCACTTTAAATTCACACCCCTATATTATTCCAGAATAACTTCTGCATGTAGATTTCCTCAGATCCAAAATGTATGATCATATATGCATAAAAGTCAGTGTAATTTCCAACTACTAGTATAAAAATGACCTCTTAATACCCCTCTGTAATTTCCTGTTTAAATGGATTGTAAATGTCTCAGGGCAGGGACAGCCTGTTTATTCTCAAATTTCAGGGGATAGCCATGTTAGTCTGTATCCACAAAAACAACAAGGAGTCCAATGGCACCTTACAGACTAACAGATTTATTTGAGCATAAGCTTTCATGCGTAAAAAACCCACTTCTTCAGATGTTTATTCTGTGCATGAACAGTGCTTTGGTCTGAATCTATGACTGGGGCCCCTAGGTGCTTCCATAATCAAATTATATAATAATAATTTCCCTGTATATTCTGCATACCTGTTAACATTTTGTGTCTTCCTGTGACTAGTTCTTTGAAAGACAAATAAGCTGTCATTTAACATATACACAACATATAAATACTTCCTTGAAGTCAGGCCTGAGGTACATTGATGTCACTGTGTCTCGGTGGGTGAAGGAGGTGGAAGAAACATGCATTGACTTTGCTTCTGCTGTGCTAATTCTCTTTCTGGAGATAAACCAAGGACTTCATTTTCCACAGCTGTCAAATCACCCCCATGAACCCTAAATCCACTTCAAAAGTTCCAAAAACAAAGGATAGAAAAGATCTAGGGGTTAGACAAGAGAGAGGAGGAGGAAAGCTTAAAAGAGATGAAGGGGATAGAAACGTAAGTGTGAGGGGGGAAAGGAGGAATACAGATCTGAGTGCATGTGGAAGAAAAATGAAGAATTGGAGAGGATGGAAATATGAAAAATAGATGGATTTAGTGCAGCAAGGCTTATGTATTAAATGCCGTAGCTTGATAAATTCCCAAAAGTGCAAATAGCTGTCTATGTGTATCTAGCACTTTAAAAGTCACAAAAGCAAATAGGAAATGAATTCAATGCACTTGCTTTCTGTGTTGCACTTTTTAAAGACCAGATAAATGCCGTTAACAGAGCTCTTTGCAATGTTTCAGAATGAATAAATAAAACCATCCTTCCCAACTTTTTTATTATGATGTCTGTCTCTGACTTTTTAAATGCTTTCCTTAAAAATGTTTTCATGCTTCTTTTTCCCTGAACATTGTACAGTTTTGCCACCTTAAATTTCACTGGAGACCTGCAAATCAAGTTAAATCTTGCCAATTTGATAGCTGCTTTTACGTGGCCCGACAGAAGGCAATGTGTTAGTATCAGTCTTCCCGGGAGGAAAGTTTATTAGCAAACCCTCCCCTGCTTTACTGACAAGGAGACGTGATCAGAAGGAATGCCGAGGAAGCTGTCTGCAGGTGGCTGGAGCAAGATGTAAGGTGCCACTTTGCCTTCTTCGGTCATGACCTTCACTCACATGACAACAAAAAACAAAACCAGGTCTTTGACACAATATAATTAGGACCCTAGCATTTCACCAGATCAGGAAGAGAGACAAAAGAATAATACTTGTTTTGCAGCCCCAGTAATTAGTCCTCGAGGATTTCTCCAACTGCTACTGTTGGCAAGCAAAGCTCAGGAAAAGAGCCACCGCTCTTGCTATATATGCCGATTGTGGAGTCTACTTCCTGCTTGAAATTCAAATGAGCACTGCTCTGACCTTTACTGTCACATCTTTTATTTCACAGACAGTTTACAAGGCCTCTCCACCATGCAGGTCATGTTTTAGTTTAAACAGAAATATTCTCGTAGGTGTTAGATGCTAGTTAATGATTACACTGAAATCATTCTAATTAGGTTCTGTTGTTACATGCTGCCCTTTGGGGGCTACTGCTGTTGTCACATAAAGTATTTTGTAGAAAACTAATTGGTCTAAGGTCTTTTCCTTTTTTTTATTTTTACATTATTGATCTTTTCTGTACTTGATCATCCAGAATACAGTGCATACCAGTTAGTGACAGCCCCTCCTCAACATCCCACAACTCCATGTGCAGAGAACAGCTAAGGGAGTTTTAAATCTGCGTTATGTGTGTGGGATTTATTAACTGCAGTTTGGGGAGGGAAATTTTCATTGTGTTCTTTACTGAACACACTCTCCTGCCTTCTCCCTAAGGAAAGTGGCTCACTGCTTGTGGAGATTAGCGGACAACAGAGGAGGCATTCTGTTTCCTATGGTGATGGAATGATTTGGGGGAGGGAAAGTAAGAGGGACTCTTTAGCCTGATGATGATTTGATAGACTAGCTTCACTTTGTGAGAGAGCATGGAGATTATAAAAGAAAATGTTGGTTGGTGGAATAGGTTCACCTTTGACTTCTTAAATTTGGTGAGAGAGACTTTCTATCAAGTGTTTTAATTCTAGAACTGGATTATAACTTCTTGCCATGTAGACTGTCTTCTACTGAAACATGAAAAATGAGAGTAATTTTTTCTGTGTTTAGAATATAGCTTGTATATTTTCAGAAATGACTAATCATGCCTCAGGTTTTTGGGTGCCCAACATGAGATACTTTGAAGTGGCCCAATTTGCAGAAGTGCTGAGCACCTTTAGGGTGCCACAAGATTTGCACCGTAAACTGTGAGGCACCTGAAATTAAGAGTCAGTTTTGAAAATGTAGATAATCTATTCTGAGAATGTAGATCCCAATGTCTATGTTTTAAGCTACACATGCTATATAAAATGCACACTACTATCCCCTGCTATCCAGGTGAGTTTGCAGCAGTGGGTGTGGTTTCAGTGGTATGGGAAAAGCAATGTTTATCTACTCATAGTAAGAGCAGATGCGTTTTTCCCTCCAGTAGTCCAAAATGCAGCATACCACACTTAGTCCGCAGCAATCAGCTCTAATATGAGAGGTTAGTGGTATGCTGAAGAAAGTGGGAACACAGCGCAGCAAATATCAGCTCAGTATATATCCACAGAATCCGACCAAATTCACAGTCCATTTTGGTCAATTTCACAGTCATGGGATTTTTACAGTCATAAATTTCATTATTTCAGCTATTTAAATCTGAAATTTCACAGTGTTGTAATTGTGACCCAAAAAGAAGTTTGGGGAGGGGGGTTTGCAAGGTTATTGTAGAGGGGTTGTGGTACTGCTACCCTTACTTCTGTGCTGCTGCTAGCAGCAGTGCTGCCTTCAGGGCTGGGCAGCTGGAGAGCAGAGGCTGCTGGCTGGAAGCCCAGCTCTGAATGCAGAGCCGCCGCCAGCAGCAGTGCAGAGGTAAGGACGGCAGGGTATGGTGTTACGACCCTTACTTCTGTGTTGCTGCCTGTAGAACTGGGCCCTCAGGCAGCAGCCACCATTGTCTGTCTGCCCAGCTGTGAAGGCAGCAGCGCAGAAGTAAGAGTGGCATGGGATGGTGTTACCACACTTACTTCTGCACTGCTGCTGATGGGGCGCTGCTTTCAGAGCTGAGGGCCTAGCCTACAGCCGCTGCTCTCTGGCCAATCAGCTCTGAAGGCAGCACAGAAGTAAGAGTGGCAATACCGTAACCCCCCTAAAATAAACTTGCAACCCCTTCTCCACATCTCTCTTATGGGCCAAGAACCCTAATTTGATAAACTCTGGTCTCCCCCTGTGAAATCTGTATAATATGAGGTAAAAGTACAAAAAAAAGACCAGATTTCACAGAGGGAGACTAGATTTCATGGTCCATGATGAATTTTTCTTAGTCATGAATTTGGTAGGGCCCTATTGATACCACACAAATACAGAATAATATGGGATATTGAGACCAAAGTTTTGCATTCAGTTACAAAGATTAACTAGTGGCTTCTTAAAATTTTTCAGGTGATATACTTATTTTATGTGGACTTAAATATATAAAGCAATTGTATTAATATTTCTAATAGTGGTTTATATAGTGGCATGATGTTGTGCTGTTTTATACCAGCTGCAGCAGATCTGACCCATTTCTGTCAGTTGTTGAAATCGGGGGGGAGGGATAGCTCAGTGGTTTGAGCATTGGCCTGCTAAACCCAGGGTTGTGAGTTAAATCCTTGAGGGGGCCATTTGGGGAACTGGGGTAAAAAATCTGGGGATTGGTCCTGCTTTGAGCAGGGGGTTGGACTAGATGATCTTCTGAGGTTCCTTCCAATCCTAATATTCTATGAAATTTGTCTTTATAAGTGTATTTATTAATATTCCTTGTTTTATATGAAATATCTGTAGGAAACATGCTGACAGTTTTGAGAATAATCTGCCACAGACACAGTTCCCAACAGTTGCTAACTTGAAGTGGAACTTCAAACAATTGAAACCTAAAACCATACAGGCTATTAGATTCTGTGTTGTCAATATAAAACTGGTACATCCTGCAAGTACTAAGTGTCCCTCAGGAAGTATGGATGCCACATTGCCACCTCTATTGAATGCATCTCATATATGGAGGGCAAGACCAGTACTTTACTGTTGACATGGGCATAACTCACTTTTTAAATGCTGCTTCCTAAGGGAGAAAGTATTCAGCCTTAATGACACCTCATTTTTAGAAGTAATTATTGGTCAAGGCCCCATTGTGCTAGGTGCTGCACAAACATATACATGGGAAACCCCTCTCCCTTACTTTCACAACAGGAAGTGCAGACACACTGTCATAAACAGATAGCTAAGGGTTAATGTCTCTTTCACCTGAAGCACCTGACCAGAGGACCAATCAGGAAACCGGATTTTTTCAACTTTGGGTGGAGGGAATTTTGTGTCTGAGGTCTTTGTTGTCTGTCTGCCTGCTTTCTCTGAGCTTTGGAGAAGTAGTTTCTGTTTTCTAATCTTCTGTTTCTAAGTGTAAGGACAAAGAGATCAGATAGTAAGTTATATGGTTTCTTTTCTTTGGTATTTGCATGAATATAAGTGCTGAAGTGCTTTGATTTGTATTCTTTTTGAATAAGGCTGTTTATTCAATATTCTTTTAAGCAATTGACCCTGTATTTTGTCACCTTAATACAGAGAGACCATTTGTATGTATTTTTTCTTTCTTTTTTATATAAAGCTTTCTTTTAAGACCTGTTGGAGTTTTCTTTTCTGGGAAATTTCAGGGAAATTGAGTCTATACTCACCAGGGAATTGGTGGGAGGAAGAAATCAGGGGGAGATCTGTGTGTGTTGGATTTGCTAGCCTGATTTTGCATTCCCTCTGGGTGAATAGGAAAGTGCTTTTGTTTCCAGGACTGGGAACGGAGAGGGGGAGTCACTCTGTTTGGATTCACAGAGCTTGTGTCTGTGTATCTCTCCAGGAGCACCTGGAGGGGGGAAGGGAAAAAGGATTATTTCCCTTTGTTGTGAGACTCAAGGGATTTGGGTCTTGGGGTCCCCAGGGAAGGTTTTTCAGGGGGACCAAAGTGCCCCAAAACACTCTAATTTTTTGGGTGGTGGCAGCAAGTACCAGGTCCAAGCTGGTAACTAAGCTTGGAGGTTTTCATGCTAACCCCCATATTTTGAATGCTAAGGTCGAAATTTGGGACTAAGGTTATGACACACACTCTTCAGGCTCATGACAGAATGACTTGCAAAATTTGAGGTGTATCTTGCACTCTTTTCTATCTGACTGGGTGTAACTTGGATACTTTGGATTGGATTATCAGACCTGCACACAGAGGGAACCCTCCGTGCACAGATCTCTCCAGCCTGAACAGAAGCAGATTGAAATTCCATCTCTGCTATCACAGCACTCCAAGGGATGCACTCCATGAGGTTGAGGCTCTGATATGGGAAAGGGTAGACTTGAAATGGCACTGCTGAGTTGAGGCCGGCGGACAGGTGTGCTACAAAAACTGTCCCTCTAGAAATAATTGTAGCTGCCTAACCAGGGGGCTGGAACAATTTGCATAAGTGGGGTTTCTGACAGCCATTAAACCCTCTATATAATGGAAAGCACCTCGAGCCAGGGGGTGCAGCAGCACCCACAACACCCCTAGTTCCAGCATCAATGTCACTAACTATAATTCTCAGATTACTCCATTCATCATTCCTCATTTTAGTAACTCAGAAGGTCTGAAACACCTACCTGTACTTAGAATCTTTTGTACATACGCAAAAAAAATACCCATCTGAAGGGACTTTTATTTCTCTAAGGGTTAATTTTATCAGGTAGATCAGTCCATGTTCTATTTACAGCATATCCTGAAACAATAATAGAAAAGACTTATGTCAAAAGTGGTACTAATTACTCAGAGGCTGGGAAGCAGGATTAAAGTGAGGCTTCCATTTATTCACAGTGATTTTCTCTCTCTCTCCTTTTTTGCAATTATTTTTTTTCTTGGATGAACAAAATATGACCACTGTAGGCTGCTAAAAAGCACTGCCTCTTGCACGCCATTGACTGAGTTTAAATCACGAAGTCATCAGGTCAAATTCTGTACTATTACACAAGTGTAAACCAAGGGCTTGTCTACACTTTCAGCACTACACTGGCACAGCTGCACTGAGGCAGCTGTGCTGCTGTAGAGCTTAGCGAAGATGCTATCTACACAAATGGGAGAGCTTCTCCAGTTGGCGTAAGTACTCCACTTCTCCGAGAGGTGGTAGCTATGTCAAAAGGAGAAGCCCTCCTGTCGACAAAGCTCTGTCTACACCAGGATTTTTGGTAGGTATTACTGCATTGTCCAGTACCCATGAATGACTTAGTTATACTGACATAAGTCTCCAGTGTAGACAAAGCATAACTCAGTGAAGCCAGTGGAGTTATTTCCAATATACACCTCTGTAGCAGAGAGTAGAATTGGCCCAAAAACTACAACTATCATCCTGGCTGCCACTACAGCCCTGTAGCTGTAGCACTACATTGCTAACACCTTTATCACTACCTAAATGAAGTATCAATAATTAAATTCCCACTTATAAAATCAGGAAATTATTCATGCCATCAGCACTCAACCTCAATAACAGAAGTAAACCTAACTATCTCATTATCCAATTTCATTGTGTGCAAACAGAACTGCCCATTGTTGACAATAAATATTTGATAAGTGAGGAAACAGGAAGGATAAACCAAGGATGTGTAGTGTGGCTGCTTTATAGCTGCCACAAAAATTGACCCAGATGGCTATGGTTTACCCTGCTAATACCTCAACTTATTTTCTTTTCATTTTAACAGGAAACTGATTCCAGTTGGGTTGGATATAAACCATCTGTTCTCTCCCTCTTTGTTTATGGTATTAAGTCAAGTTAAAAACCCAAATTCCTATCAAATCCTAGTAATTTCCATGAGCTTTCTAAATTAGTAACCAAATGATAACTGGAGACCAATTAATAATTTAAAATATTTACCAATTAAAACACTGGAATGTACTATAATTTTACCCATGTTCAGGACAAGCAGTTGCTGATTTTATTATAACACTCAGTCTTCATAAAGAAGTTTTAATGTGTACCAGCGAAATCCAGCCCACCCATTCTAACAGAAAAGAAAAGAGTTTTGTTTAATATACCACCTTTCATACTCCATGTCTAACACAGGACTTCACAAAGCAATTAGCTGTGTTAGAAACCACAGCAGCTGTTACTGTGATTGAACATCTTCAGGACTCAAGAGGACTCTGCTCTTCTTTGAAAAATGTCACAAGTTCTATAACTTCCACCTAGACATTCCCCAAGATCTCAGTTTAACACTTGACCCAAGTGACAGCAACTCTAACAATATACCACACCTTATTACTGGACTAGAATCATCTGGGTCCTCACACTATTTGTAATGTTATATAAGAAATGATACCTGACAGGGTGTACATCCATCAGTAAATGTATGCACTCTTTGAGCCCTACTCTTCCTCTGCAGGATGAGAGTTGATGTCAATACAAGTTATTCGTTTTCTGTGCATGGAGAATCAGGCTACCTGGGGGAACTACATCATGGCCATAGGTATAAAATGGTGGTGCCTGGGTCGTTGCTGGTCTGTGGAGCACTTGCTGGTGATGTGTAAGACAGCTAGAAGTTCACATGACTCTGGCTTCACCCCATGTTTTCAGCTGCTTCAAAAAGCATCCAGCTGCCGAATCCTGGATACCTGTAGAAGCAGCTGGAAATAAGGAGGAGAAGCTAGTCTAGTTGATTCTTACAAGGTCCAGTGGTACTTAACAAAAGGAGGAGAGGAAACAGAAGCTTCCCCCAGGGACCAGTATTTTTTTCTATACAAGCAACTGCTATGGTTGCCACCGGGATGGTACAATGGGGATGCTGGATATTACCACAGGTGGCCCACAGAATTGCAAAAGAGACAGGAAATGATCCACAAGACCCACTTTCTGTTAGAGTGTGGTCCACTGTCTGAAATGTCTGAGAATCCCTGTATTAATATACCCTAGGTGTGCGTGTACTGGTCCACAAACACATGCTCTGGACTGTGTTATTGTGCTGATTAAATTGTTTACTGAAACAGCAAACCAAACATTTTTAAATATTTAAATGTAATTCATTTATGAAATATTCATCTGTCTAAAAAATTCCATTACAAAACAGTAAATAAAATAAAATAAAAACAAATTGTTAAATTCAAATAAAGTAGCAAATGATAAAGAGAAAGAGGATGCATACACAGGACAAGTTCTGGTTGTCTCTGCATAACTGCATGGGGGAGGGAGAAGAGCACATGAGGTTATTCCCTACCACACTTGTATCTTGATACACATTTGCACAAATTGTAAACCAAAACCCGAGTGGTTGTGCTTCTTGAGCATCACAGTGCTACATACCCACAAGAGACTGTTACTGGGCAGTACACAGTATTTGTAGCCATTACTGCACCCTTGTGCAGTCTCAGCCCAGCACTGGGTAGGGAGCATTTTGAAAAAAGAGGTGTGGGTGCCAGTCCTAGACATGCTTCATTTAGCACTAGCCTGGAGTCCCACTGTGTGTCTCAGAATTGTGCAGGGAGAATGCTTCCAGTCACTGTGACTGGAGTGTGCACCTCTGAACCTATCCTCATTATGGCAATTACTTTGGTTGTCACAGTCCGGCCCTGTGTAGGTATATATGGAAAAATATAGTTGGCATGGACACTTGTGCCTGAGAGTGTTTAAATTCCCATTTTTAAGACCCCTCTCTCCCTTCCTCTCTGCCCTTTCTGGTCCCACTTCCCTCAGCTCATTAATGGGAGCTACTTATTTGAAGTTCCTCTTGAAGCTTAACTAAGGGGAGTAAGAACTGGTGTAGCCTATTTACACCATTGTTTTTGAGAAGCGAGGAAGGAGACGGAGTGCAAAAGAGAGAGAGAGGAGGAATCTGACTGTTGAAAAAGCTCAATAGTCCTGCATATGCATTGGAAGATAATTGCAAGGTCTGAAAGTAAAGGATGGGTGAACTCATTCTGTCTAATTTCAAACCCACTCAAATACCAAATGTTGGATATTTAGAATTATATTTGTACATTACTGGGTTCACATTCCAGCTGTGAATAAATGATCAGAGAAAAAGAGACTGAACAAATCCTATGGAAAAGTTGGATGGAAACTGGAGCGGGGATCAGTGAGAAAAATAGGTGCAGAGAGATGGAGAAAAAGGAACAGAGATCAGAAGAGAGAAATTCTAATGAAAATAAACAGGTATAGGCTATATAATATGTACAGATTCTCAGCTTGTGGCAGCCTTGCTTTTGGGGGAGATTCTCCTATACCTAATATACACTGTAGCACAGGCTTCTCTTTAGCTAGAAAGATATTTTCAATTAAATGGGTTTAATTACTAGAGAACAACAATGACGAACAACAATAATTATTCTTCAATAGAAGCAGATGTAATTGTTACAACATGAGGAGTCATGTTAAAATCAGTGGATAATACTCAGGATAATAAACAGAATGGCTGGTAGTAAATACTTGCATAGTCAGGCTCTAATGTTGCAAATCTTGTATACCCTGTGAATGGTGGGAGAGATTCCCAAAACTATTAACTCCATGAGTTTCATCCAAACTTAGTGGAAAGTTTCTTAAGCCAATCAGGGTTCAGCTTTTATCTAGCCTATTTTAAAATACTGTTTGGTACAGGTATTTGGTTTATGCATGTTTTATGATGCAGTGTGGATTTTGAAAAAGAAAATGGAATTGTGTGAGTGAAAAGTTGCTCCGTTATTCACAGCAAAGCCAACACCGGACAACCCAAGATGTTCTTGTAAATGCCTAAAGTAAAATTTCTATTTAACTTTCTGTGTGAATCTGAAGTGTTATTAATGAACATGGATGCATTTAAAACCTGGTCTATGATTTGAACTCATGACCTTCTGGTTCAGAATCAAGAACAAGCCATTCCAGAATAATTATACAGTATATAACTCACCTCATTCACTATGAGCCATGTGCGTGACCTAGCAATTGAACTGTTAAAGTCCCGAAGTCAAGAGTACACTTACTTAAATTCAACTAATAAGTGGAACAGTGAACAAAGCTGGTACTTCAGTACCAATTCTGACAAATGTCACTACAGGCATCTCTTAGACCTGTATTTATATATATATATATATATAAAATTTGGACCAATGTTGGTTTGTAATTAGTAAAGCTAGGAAAATTATTTAAAATAAATATTTTTCATGAATCTATGAGAAAGAGAAATAACTTTTCTAAAATGTGAAATTCTCTGCCTAAATATTTTACCATCATGGAGATGCCCCCAAAAGTCTACAAGCTCCACTAGGAGCCTCCAATCAGCTATGCTCTTACCTTCAGAACTTTGGCTTCTGATGAGAAATGTATTACATTGGTCAATATGAAACAGAGGAAATAGCTAAAGTAAATAAAAGTAATTTCAGTTGAGGAGCAGACATTTGTGTGTAACAGACACTAATGTAGTTTGCAGTACAGTGGCAGCTGATCACTGACTGGATCATCAAGATTTTTTTCACTATCTCAGACCATCAGAGATAGACATATTCATATAAGTGTAAAATTTTCTGTGCTTCTGTTGGTTTACTGATAATTTTTGGAAGAAACAAGTCTTTATTTTTATGAATTCATTAGTTTGGGGGGGGTTGTTTTCATTTTACAGATGAATTTTTATAAGTGAATAATAATGTGATTGGCTGGGAAGACTCCATTTGCTATAATATGAATTCATGACATTACAGATGAAAAATTATCTCTATCATTGTCTCATCTACATAAGTGCCAGAACCTACAAGGTACAGAGCACTACCTTTGGCATGTTAAGCACCCACAGCTGGATTGGGGTGGATTTCAACTCCCCAACCACCAACCCACCCTTAGAATTTTAATACTAAGAGTTTATACTAATTAAATTAATTTTACCAAAAATGAATAGCAAAAAATGAATCAATGACCTTGAGAATATATCCCTGGTACTTTCAGATATCTTGAACTCATATCAATATCTACATGGGTAAATATGGATTAGTCCCATGAGAAAGGCTTTGTGGATACAGCCATTTATAAGCCAAAAAATGCAATTTTGGGACATTTTGACAAAATGTATAATAAATAGTACCTTATTCTCATAATGTAGAATCAGGTTTCCTATGTGAATACTTGGGATTATCAATTCAAAATTAATTTTGAGGCTATCCTGTCATATTTGTATGAAATACATTTTCTGTGAAAATTCCTTCCAGCAAAAATGTTCAGTAGAATATTCGTGAAAAGGGAATACAAATAAAGATAGAGATCACAGTCTAACTGAATTTGTTTAAAAATTCAAAAAAAAAAATTCACTAGCATTTTTTCAGTATTCACCCATCAGACAATGTTTAGTTTCGTATTAACTGGAAATCTCGAAAGAAAGTCAAATCCCAACAATCAATTTAACAAATAACATTTACCTGTTTCTCTATTTCTTCCAATTGTTTTCAGCTCTTACAATATGTGGACTATTGTTAGGAACTTCAATTTAGCACTAATTTTTTTATGCTGAAGTCTGTCCTTCTCACCACACCAATGTGCATCTCATCTTTTTCTTTCTTGGTAAGTTGCTAATGCAGTGGAATAGTGCATTCTGTCTTTGGTAAAATCAGATTTTCTGCCCTATGGGGATAGCACAGCCATCAGCTTTAATTTCATATCCTGATATTTTAGCAATCATGCATAGACTTCTTTAGACAAGTGAGAATGAAATGCCTTTTTGACAAGTCTCAGCGTGTCCCAGGCAAGGACACATATACAATTTTATGAGAGAGTGTCCAAGCCTATCGTACACCTGGATGATGTGACTAAATCAGACATCAAAGTGATGAATCTCAAATGTAACTGGATATACAACTGCTACACTTCATAGTGTTTCCCTTGGTTATTTTCCATTTTGACTAAATTCTGTGGCACAATTTAATTCAGTACAGGTCTCTAGAAGTGAAGTCAATATTTCTTTATCTTTCTAAAATGCAAATGTATAATGAAGCTGAAGGGAATTCTATCACCTCAGGTGAAAAAAAATCTTTTGCATCTTAAGGACCACATTCCCATGTCAATTAAGTGTCTTTCAAGTCCACCTACACATCTGAGCCTCTAGTGCAGTGTAAATGAAAGAACTGCCTACGTCTCATTCCAACTTTGTAACAAAATTATATTCTTCCCTCTTCTCCTTTCATCTGAGAAACTAACTGCATTTTGTGCTTTGTGCAGGCTGGAGAGAAATACACATCCTACTAAAACAGTGAGACTATATTAAAAGGGGTGTGAGTTGACCAAACAAGAAAGTTACATTACAATATTTTTTTCCAAATATGTAAACATTTGGGTTTTTTAGATCAGAATGCAAGCTTTTCTACTAAAATCATAAACTGCAGTTCAATCATTTAACTTAACTAGCTAGAGCTATCCATGTGTTGAGATTCTGAAGATAATTCTCAGTCCAAACACTCTTGGATTTGATCTGGCTCAGAAAATCTGTGAGCCCTTTTTCCTACACAGTTTCTCCATATGGATCTCCAAAAAAATTTTTTCCCCAAGCATAATGTAACATTAGAATTAATAAAAGTATTAATAAAAAATCAGAGATAAAAATAACAATAAGCCAGCATTTTAAATAATCATTATCATCTGATAAACTCATACAACAGGGAAACTGCCTCTAGGTTACAGGACATGGAAATAAATGGCTGCTAAACAATCTGTGGACCTTTATCCCTTACATGAATAGTCCCACTGAAGTCAATAGGAAATCTCCTAATGACTTCTGTCATAAACAGATGGTTAAGGGTTAATGTCTCTTTTACCTGTAAAGGGTAAAGAAGCTCAGTGAACCTGGCTGACACCTGACCAGAGGACCATTGGGGGGACAAGATACTTTCAAATCTTGGTGGAGGGAAGTCTTTGTTTGTGCTGTTTGTTTTGTTCGTTGTTCGCTCTTGGGGCTAAGAGGGACCCGACGTACTCCCAGGTGTTCCCAATCTTTCTGAATCAGTCTTTCATGTTTCAAAATTGTAAGTATAGCCAGGCAAGGTGGATTAGTCTTATGTTTGTTTTCTTAACTTGTAAATGTGTCTTTTTGCTGGAAGGATTTTTACCTCTGTTTGCTGTAACTTTGAATCTCAGGCTAGCGGAGGGGTGTCCCTCTAGGCTATATGAATCTTAGTACCCTGTAAGCATTTTCCATCCTGATTTTACAGAGATAATTTTTACCTTTCTTTCTTTAATTAAAATCTTTCTTTTTAAGAACCTGATTGATTTTTCCTTGTTTTGGAATCCAAGGGATTGAGTCTAAACTCACCAGGGACTGGTGGGGGGAAAAAGGAAGGGAATGGTTAATTCCTTTTTGTTTTAAGATCCAAGGAGTTTGGATCTGTGTAGCTTCCCGAGGAAACCCAGAGAGGGAAAAGTCTGGAGGGGGAAAGGAGGGGGGATGGTTTATTTCTCCTTGTTT
This sequence comes from Gopherus flavomarginatus, assembly GCF_025201925.1. Lineage (NCBI taxonomy): Eukaryota > Metazoa > Chordata > Testudines > Testudinidae > Gopherus > Gopherus flavomarginatus. The sequence continues at coordinate 101,885,452 of NC_066619.1, read as the reverse complement.
GAAGACCCAAGGGGTTTGGGTCTTGGGTTCCCCAGGGAAGGTTTTGGGGAAACAGGAAGTGTGCCAAACACTATATTTTTGGCTGGTGGCAGGGTACCAAATTTAAGCTAGTAATTAAGCTTAAAAGTGATCATGCAGGTCCTCATTTTTTGGACGCTAAAGTTCAAAGTGGGGAAAAACCCTGGACAACTTCATTAGACTTTGGATCAGACCTTATATGAATAAAGGTTGTGGGATCAAGCACACAGTTAGGAAGAGGAATAATAATAAAAAATAATAATAATACCTAGCTCTCATATAGCGCTAAAGCTTCTAAATACCAGCAGCAGGCATAACAGAAAATGCCTACATACTTGCCACACTTTACTTTAAGAAAAATCCAGAAATAACACACACTCAGAGAGGCAGACTGAAAAGTCATAGACATCTGCAGGACAGGCCAATGTACATCAGAGTTCCATATCTAACCCTTCTGTGCCTTTCCTGCTAGGATCATAGTGTGTGCATAGTTCTGTACTTGGTAGCTGGGGTCATTTAACAATATTGTCTGCTATTAAGGTAACAAAAACAAAGATACAGGTTCTGCTGGAATTTTTTTCTGTGCTGAAAATTAAAACTGGTATTCTGTCTCAAATAAAAGAAATCATGGCATTATGACTGAAATACTTCCAGGTGTTCACATGTGGCATGCAGAAAATCACACAAGAGATTCTAAACACAACACTGCCTTCCTTTCGCACTCCAAACTCCCAATGACTACAGTGGGAGCTTTGCATGTGTACAGAATGTAGAATCAGACCCTCTGTGGTCTCCATTAAACTATGTTATCTTTCTGCCAGTCATCAAAGAGGGCTTTTACCCATCAGTTCTTCTGCTTCTCCTTGTGATAGACTCTGTATTGGATTGTGAGGCATTTCGGGCTTGATGGGTCAGAATCTCTGTCATGTATGGCTCCTAGCTGAGGATAATGGGGTAGGGAGTGAGCTGCTGTGAGGTGTTAAAGTGTCCCTTGGCACAAAAAGTTGATGCCCAATTAGGTTTAGAAAAAGTGACAAAGAGTTGATGCCCAATTAGGTTTAGATAAAGCTCTTCTCTGTAAACCTCAATTACCTGTGATGCCTTATGACATTCAGCGTTTACAAAGTATAATTACACAATAGTGTCTGACATTTAACGTCTATGGATAATTTAAAAGACTTCTACTTCAAAAGGGCTGCTCATGAGCAACAGTAATCACTTCAATTAGCTTGGCACCATTACAATGTAACAAGACCATTTGACTGCCTATTAGAACCAGCCAAGCTCTTCAAGTGTGTTAATTTAGCAGTCATTGCTAATTTCTGGGCTTTGCTACATTTGCATAGGAAAACATAGCCCTGTTAGCCAGAAGGGGAGTTTCATTCCTGTAGCAACTTCCTATTCTTAGTAAGTTTTTTATGATGTTATTGTTTTCAACCAGAAACATCTTTCAAACAATGAACTATAGTGAGTAAAATGCTCTTGTTTCACCTCCGTTTCATTTGGGTATTTTAGTTCTCCAGGATCTGTGTCCAAGCTATTAATACAGCTTTTGAACTTAATGCACCAGACAAAATATATAATTGTTTAAAAGACATTCACCATTCTACCCAGTTCTCTGTGGTGCAAGATCAAAAAGCATGGCCAAAGTAGCTTTTAGCCACCTCTGTGCTCTCCCATGAGTTGCTTGACTTTCCCACAGATGTTAGAGCAGATTCAGGGTGGCCAAGGGGTCACTGTGGTAGTTGAGACTAGAGGGAACATAGCAGTACTACTTCCACTCCCTACCCTCCAGACCACACCAACTGTGTGATGAGCTGCTCTGTAACACCCAGGAAACCCCCTTACACATAGGAGAGTTTCTAACAAGCCCTTTTATACTACTGGAGGAGCACAGAAGGGACAAAGTTCAAAGAAGAATCAGCTCCGAGACTTTTTTCCTCTTAGTCACTGAAGAGATCATTATTAGGTGCTGGATATATTATATCCTATATTAAGTTGAAGATCTTAGTCCAGTTCCTAGAGAGCAGGTATCTACAAAACAAAATAAAGCAAGTAAATAAATCCACCATTACATGTTGGTCCTGTGTCAGCAATTTCAGCAGAGAAGCTGTGAACTGCATGGGAATATAAATGGAACTGTCCTCTTACATCTTAAAAATATTAAAATGCTGAGACACACTGATGGGGGAGAATGTGGAATTCTGCCACTAACTCTGGTGTACCTGTTCAGTGGCTGAAAAGAAACTTTGATTTGTAGTGTTATCAGTCTGGCAGTTTCCACCAGTACTAATTTTTCAACCATTATAAAAACACAGTTTAGTTTATGTTTTATAGTCTGCTCGTATGATGCCCCAAATGCCTGCTAATTCTACAAAACTGGTAATCAACATAGAATTAAATGTCATGAAGCAAACACCTATAAGAGAAAGGATTGACAAATATACAGAACCGGGTCTGTTCTTTTTTTCAATAACTTGCTCCTATGGTTAACAGTAGCAGGAAACCACTGAGAACAATTTTATGTTATATGTAACCTTCCAGAACCATTTTTTCCACTTCTTAGGTAGTCAAATAAATACACCCTTTCTCCGTGGAAGTAGCACATCTGTTTCTCCTTTCACTCAGTTCTTTAAATAAATGACTGGACAAAAGATATTCAAAGATAAGCAACTAAAATCATCTAAATTGGACTAGAATTCTTGCATTCTTATAAGATTTCTGGAACTTCCTGCCTTCAGTCAATAAGCATCTTTAAAAAAAATGTATTTACCTTTCTAATACTAGGTGAAGAATTAGCAGAGGGGAAGATTTTCAAATATGTAAATTGAAGTTAGACCCCAACTTTTATAGACTTTCAATGCAATATTGATTTTCCGAAGTGTCCTTTGAGCATTTGTATATTGCTCCCAGAATCTGGAGGCAATCCATATAGTTAAAAAGAGAAATGCCACTAGTAACTTTAATATTTACCTATGTGAATTGCAGCTGCTCAGAATCTCTCAGGACCTGGAATTATATCATATCATTAATAGCTATTTAGCAACCATTGGAAAGGCCAGATCCTGAGGCCCAATACAGCCCCTTTGTGCTGCTTTAGATCTGTAAAGAGACCATGAAACTGGCTTGAAAGGTTATCTGGGGATTCTCTCAGCATGGAAACATTCCTCTATTAGTACAAAGCTGGAGTAGTGGCACTTTGCCACTCCACATTTCACCATCTTTAGTGGGATTCATGGCCAAGGAAAGAAGGACCGTAGCCAGATCTTCTCTGTGTTCTAGTGATCTCTGAACAGCCCTGTGGAGCTACAAGCAGCCACATACAATTTAAAGCAGTCCTGACACTACTGTAAGTTTCACTGGATGCCCAGCCAGCCCCAGAGTGCTACTTTACTCTCCCTCGAGTCCTGCACTGAATGTATCTTGCCTGAAATGGAGGACCTAGCCTGGAGAACCCAAGACAATCAAGGTCGCTGAGAAATTCTGTAGAAAATGTTTTCTCTATCTCCCTCCCTCCCTCCTTCCCTCTATTCCTTTTTTTAAAGTCATATAGCAAATATGAAAAAACACTGAAAATATCATTAGTTCCATTTTACTTTTCCTAGCAACCATCAAAGCAATATCTTTTTTTTTAATTCATGAAAAATTGAGACAAAAAGGAAGGTTACATGAACAGGAAACAAGACCAGTAGGTGTCTAAGGAAAAAAAACAACCATCAACATAAACTGGTTCATCAGCAAAACTTTTATGAGAAAAAGGGCACTTGACGGATTTGTTCAATATTGGAAATCTACTTTAATTTACTTACCACAAACTTGCATCTTTTATAAGAGACAAGTCTCATCAGGAATGCATTACGAATTCCTTTATTGTCCTTCCGGTATCTATATCCACTTATTGCCTTATAGTAAACTGAGAGGTCTATCATTGCTTTTTTCAGCACAATTTTCACGGAGTTATATGTTCATCTCAGGGTCATGCTCATTCCAGTGCCCGAAGATCATTTATTTGCTGTGGAGTTTTTTGTTTTGTTTTGTTTTTAATTTTGAACTCTGTATTTACATGGCCAGAATCTAACCTCAAGTTTGGAAGCTAATAATACTACTTTCTCCTTCTGCAGTTCTTTCCAACCAAACACTCCAAAGCACTCTGCTAACTTTGATGACTTTAATGTGTGAGATAGCTATTATTAGTCCTGCTTTACAACTGGGGAAACTGAGCTACAGAGATTGAGTGGCTTGTCTGAGGCCACGCAGGAAGCCTGTGACAAGTCCAGATCTATGTAACCTTGTGCATTGTTGAATAAAATGGAATATATCTTGTTAAATCTTTGTCCACATGAAGGTTTCTTATCTTTCAGCTAACTCCTACAGTTTACCCAACAAGCTTTCAGAAACCCTAAGCTGAGTGCTTTGATGGGATCCCCGAGGTACAACCTGGCACTGGGATACCACGGTGCCCCCTTAACTCTCCAGGCTGGGCTTAACTCTCACAATGCTTTGCTAGTGAAAAGCAGCAAACTCCTGCAGGCCCTGTTAGTACAACAGCATGTGGAGTCCCATACCCAGCTGAATTGCATGAATGCTCCCTGAGCCACTCACAAATTACACAGAGAAGGACACCAGCAACTCTCCCAAGCCCCCAGCCTTGCATCCGAGAACTGTACCATCTTGCCCTGGTCAGAAACCTGACCAGTGTAAGCATAGGCTGGGGGAAGCTAGCCCCCAGCCAGCTTCACCCTGCTCCCCTTCCTCCACCAAAGCCCCTGTTCCCCATGGCTGCTAGTCCCCTGCCCAGCTCCAGAGTGCCAGGTGGGCAGCGCGCAGCCCCTCCGACCAGCCCCCGAGCACAGGGCAGGAAAGCAGCGTCCGCCCCTCCCCCCCCGCAGTCCCTGATATAGGGTGGGTAGTCCCAGTGCCTCCAGCTCCCACCAGTTCCAGGCAGCGCAACCCTAGTGCCCAGGGCTCCCCAGCCCTGAGTGGCCCCAGCCACCCCAAGTCCCAACATGCTGCTTCCCAGAAGAGGAGCAGGCAGAAGCCTGCCTGGGGTGGGGCCAAGGGAAGGGAAGGGCATGCAGGGCTTCAGGGAGGAGGATGTGTGGGGCAATGCCAAGCTGTTTGGGTAGACACAGCCTCCCCCAGCCTGTGCAACGTGCCACCCATGAGTAGAAGGCCATTACCCAGTCCATACACACCCCTCGATGTGGAGAGCACACCCACTAGACTTTGTAAACTGAGCTGAGTTGGGATTTCCCAAGCACTTCAACCAAAACACGCTGTTTTAGATAAAATATAAAACAGATGTATTAATTACAGAAAGAGAGATTGTAAGTGATTTTAAGTAGTAGGAACAAGAAGTGAGAAATCATTACCAAAGACAATAAAAGGTAGGCACGCAGTCTAAATCTTAAACCTTATTAGACTATGCAGTATTTGAATCAAGCAGGATGTTGCAGGTAAGTTACAGTACTTAATACACAGGCTTTCCCTTTAACCCTGGGACCAGTCCCCTCAGTTTAGATCTTTGGCTTCCCAGCATTCTTGTTGCTTTCAACATAAGAGGGGGAGAAAAAAGGTGGCCTCATGATGCCACTGTCCCTTATTTTATATTTTATGTCCATGTCACTGGAAAGAAACTACCCCAGGCATGCCTGGTGGGCCTTGCTGAGTCACAGGTTTGAGCAATAATTCTAAATCCCTTGTTTACAACTCCCATGCTGCTTCATGGTTGTGTAATACCGACCAGGATGTGGATCACCTTGTTTGTTGTCACTGGAGAACTAGCAGTGAACAACTCCCAAACTTACAACATATTTCAGTAATAACCATACTGCAAAATCTCCTAACTCCATACACACTAACATACATATTTTGATAGAACCATAGATTTTAGCTGATAATGACCTTTCATATTATATCTTATATGACATGCTGTGTATGAAATATCACAATTGTATATGAATGATGAATATAGGGATTACAGGGTGCTTCTCTGGGGTAAAGTGAGTCACAGGTACCATATTCTGTCCTTTTGTACACTCAGACAATTCCCACTGAGATTAGTGGGAGTTACACACTCATAAATCATTTAAGGATACAAAACTGGCTGTTAGTGTGTAGACACCTCCAATTGCTGAGATAACCTTCATTCACTTTAGTGGAGAGTATCCCAGTCCACATAGGCACAATGAGGTATTTACCACTTGCCTCGAATACTTTTAAAAACATACAGCAAACTGGAAAAGATGCTTTGTACACAGGCTATTTTTACCATATCTTTTCAGGTATTTCCCTTTAACCCTCCATGCGTCTAAGCCCCCTCATTCCTCTTGTGTGTGCATGTACTCGAAAACCTCACACATTCCCCCAAAGGATGAAAGGCATAATGCTCTGAGAATGGGGTTTTCTCTATATTGATGTTGGCCCCTTCAATCCTCAGCCACTGCTGTATTTCCCACAGTGAGCCTCTATTGTTTTTTCTTGAGAAAATGTAACCACTGAGAGTGGTTGTGTATGAGCAACTGCTGAGCACATAATGGATGCTCCATTTGCTACATAATTGCTACACTAGTGGGATCTAAACCACCATTTGGTTAAGCATTTTGGGACAACCAGAGTTGGTCTCACAAATTTCCAGAGGAAATGAATTTAGGTGTGCCAGTTTCTTGGCTCGGATAAAACCAGCTATCCCCCTAGGCTCCCCAGCCAGCCACATAGCCTTATTTTCTCCTGAATCCTATCTTGTGAGGCTTCCTCCCACCATCCCAGTATATATTACTTTAAACCTGCTCATTCCTTGGCATCCAATGTTATTCCCTACCTCTCAGTAACTCTTCAGGAGGACCTTCCTCTGCACTCCTTCATCTCTCCCCAAATCTCCTCTTCTCCACTCAATCTGTCTTCCACAGCCCCTCTTTTCTCTTCATTATTCCCCTAGAAAACTTATTTTCCCCTCACTCCCTCACAACCCCTCCCACCTCACCAAGCCCTTCAGCTGCTTGGACCTATCACAAATAAGAGGGCCAGGGCCAGGACTATCATGGACAAGAGTCTCTCTTCTTCCATAATCTGCCTGTGCATGTGGGAGTGGAGGTGATGTGACACATTTTTAATTCTCCTTCCCCATGAAGGGAGGCAGTCAGTGACTCTCATTTTTCTCTTTTTCTTCCTTTCCTCCCACCCTCAACCTTTGTGGGATTTGGGTAGGTAATGAGAACTGCAATGATGCCAATTATCTTCTTTCCCCACCACAACAGTATGGAGGAGGAAGGAATCTTAAGATGACTTAGCAGCTACATAGATGCCACCTAGCACTCCCTGTCTGTACTGCATGAGCAGATGTTACACCCGCTTCTATTGCACAACTGATCAGCCACTGGCAAACATCGTAAAGTGGGGGGGGTCCCTGAGTCACAAAGGAAATTTTGCTGCGAAGGACACAGAAGCACTTCTCATGCTCAGTACCCCTCTGCTACCCCCAGCACACCAGGCACACATGTTTATAGATGGCCCAATGGATAATCACGTAGAACATTTCACCACCCTCAGTACAAAGTCCAAACTAAATGACTGCAAAAACTGCTAATTGTTACACAACCTATCCCCACAAACATATACCCTGGTAATAGTCAGTGTTAATTTACTGGCTCCCAGCCTGTTACAGCCTTTCAGCATCAGGGTGAAGTGAAGAGCTATCTGACTCATGCCTGTTGGGTTGTTTTGATCAGCCAGAACTTGATCTACACTGACAAGGCAGTAGTGAGCAAATGTCAGAGCATTTTTATCAGAACTCCACCACACCTTAGGAGTGTTTCCTACATGTCTAGGGGGCAAGGGGGAAAAACAAGACACAATATAAAATGTTTTATTCTGATTTCTCACCCAGCTTCATACCAAACACCTGGATATACTGTTACATTACTCAAAATTACGTGTTCTTTCCCCACCAAAAAAGAAAAAAAAAGGTTAAAAGCCACTGTGTGTATGAGTCAGACTACACTAATCGCTGCCACTCCTCTTAAGAAAAAAGAAAGAGTCGAGTAATGTATAAAATATAGATGAAGGGAATCTATTTAATTTAATCATCATAAGTATGTTGTAAAATCACTTCATCACTTCATGTTGGATGAAATATTCAATGGTTTTCCCAACCCTCTCCTGTTCTTTCAGCTAAGGAGACATAGAGTATCTTTGTCAGCAGAGGCAGCTGCTCTGGGGGATGAGATGAGACCTGCCATCTGTCCAGATCTGATCAGCTCATCTCTGATTCGGGTGAACATGTCCTGATCAAACAGCAGGAGAAATGAAAAATAAATGCTCTGATTTTATACCTAACAACCCAGGAACCATATTTTAGGAGGAAGGCCTTGATGAAACTGGGGTGGGAACAAAACTATGGGGAAATATTTTACAGTCAGGAAGAGCCCCATAAAACGAAACCATCCACTACAAGTTCAAGCAATTTCAGTGGCAAAGTTGATATTATTTGAAAATACGAGCTGTTTACTTACATGGCTGGTGGAAAGGATTTGATAGATGAGGAAAACTGACTCATTAGTGTTCCCATCCAGGTTTCCCGCCAAAACTGAGCATTCTGTTGCAAGAGGGAAAGTCTGTCCTGAGCTGCCTTCAAAGTGGGTTAATGCACTTGCCTTTTGCTATGTGAGAATAGTTAGGAATCACAGAATGCTACTTTCTTCTAACAGTGAACAAGAAATTTTAATAGAATAAACCAGGTAAGTACCCTGGCAGGCCAGTTTGTTTACCTGTTGTGTCTGCAGGTTCGGCCAATTGCAGCTTCCACTGGCTGCGGTTCACTGTCCCAGGCCAATGGGAATGGCAGGAAGTGGCAAGGGCCAAGGGATGTGCTGGCCATGGCTTCCCGCCACCCCCATTGGCCTGGAGTGGTGTACCTCAGCCAGTGGGAGCCGCGATCAGCCGAGCCTGCTGACGTGGCAGGTAAACAAACTGGCCCAGCCCGCCAGGGTGCTTATCCTGGCGAGCCACATGCCAGAGGTTGCCGACCCCGGGAATAAAGTATGTTTATAAAACAATATTATCCATAATGCTGCTTTCACTCAGTATCAGCTTCTCTGTTAAGCCTCTGCATAAAAACTCGCTCAGCCCTATTCCTGCTTCAGCTTTTAAGAACCAGTTCAAATATCCTCACACCATTCATCTCCAAGCCTTAGATTCAAATTTTGGCTTGGGTCACGGGTAAAAATGAGCTTAATAGGTTCCTCTTAGTCCTCGATGGGCATTTGCCCATATCAGACAGTTGTAGTCCCTGTTTGAGAAAGCTGCAGACAGTTGTTTAATATACTAGTGGAAGGAGCTCAGATACCAAGGTGATGGTACAGTATACCAGAATTAAATCCAATGAAATAAAAATAACTGGATTTTTCAGGTCAAGATTGAGGTACACTGGCAGAACTGTGTGAAGAAACTTAGACTCATAGACTTTAAGGCCAGAAGGGACCATCATAACCATATATTCTGACCTTTGTCACATCACATGTCACAGAACCTCACGCACCTACTCCTATAATAGGTCTATAACCTCTAGCTTAAAATGTTCTTTAATGGCACCTGTAGCTTAGAGGCAATTACCTGCTGCAGAAGAAAAAAACACTCATACAAAAAGTAGTAATCTTCATTAGCCATGAACATCACTGTCTGAAAATCAAAAACAAAAGAGCTCAATACCAGCAGCAGCAGAGTAGTATGAGGCCAAAGACCTGTTACAGTCCTTTGAACATTAACCCATTCTGACAAACACATTCTGGTTTGCCAGATAATTTACTAAGGTGAAAGGCAAAAAGTGTCTTTCCCAAACATTATGGCAAACAGCATTACCAGCTCTGTTGAACGGACAGGAAATTAACATGCACACTCGCCAACCTTATGTGAAGAAACCTGCTGCCTGTCAGCTTGCATTCTTGTACATGGGAGGGAGCAGCTGGGGCAGCTGCTCGTACACACTGTATGACAGCACCCTCTCTAGAGGCCTGATATTATTACAACCTGCACCTCTCCTCATGTTGACTTAACTTGTTCTGACTGTGTGACAGTTCTGATGACTACACACTCTGATGCAAGTAGCCTGGGTCACATGCTGCTGCATGCATGGACTGTCACTAACTGTGCCACTAAAGCCAGACAAAACCTTGTCAAGGGAGATAAACTCCTCTAGAGAGAAAGGTAAGTGACTCAACTCATAGCACAGCTTGTGAGGATTTTGTTCAGTTCAAGGACAGTATCCACTGACAGGAGAACTGGATGTAGTCAGGAACACACACACACACAGAGAGAGAGAGAGAGAGAGAGAGAGGTGCAAGAACAAAAGCAGAAAGGTTGTCAGGAGCTCACTGTCAACATTTTCAAAATAAAGAGACCAAGAAATTAAACTTTCCAATACCCCCCTGCAAATATCTGACAAAAATATGTCCACATTGTAAAAAGAGAGCTGCATTCTGGTTCTGCGCCAAAATTAAGCTGATTCACGTAGGTTTCTACGGACAGATGTTCCATTGCCATTCCTACTTGCTGGAGTTCAACCAGCCCCAATCCTACCAGACACCATCATTCATGGCACTGGCTGGATTCCTGTCAAACCCAAGTAAGACAAATGTTGAATGTAACTGTTTTTGTTCTCCTTCAGACAGTCACACAAGTCTTGATTCAAAACCTGTCGCCCTGTTGTTAGTGATGGTGCCTGAATGCCATGATGTGCTGCCAATATTTTCACAGAAGCTCCCACAAAATTTTCCCCCTTAGCTTGCAATGAACACCAAACTGAGAGGACAGAGGGATGAATCTATTTTCCAATTTAAACAGAAATATCTGTCATAGCTAAGGATGGAGGCAATATAACATGGCACTCAAGGTTATAGTAAATGCCCTTGCTGGAAAAGTTTATATGTTGTTCCTAGAGAACATACTTGGCCCAGGTTCCTCAGTATGCTCTGGCTGCTTTGCACTGCTCCAGTGATATTAAACAGCTCTTAACCCAGTTTAAGCAGCTTGGCCATGCATTATTTAACTTTTTTTTTTAAGACCTGAAAATACATAAAATCATCACTCATAATGTTTTCAGATGAGACAAAAATTGGGGGAGTGGTAAATAATGAAGAGGACAGGTCACTGCTACAGAGTGATCTGAACCCGTTGATAATCTGGGTGCCAGCAAACAATATGCATTATTTCAGAGTAGCAGCCATGTTAGTCTGTATCCGTAAAAAGAACAGGAGTACTTGTGGCACCCTTAGAGACTAAATGTAAAGGTACACCTCTAGGACAAAGAAGGCAGGCCATAATTACAGGATGGGAAACTCTATTCTGACAAACAGTGACTCTGAAAAAATTGTGGGGGTGGGAGCTGTGGTGTGGAAAATGAGCTCACAGTGTGACACTATGGCCAAAGGGCTAATGTGATCCCAGGATTCATAAAAACAGGGTAATCTGGAGTAAAGTTGAGAGGTTTTTTACAGCCGTATTTGGCACTGGTGAGACTGCAGCTGAAGTACTGTGTCCAGTTGTGGTGTCCACAATTCAAGAAGGATGTTGATAAACTGGGGAGAGTTCAGAGAACAGCTATGAGAATTATTAAAGGATTAGAAAATGCCTTGTAGCGAGAAATTCAAGGAGCAAAGGAACAAAAATAAGGTTAAGGGGTGATGTGATCACACCTTATAAGTACCTAAATAGGGAACAAATATTTAATAATGGGCTCTTCAGTCTAGTAGAGAAAGATATAACATGATCCAAGTGCTGGAATTTGAAGCTACGTACATTCAGACTCAAAATAAGGCATAAGTTTTTAACAGTGAGAGTAATTAACCGTTGGAACAATTTTCCAAGTTTCATGGTGGATTCTCCATCACTGACAATTTTTACATCCATATTGGATGTTTTTCTAAAAGATCTGCTCTAGGAATTATTTTGTGGAAGTTGTGTGGTCTGTGGTATGCAGGGGGTCATGATGGTCTCTTCTGGCCTTGGAATCTGTGAATCTTAACTGCCAAGGTAAACTAAGCTTACTGGTGCTCTGTGTTATTGGAGCAGTGCAAAGCAGCTGCACTATACCTGTGAATCTGGCCCACTGAATATATTGATAGTATAGTGGGGGGGGGGGTCCAACTTGAGTGGGAAGGAGGTGAAGATCTTTGAGAAAATATTTGCAATGTTGGGCAAAAACTCTTGCTTTGGTGAAATATTTTTATGAACTCCAGGACTAAAAGTCATAGGACTGGAAGGGAACGTCTGGATCACTGGATCCAGTCCCTTGCTACCCCATCATATAAACCCATTCATAAATTTATCAAGCTCCATCTTAAAACTACTTATGTTGTTTGCCTCCACAGTGGGAGGCTACTCCAGAACCTCAACTGTCTCTGGTGGTTAGAAATCTTTTTCTAATTTCTAATTTATTTATGTCCAATTTATACCTATTTGTTCTTGTGCCAACTGTGTCCTTTAGCATAAATAGAGAGTAGTCATGTCCCCTCTCGGGTTTCCTTTTGCTAGGCTAAACAAACCACACTGTTTAAGGTCAGATCTACACAATAAACTTACATCGGTATAACTACATCACTCAGCTTAGTGAAAAATCTACATCCCTGAGCGACGCAGTTATACAGACCTAAACCCTAGTGTAAACAGCACTATGTTGATGGGACGGTTTCTCACGTTGACATGCCCATGATCCATGTGAAGGTGGATTAACTATGCTGATGGGAGAAGCCCTCCCATCAGTGTAGTAGTGTCTTCATAAAGAGTTACAACAGCACAGATGCACCACTGTAGCATTAAGTGTAGACCTGCCCTTAGTCTCATCCTGTAAGATAGGCTCTTCATTCCCATGATTATCGACGTAACCCTTGACAGGGGTGGTTCAAGAGTATCCCAAGAGGAGGTGATGTCTATTAGGCCTTGCTTTCATTACAAAAAAGGTGTGTTTTAACACCTGCTAGCTGACACATGTTAAACTTCTGCTATAAACGAGGCAAGTTGCAATCTTAACACATGTTGGCTGATCAAGATAAACCTTGGGTTCTCCCTTGTGGTTTTGTGAATGTCTTAACTATAGAAATGACAGGGACTACATAGCTCAGAGAACTGGTTATGGGAGATTAATCCTTTCATACCTAAGTTTCCAGTTCAAATCCCTCCTAGGTCAGTAGTGATCAAAAGTCACTGTAATCCATTGCTTTTTTTGTTTTTTTTCCCCATGTGAAATCAATTATTGGTCTTAGTCCAAAAACAGCATAGTACAATTGGCACTAATTAGATCACCTTTTGGCAACCCCAAGTAATAAGTCAAAGGCTGAATGAGCTAAAGGTAGTCTTGTCAAGTCACTTTTGGTAGACTAGTATGGGGAGGTTGCTTTGCTTCTGTCCATGCTGTACCTTTTCTGCGGACACTCGAAACAGAAGGCTTCAGTTTCCATTAGGTCATGTTTCAAATGCTTTACCTTTTCAATAAGAGAAAAGCAAGTTGTGGCTGAACAAACTAAAAACCTCTTTATGCCTTGGGTTAAGACTTGGAAGATAACAGATTTGGTATCTCAAACTTTGTATTCCTGTCACATCACTGTGTGAAATATCTTTTTCTTAGCTAGTACCCTTTTTAAACTTTAAAGATAAGCAACCCAAGCCTTCATTTTTTCACTACACTGTCATCTAACAAAGCTAAAGCATTTCCAAGATAATAATCTGCTTTTTAGTGGAAATGGCCCTAAACCAACTGTCTGCATCCAAACATCCCTAAACTTCAAAGAAGTTTCCCCAGTTATTTCCCCATTCTGGATTAGGGACTTGAACATATGTCTTCTATATTAGTGACCTAACTGCCAGGCTAGAGGGTACTGGGAGAGAGGGGGGCTTTCTCAAGATCTGTTGTTGAAGCTGTTCCAATTTCTATTCACTAATTAAATATTCAATGGGCCAGAGAGGGACAATAACTCTAGAATCTGGTGGTTAGGGCACTCACCTATGAGGGGTGGAGGGACACCTGGACTCCAGTCCCTGCTTCAATGAAGATTTCATTATTTATACAAAGTGGAACAGCTTCAGCAGGAGAGAATGAGACACACACATGAGAATAGACAATAGTTTGGGGGTTAGACATGAACCTGGGATATACAAGAGCTGCATTGGAGTCCTTGCTCCAAAGAGGGGGTTTAAACCTCAGTTTCCTATATTCCAGGTTAGTACCCTAATTATCAGATAAAAAGTACACAATGCCACCCCAACCCCAACTCAGAACCTTCTCTCAGTTCTGTGAATGGCACTTCCGTCCCATTGTGAATCCAATGCAAAAAAGCAAAACATTTCATTTAAAAAAATCAACATTTCTTTTTCCTTTTTAAAAAAACTTATATTATTTTGCCAAAATCAATATGCATTTGTGAAATGTTTCCATCAAAATGAATCTGCATTGATGGGAGGGGGAAATTGTGTCAAACAAAAAAGTTGCCCAGCATTATTTGTGGCCGACCCTGTTTGTGGATCTATTAGAGATTTGTATGTTCCCAAAGGACTATGTACAAATTTTTAATTTCCAGCAAACTATCTGACTTGGTGATATGATCATCATGCTCTTTTTTCTATCAGATCTGTTATATAAAGAAAGCAGAACCTGCTAGTAGCACACTCCGTTTTGGTCAGCTATCAGCATCTTTTTATACTAAAATTTCCCCTATCATTTTGGAAAAACTGGGCTATGCCTGCCCTCAGATACAAGTAAAGCCAATGGGATATGTGCATATCTAACTTGGAACAAAATTTGGCCTATAGTATGGTTGATGTATGGTTGAAATGTTATCACTACTGTTAGTGTCAATAATTTATTGCTTTAAAGACAATTACAAGTAAACTTGTTACCTCTGATCTTTTCTAGCACTAAGTTAATACAATGTGAGTGGTCTCTGGGAGGGCTTTTAAATGCAGTCTCTCTAGGAGGGAGACTAGCTCACAGATCCATCCATCTTTTACATTTTTGCTGACTGGGATTTGAGAAATTGCTCCTTGCTGCCCTTCAGATTCAGAAATGACTTCTGAGTGAAACAGCATCCCTGCCAGTGAGCAATGATCAATCCTATTATAATCATGATAATTTAGCTTCCAGCAGTCAATATAAGATTTAATTATTGTACAGCCATCATGTATAATGCTGATATTACGATAGAGCTCCATAATATGTTCTCTGAACCGTGATTATCCCCCTACATTGATTTCCGGACAAAATTATACTGCTTGCTTTTTTGCATTTGCAACTTTGGGCACTATTGTTGAATGAAGCAATTGAAAATTGTAGTGGTTATAATGCATTATCTGAGATCTTAAGCATTATATGTTAGCCTTATAACAGAGAGAGTTTTGAGGGACCGATCATGAAGGTGCAATGTATTTGACTCAAGAAAAGTATTACAAATCCATTTCAAGAAGGAGGTAGTAACCTAAATAAAGAGAAACAAAGAAAGGAAGAGTCATAGGGGTTATTTTTAATGGGCATTCCTACAACTAATAGTAATAATCCAGGAACAAATCAAATACTATTTTTATTGTCAGTACATATCTTTTTCACTTTACCAGTGCTTAATTTGTGCCAGGGCTTGTCAGGACTGAGCTCCGGCACCTCTAGGCTTGGCAGTTCATAGCCCAAGCACCTCTGGGCTTGCTGCATCACTTATGAATGTAAAAAAATTGCTTTAGCCCTGGCACCTAATTGCTTGAACCCGGCACCTCTTTCATTACAAATTAAGCACTGCACCATACTAATACTCTTTTTTATACAGTAGGACTATAAATACATACATATCACTAAGAATCATCAAAGCATCTTTTAGGTTGCCTTGTTTGTTCGTTCTTGCTTAATACTTTCAGTTTATACTTCTTTTCTAATTAGTTATATTAGTGGTGCATTCTGGTGCTCAGGAAAGATGTCAGCACTGGAAAGTTAAATCCTCTGTATGTGGTAAATACTAAACAAATACAGCATGGGCAATGCAAATTTTACTATACTTCTCTGCCATTTTTCTTCATTCCTGTTCTGGAAGGGATCACCTCTGGGACTGAGAAAGTGGATCACTCTCCATGTTTTTATAATCCTTAGCCTTTCAGCTGACCCTGCTACATGGCTACCAAATAATGTCACTTGTGATCACAGCCTTGTGATCTGGACACTTGTCCATTAGGACCTAGACGGAGATCATCAATTCATTTCAGATAGGATAGTTAATGACTATTGAATACTATACACCAGAGCTGCTTCTGAACTGGCAACCCAGAGCTGAAACAATCTATAGCTATTGACACTGCCTTAAAATCCCACCTCCTTTCAGCTCTCCACTTTTACTCTGCATTCCAAATAAGATATCTAGGACCGGATTTTTTCTTAAAAGTCAGATATACAGATGCATGTGCATTTGTGAGCCTTATCTGTGCACACAATAACTGTAATAGCACACAGAAGTAAGGTAAATGTACATGGAAATAGGCATAATTTTCCATTGACACCAGTGACTACCTGGATTTGCACATCCAGCCACAATAATTTCATATACAAATTTGCCACATAATTGCTTGCCAAATTTCTGTAAAATCTGACCCTTGCAGAATTGATCCTGGATAGCTGTTAATACCATGTTATGGGTCTCTACTGTAAAATGATAGAATGCGGATACACTAAATAATAGGAGCCTAGATCTTACCATCCACTCACATGGACGGAAGTCTACATGAGTAGATGCTCTCCAGAAGGAGGAGGAACTGGGGTTTGTTAGTTGTCCTCCACTTAGTTCAGGGATCTTTATATGGAAATTCCAAATTGAGTTAATGCTGCTTGAAGAATAAGCTCCTAAAGAATCCGCTGCACAGCTGCTGCTGAACGGCAGCCTAAAGATACACCCAATAGAAGTACAGTGACCTGAGAGGGAAACTGGGGCTAGTTGAACAGTCATCTCTGCAAGGTGAAGAGTTGTTCCTGCCTCTGTTGATGAAACATTTCTACCTGAGGCCCTGGGTTCCTTTGTCCCTGCAACTCTTCAGCTGCCCCCACATAGGGCATCATTTGCTATAGGGGAGAGAGGCAGCTTCCCCCCCCTCTGACTTTGGTTTATCTCCTTCAGTTTTTTCATGATTCTATATTATATTGGATCCATATATGGGTCTATTGGGTCTTCCACTTTTAGTCTTCTGCTCCCTCTGCTTTTCAGGATATAATATAATCACAGATAATGTTCTATATGCTGACACAACTTACACACACACACACACACACACACACACTCCAGAATTTTTTCTGAAATGCTGCCCTGTCCCCAAACCTTCCAACATGAAGGAATGATTCCCTGGCACACTGTCAGAGGATCCTCACTGAGGTTTCTGGCTCCTCTGCTTCCACTAGCTGTTTTATTTCATTAGAGGGCGATGTAGCCCAGGGTTAATTTATCTTGTTATCTCACTGTTCATCCAACAAGGCCCTCTGTTAACCTGCGAACTACTGGCAGGGGGCCCACAGCTGAGGTACTTTTATGGTCATTCATTTTAAATATATTTACTGTACATAATGTGCATACTGTAATTTACAGCATCTGTGCTACAATCCACATTAACCTAATCAATGCTGCCTGTAATTCACATTCAAGTGCATTTTGTAATTATGTTTTGCAGCAAGTGGTTTTATGATCATACACTATAAAACAGTTAGCAACCCTATAAAAATAATACTTCTGACATTTTTACTCATAGCTAAAGACTCCTACAACATCTACGTTTTACTGGATTACATTACGTACTTAAATATTTCAGGGTTCCCAGCAGTACATCTGAATCCAAAAAACTGCTGTAATTTAATTATGCTTATTAATGAATTCTGTAGACTTTTATCAACCTAAAGCTTTATAATGAACTTTTGAATCTGAAAGCCTCCTTTGTACAGATTAATCTGGTTCAGAATCTGGACTCAATAAGTCTCAGTAAATCAGTCTGAGAAAAATTATGCAAATTTAAGATCAATAAAGGAGGATTTTATTTATTTTTTTGTATAAGTGTTTGCTAGATTGTTAAATGTTAGTGTAAAGAATTCCTGGCAGGAATTATGTAAATCAACTATACAAAAAAAGGCAAACTGCTCTATAAAAAGACTATAATGCTAGACTGAACTGAATTTCTGTTTTCCTGTTGGATTCTCAGAGATTTGACTGCTCTACAAGTAATGGTGCAATCTCAGTGTAGTGAAATAAATGCATGAACAACTCCAGTTTGTCATTTTAGTTTGTGTTTGTGAAATCAGACTTTTGCTATCTCTCACCAAAATGAGGAAGGAAAAAAAATCTAACAACAAAATACATATGCACATACTCCCCCAAAACAAGGATCTATTTCCTGTACGCTGATATTACAGGGTATTCAATTCACTGACACCTTTGAGATATGGGGTGGGAAAAGATTTGCTAACAAACGCCAGTATATCTTGTACACATAGTAGATAGAATAGGCATCAAGAGTTCTGCTCTCTTTCACAGTAATGGATCACATATTTTCAGAACCTTACTTTTTTTTGCGTTTTAGTAACTGTATATCATCGAAGGAAACAGACAAAGTCCACATCCTCCTGGGTTTTCACCCACACTCATAGGCAATGCATAAAGTAGCCATGTTTGTTTCCAGTCTGTTCTTTACTTTGAAGATGAAGAGAACAAAATGCAAAATGAATATGTCAGTATTTTTCTTTCTTTTAAGGTAAGAAGTGAGTGTGTATGGAAATTTAAGTAATTTAAGTTGAATATATTTCATATTGTTTGTTGGCAAGGAGAAAGTCGCGTGCTTACATCAGCAACTAGCTGATTCCCAACATTATTTCTATGACATTCTCTCTCATTTTTTTAAATAGCTTATCTGATAATGTTATAATCATTTCCTGTTGCATACGGGCTGAGAAAGCTTTCTCAAGCCCCAAGTGTCAATCAATAATAGTAAGTTTTAGTGATTCATAAAAATAAGACTGTCATCATTATTGTTCAATTATTGCTGCATCTGTGGAAAGATTCTTCAAGAACTGGAGGTTTCTTCACTAATATTTATAATCTACATTGAATGGTGCTAATGAATGAGTGGGTGTGCATTAGACCAAAATGCAGTGGTATTTGATTTATACTGAGTCCAGGTCTGATTGCTAATGTTAAGTCCATTACAATAGAGCTTAACCATAACCGTTTACTTAGCTTTTAATTATTTGTTGAATATTTGTCTTTATTACATCATCCTGTGAATAATACGACCTATGATAGTTTTAAAAAAATCTTCAGTAAAATTACACTTTTTAAAAGTCAGTAACGTCCATTTTCTCAGTATATGCACAGACAAAAGATCAGTTCATTCTAAAAAAAAAAAGTTCGTACTATTCAATTCTAGTTTGCAAAACTAAGACACTCACAGACAAAACACATATTTCAACTTGGAAAAAAACAGTTTGCATGCACAAAACCAAGACACTATATTTGTCTAAACTGTCACTTTTTGAATGTGTCCGAGGGGAAAATTCTTTTCTAGAGCTCAAAAATGCTTTCCTTGAAGAAGCCCATAAAGTAAAAGCGTCAATAGGAACAACAGAAGTTGAGAAGACTTAGTGGGAAATCATCAAGACCCATCTAAGGTCAAGCATTTCACAGCAATTCTGCAAAGGCCATTGAGCATTTAATACACAGGCTGACTACATCATGCTCCTTTAATCTACAAGAGTTTTCCATTCACAATACATGCAACCCCAGCCAAGGGCTGCCATGTCAATTTGTGGTATATTTCTGATGTTTCCCCCTATACAATATCAATTTTACTTGAAGACTTCAGCTTTGAATTGGCCTTTGTTCTGGTCTATATTTGGTTTGTACTTTATTTCTGATGGTGATATTTCAATCAATCTCTTGTCTCTGACTGTAATATAGAATCCATATTACCATAGGAATCCAGAACATGCCATTCAGTTTATGTGTAACCATTAGCCCATGTGCACAAGATAGAAAAAGCTCTCTCTCTTGATTCTCATAGCCTGACATATATATTTAGGTGGACTGCACTGGGGTCAGATTCTCAGCCCTGCTATGGCCCCTTTGCACCTTCCAGTGGTGTAAAGTGTCCATAAAGCCACCTTAACCAGCCTCCTGAGGATTCCCTCTGGTAGGTGAAATCCCAAGGCAGTGCAGAGCCATCATAGTTACAACCCTAGTCCCTCCAGTGTGAGGAAGCTCCCATGTACTTCAGCACCTGCCTGCTGAAATAGTCAATAGGTAGCTAGCGCCACTTAAAGCAGTCATTTTCTAGTTGTGCTCAGGGGCAGGATCTGAGTCACAATGCTTCTCTGGCTACTCGAGAAGATGAGCTTATGCACCACCCCTTGCACAGAGTTGTGCCTAAATACACAATATAGCCCCTAATGTATATGCTGCTATATATAATAGTTAAGCAACACATAATGCAATAATATAATTCCTTTCTGAGGTGCCAGAAACATCACAGTACATGAGATTGGAGCTCATATGACCAAAATACTAATATGGAGGGTTTTTTTCATCTTATTAAATCCACATATCCAACAGGTTCAAAGCACATGAACAAAAGTTCAACACAATAAACAATTACTTAATAATATCAGACTAAATGGACTTCCTTCTTCTAAAGAACTGATGTTTCCTTATGATATTGCTGAGTATTTATTAATTTTTTAATAACAGGATATTATTGTCTATTACCATGTGTAATAAACACAGTTCAGTCTGTCCCTATACAACTCTGCCAACACTCTTGCAATCTCAACCTCCAAACTCTTCCCCCTGCTCCATCTAAGGGAAGTTGGACCAAAGAACGTGGTCGTTTGGTGATGGGTACATTATAGACTACAGTAAGAACACTAAATATGTTTTCCCTTCATAAATTTATGCCAAGATTTGAACCCAGTTCTCCAGAGGTGGCAGCCAGTTTATTGACCTGTAACACCTTGCCAATGCTTAAGAAATTTCTCTTTAAATGATCTGATTGAACCTGATTTGGCATCAGATAAAAGGGCTGTGATAAGACTTTCTATGTTAACTGCTACTTTATGGGAATTTTTGTAATCTATTTTTATTATATATTAGTAATAAATTATTTTTTTTATTATTATTATTATTATTATTAATTTTGGCAAAGTACTGTTTTCTTTGTGTGCAGGGCGAGGGATTGAATCTCCTTCCCTGGCTGGAATGTGCTGTAGAACTGGAAGGCATATCAAATTCACAAGGAACACAGAATCATTACTTCAAGCAGAAGAGACTCCTTTCAGATGAATGCTGCTTCCAGACAGAACTACTGCAATCTGTCTCTTTGATAAGAGTCCAAATTGTACAAAATGCTGTGGCCTCTGCTTAGTGGCAATTTAGCAACTAAACAGCGTGATAAGAACTGAATGTAGATCACCAAAGATCAGCTTTGGTCACATAAATGGTATGCCTTAAATTCCAAGTATGTCCAGAAATCCCATTAAAGTTATATACACTGAAAAAATGCTGATGCCTACCAGTATGTTCATTTGTTTTCTATGTATCCATCACACCAAAATTACACAAACACAATCTTAAAATCAATATAACTTAGGCGTAGCTAGTACAAAATAATTTTGTTTTTCTTCATATTCTGATGCAAAACCTAACAGTAAAATCTGAAAAATTCAGATTATTAGTATGTTCCAGGGCTGATAGTAATTAAAAATTCTCGTCAAACAAGCTAAGTCCAGTTTGCAGTGGGCACGTGTCCACATCAGACAAATAGCATGATAGATGGCAATAGGTGGCAACCTAGTTGGCAATTTAAAAAGAGAGGTCAAGGCAGAATGGACATTTGAGAATAATGGATGAGATGACATGCTTTTAGAAGCTCAGAACAGAACTTGCAGGGTTTTTAAAGCCATCTTTGTGCCCTTCTGGTTCTGGGCTGCTCTATGGGCTGGACCAGCCTCTGAAGTAATTTAAATGACCCTGGTAGCCTCTCTAACTTAAGGCAGCCTTCTAGGTCTGCCCTATGGGCTATAACACTGCCTGGAATCTGCCACAGTGCCTGTGCCCCAGGAATCCTGCCTGAGCCAAAACCATGGCTTTTAGAATATGTTTACCCACTTCAGCCTTTTGACGCAGCTTAAAGGGGCTAGATATCTACATAACGTGAGTGAGTCACATTGGTAGAGCAGTACTGAGAAGTTTCTACCACTGGTATCTGTGCTGCACCTGTTCTGTGCTTAAAGTCCTTCTGCACCTGGGAATCTGAGACCTTTCACAAACACTACAAAAATCCAAAACACTGCAAGTATGAGTAAGGAAAAGAATTAGGAATAAATCCACCCCAAACATCTCCCATTATACTCAGCAGAGGCTCTATAAAATGCTAATTCTCTCTCTTTCATTTGCAGGTTTGGACTGTTATAAGAACACATTTTGGCAAACAACATTTTGGCAACAATACCACTTTTAAATCTTTGGTCTGATGATGCAAGAATTTTAATTTGATGTTTCTGCCACGAGTTACGTAAAGCTTTTCATTACTTTTGTCTACACGATTTATAAATTCTTGTATATTTTTTGTTTCCAGCAAGGAGGGCAATCTTTCCATGGCATGAAAAAAAAAGTGTGTATTGCTGAAAAATGATTGGGGAAAGCACATCCTAGCCAAAACATTACACACTATGAAGATTCATTTCATCTCATTACTAGTAATAATTAGTACCCCTGTACATGGAACCTGAATTATCCTCTCACCCTCATAGGTAGTTCCTTGGAAGAAGGCTCAGACAACTTGCTCCATCACTGTCTTTTTTATATGTTTTTAAAGAAATAAATTATTTCAATCTCCAAGGATTTAAATAGGCTGGAATCTTCCGTGTGAAAATTCACTGAGAATAAAACAATGTAAGAAAAGAAAAGAAAAGAAAAGAAAAGAAAAGAGTCTATACTTTCAGTAGAAAGCTTGTGTCCCTCCAACCCATAATTACATCTTCCTATATCATGACTGTCCCCATTGACATAGTATCTGATTACTAGAGACATTTTGCTACAACTTTCACTATTGACCTGCTTAGGGAAATGTACTTGGCCTGGCTGTGCTAATCAGCAGTTGTAAATGTTCCCCTCACTTGATGTAGTAGTGTTTCTAGAAAAGATATTTGAGTGGCATCAGTGTGAAATCACGGGGCCTGCTATATTTTAGAGGTTTTACTTGCAAGCAAACAAACAAAAAGAATTTCAGCACAAGTAAAGAAATAAGCATGTAGCATGCTGTAACACTTTATTAAATGTATATGCTCTAGCCAAGCAAATATTTATCTGCTTAAGCCTCAGCCCAATTTTCAATGAAGGCAATAAGAGTTTGACTTCAGTGGTAATTGGAGCAGGACTTTAATTTTTTTTCTATTGCAAAAGAAAATATTTGGGGCCTGCAGTGAATGAAGATAAGTTTCTGGTTTTATATTAACTGGAATTCATGACACAACAAATTAACGTGGGCCAGATCCTCAGCTGGTACAACTTTATGTACTACCATTGACTTCAACGGAGCTATGCCAATATATACCTCCTGCGGATCGGGACACTCATCTTTTACTGGGGTTTCTTACCTGGGAATTGAGGACATTATTAGAATGACTGAAGAAAAGAAACAAGAGACAAGCAAATAATTCCATTAAGAAAACTAAGATACACTCTAGAAGGCCAGTCTTCAGTGATTAATATGCTTATTTTAGCTTAATAACCATTAATAAATCTTCATTTTTGTAACAAGAAGGACTGGTTAATTTGTACAGTAGTTACACCTCTGTGTCTGAACACGACAAAATTGGTGATTCATTTATTAAGTTCTAATCAAACTTAGAGGCCAAACCAGACTTACAGAAATAAATGATCTGTGACCACATACAGTGTTTATCATGTTAAAAAGAAGCCTGACTTCCAGAACAATTTCAGTAATATATTTTTCTTATTCATTTATTGTTATTCTAAAGCATGCTTTGAAACAACCAGAGGTACCCATCTTTGCCTAAAGATACTGCTATGTGCTTAAAACAGGAAATAATTGTAACATCCTAAATACCATTTAAGGTAATCACGGAAAATGTTAACTTTTTAGTGATGAATTTATATTGCACTGTGCTGAAGTTATATTGCTTCTATATAGCTTCCTAGGAAAAGCCAGCTAATATTTATGTTCCCTCCAGGCCTGGGATTTACCTCAATATTATTATTTCCAAATTATTAATGTCTAAAAGTGCTGTTTCTGGGAATAATATTGTGGAGTGGGTAAAATATTGGGAATGACATCCTAGTTACATATTAATAGATTGCAAGGTCATTTATTAACTGTACATCACCTGGGTGAAGTGACACGACGGTGGCACTGGAGCTAGTACGGCATATACCGAAATTAATGTATTAGTTGTTCATGCCCAAAGGAAGCCTCTTGACTCCATTTTAAGAATTACTACATTACTCCCCAATATATGATTTGGATTTTATGCTTGGTTTGGGGAATGACTTCAAAATAGGAATATTTACATCTCATGATGTTTCAAAATTAGGCACTGTGTGCCTTGAGATGTATAGATGTTGTGCATGCAATTTTACAAGAAATAGGCAAAAGATGTCTCAAAAATCTTACGTAGTCATATTCGCTGTCATTTTGTTTTCAGCAATATGTTTTATCAGTGTTGTACAACTTATTCTTTAATAATTTCTTTCCTTTTATAGTAACTCTTCCTTTTGTAAGTGCTGTCCTTACTTATTCCTTTAATAATTTAGTAAGCTGCCCACTAGATCTGGATAAATATTGATCAAAGTTGTCCATGAGTCTTTTCTCAGAGTTATAAACAAATTAGATCTTAGTCCACATTCCTGTTGTGTTTGCTTTCTATGTACCTTCAAACAAAGAGGCCTTGTCCTCACCGCAGTAATACCAGTTTTACATGGGTATAATTTAATTAATGTCAATGGATTTAATGTATGTTAATGTATAATGTTCACGTTTATATCCATATAAGAGGAAAAAGAATAGAGTGACCAGATGTCCCGATTTTATAGGAACAGGACCAATTTTTGAGTCTTTTTTTATATCCACTCCTATTACCCTCCACCCCCTGTCCTAATTTTTCACATTTGCTGTCTGGTCACCTAAGAAAGAAGTAGAAGATCAAAATTTTCAAACTTGGCACACAAAGTAAGACAGCTAAATAAAAGCAGCCTGATACTGACTGATGGCAGGGGTTGAACCATGTGATCGTTGGAGCAAAGGTATCTACAACTTGAGCTAAGGAGACAGGCATCTCACTCAAGAACTGTAAGGGACTCAGCTCCTCTATGAATCAGGGGTATAGAGGGACACACACTGACCCAAAATTTCCAGTGAAGTCAATTGGAGCTGCATTGACTCAGCACCACTGGAAACCAGACCCCTTTTTATACATGGGTTCCTAAATATAGATTTATGTGCCTAACTTTAGGCTCCTATTTTTCAAAATCTTGAACTAAGATTTATGGCACACATGGGAGACACAGGGCTGAAATGAAAAGATAAAGTTAAAGTTTCATCTTCAATGGGTTCCACTCAGGATTAACATTGCATCTAAAATGACGAATATTTGAAAGCATCATCAAGAAAGGTTACCGAGAGGAATATTCACAGAAACAGCAAATTGAAAGCAAAGAATGCAGAGTATTTGTGGCAAGCAGATTTCAGACTTGTAATGATACTGGAAACCTTGTGAAGAAGTGTATCATCTTCCCAGTTGTATCATTCTATTATACCACCTGCCATGCAGATGCTTCGAATACATCCTCTGTGAACACAAAAAGAGATGCTATTAACTTAAAGTTGATCACAGATTGGAAGCAAAACGTTGACTGAATGTGAAACTTTAAGATGCTTCTGGAGCTTTGTAATATATGATAGAAGAAGTTTGACAGGCAACTTAACCCTACAACTGTCAGGCACCCAAACCAATGAAGTGGAAAACAAAAGTGCTCCCAAATATGTTTAGAATGATTCATTTCACTATTTCACTTTGAAATGAAGTATAAAAAATGGAAGCATTCCTATTTCCTATTGAAAGTAATCAGAGCTCTATATCCCTCTGTGTTTACATAAAGAGAGCTGTTTATTTAGAATCCTTGGTGATAAGGACACCACAAGCTCCTAACATATTATATATTCTCTTTTCATTTTGTCTTTTTTGGGGCGAGAATTATGTATATTTTATGATAACCCAAAATGACTTATACATAAAAAATACAGACTTTAAAGATAAAAAGGATTAGTAGCAGGTAATGCATTTTCCATGAGTGGCTATAGGGCTCTCAGTTCCAGAAAGTACAGGCTGCATACAAATGAATTGATAAAAGTCTGAAGCTGCGGATGGGTAGGAAGGCTCATGCTTTGCTGGAGATGATTCTTAAAGTTACAATAAATCAGACAGACAGTGTCAGCCTTTGAGGATAAACCTGTGATGGCTTGTTGTGCCTCTTTGAATCGCCTCAGAGGCCCAGGGACTAAAAAGTGCCTAGATGTCACATTAAATCTACCGGGAGGATGGAGCACTTCAAAGAGGAGCGCAATCAGATCTGATGGAAAATACATTTTCTGAAAGCTACTGACAAAAAAGTAATCTTTGATGTGGATGTTGAATAACAATTGATATTGTCTTTCCTGACATTTTTCATTATTGCCGTCTTATACAGCCTACTTCATGTATTAAAGCAATATTAACTGTTTGACAGGGACAAATCCTCAAACTATCACATAAGCAATTGTTTCTGAATTGTCTTAGCCCACTGCCTGTAAAACCTGTCCCAATAACTGCTTTTAAATATGATGGTATACTCTTTTCCCTGACTCGCTAGACAGTGTCTGAGCCTTGGCATAATACAATGGAGTCTAGGGGATATTAAAAATGGTTAGGTGGTTATGAGGTGTCATTTGATTATAAGCAGGGAAGAGTAGTGTTTCTGAAGGTGACTTTTAATGCGAGAGGTCTATAAAAAGTTAGTCCTTATTATTCCCAATGTACAATACACATTTATATCAAGTATACATACTCAAATCTCAGATCTGCTGCAACTTTGTAGCTAAAAGGAAGAAACCCGAAATGTACAGGAGATCTTTCTTATTTATGCAAGGAAATAAAGCAATCTGTGGCTGTACAAAATGTTATAAAAATGCTGTAGTTAAATCCCTCAGTTGTTACTGGAAAGAAATTCAAGCAGATCTAGGAGCCACATGTCATTCCAAAGAACTGAATCCCCCCTGGGGTTTGATGTCTTAACCTTCTATTGTAAAGATCTGCAGTTTCATAGACTCATAGATTCTAGGGTCAGAAGGGACCAATGTGATCATCTAGTCCGACCCCCTGCAATAAAGCAGGCCATAGAACCCTACCCATCCACTTCTATAACAAACCCCTAACCTATGTCTGAGTTACTGAAGTCTTCAAATTGTGGTTTGAAGACCTCAAGCTGCAGAGAATCCACCAGCAAGTGACCCATGCCCCACACTGCAGAGGAAAGCGAAAAACCTCCAGGGCCTCTGCCAATCTGCCCCGGAGGAAAATTCCTTCCTGACCCCAAATATGGCGATCAGCTAAACCCTGAGCATGTGGGCAAGACTCACCAGCCAGCACTCAGAAAAGAATTCTCTGCAGTAACTCAGATCCCATCCCATCCAACATCCCATCACCGACCACTGGGTATACTTATCTGCTGATAATCAAAAATCAATTGCCAAAATTAGGCTATCCCATCAAACCATCCCTTCCATAAACTTATCAAGCTTAGTCTTAAAACCAGATATGTCTTTTGCCCCCTCTACTCCCCTTGGAAGGCTGTTCCAGAACTTCACTCCTCTAATGGTTAGAAACCTTCGTCTAATTTCAAGTCTAAACTTCCTAGTGTCCAGTTTATACCCATTTGTTCTTGTATCTACATTGGTACTAAGCTTAAATAATTCCTCTCCCTCCCTAATATTAATCCCTCTGATATATTTATAAAGAGCAAGCATATCCCCCCTCAGCCTTCTTTTGGCTAGACTAAACAAGCCAAGCTCTTTGAGTCTCCTTTCATATGACAAGTTTTCCATTCTTCGGATCATCCTAGTAAATCCCAAATCTCTAATTTTCAGATGACCTTGAGCTACAGAATGAATTTGAGAAAATACAGCTGGAGTTCTAATCAGTTTTTTGTATAAAGGGGTTAACTGCATTAAAAGGCACATGTACAGAAAACCCAACTATGAGAGAAAATTACAAAACTGACATAATCGACTGCTCTCAAGCTCTCAAAAGTTATTATCATTTATGTTTTGCTATATAACATAGTGATGTTGTGAATGTCACTGTTTGCTTCTGATTCCCTTGACGGTATTTTCCTGGTCTTAAAATTTTCACACTCCTCTAAGATTCATTTAACCATTTTTTATTTTCTCCCCCACTACATATTCTTCTATAATTCCCTGTTTTGTTCCTAACAAATTTCTCATTTTTATAGAAGAGTCCCCCAGTGTGATGTTCTACAGGTTCACTCTTGAGGGGAAAAATGTTTAACTTGGTGTATTTAACCTATGGTAATAAACTCCATATAGTTTATTTTGTAGGATTCATACAGTAATTGTGAGATTCTCTCATACTGGAATCAATAAGCCGCACAGTTGCCCAGCATCAAAATACTGTGCTGTAATGAATTAAACATTTGCATTAACAAGCATGAGAATTAGACACTGAACACTCTAACACATATTTCCCTGATATATGAAAACAGACCTGTCTTGCCCTGCAAAAGGTAACAATAAGAGACCCAACATTTTGCCTCTCTCTGCCTCTCCTTATCATGCTTGTGCTTTCAGATACACATGTAGTATAGGTAGTAGCTGTCCCCACAAGGAGAAGGGTAAGCTGCACTGCTCACTAGTGTGTGTGCCAAGCCAGGCTCACTCCCATCCCACACTGAACTGTCAAATTCTTTCAAGGACCTGAGGTCCAAACACTATTCCTTTCCACCCAGAAGGGAGCTGCTGTCCTTCTCATCAAGCAGAGACAATGAAAACTACTTCTTTTGGCTGATTTGTAAGTGATAAATGGTTATACCAAAAGAAAAGAAAAGAAAAGAAAAGAAAAGAAAAAAGACATCAGCAACATCCTCAGCAGTTTCAAAAGGTTATTCCTTCTTATCTCCCAACTCCAACTGTTGCTTTAATATTTCAGAGTTGTCTCAGTCTAAAGTTCACATTGTCCCCTCTAGCACTCTTAATCCTTGACACTTCAACCTCAGGGCTACCAGAAGGGATTGCTCCTCTTTCATGCTTTCCATTGTTTTGTCCCTGATGGGAACTCATTCACTCCCTGGTTTCCTAACACCTTTCTGAGTTATTGAAATGAAGCCGCATGACCAGCTGAAACGTCTTTGAAGCCTGGGAACATTTCAGATGTCAAGTTGTGAGATTTCCTCTCTTTATTTTAGCCGCTGCCAGGGCTTGTAAAAAAAAAAAAAATTCTATGAACTACTAAGCATTAAAACCCCATACACAGAAAACTCCTGGCACTGATTTTACTATCCTACAGTAAATGGGGGATGGGTAAACCACAGAAATTATCATAATGTGCCCATTGTGGAAATATTAGAAAGATGATTGGTGTTGGGGGAGAGCAAAATGAAGGTCCATTAGCCAGCGAAAGATGTGTGAAAAGCTTTCAGTTCTGGTTTTATATTCACTGAGGTCAAATTAACAATCCTTTCCCCTACACTCATACACACACACACACACTTTAGGGTTGATCCTGCACAGCACAGATGCAGAGTGCTAAGCACAGAAGTGCAAAATAAAAAGTACTGAGCAGGTCACTGAACACAAAGGAACATGATCCTACACTAATGAGATCACTGCAGTTGTGGTGACCAAATTACTCCTGCCTACTAGCAGAATAAGACCAAAGACAGCAGTGCATGGCTCAATACATCATTAGGGCAGCAGTGATTGAATCTATGGCTATGTCTTCACTACCCGCCATATCGGCGGGTAGCAAACAATTTCTCGGGGATCAATATATCGCCTCTCATCTAGACGTGATATATCAATCCCCGAACGAGCTCCTGTCGACTCCGGAACTCCACTAATGCGAACGGTGATAGTGGAGTCAACAGGGGGAGCCACAGACATCGATCCCACGCAGTGAGGACGTTAGGTAACTCGATCTAAGATACTTCGACTTCAGCTACGCTATTCACGTACTGCTCACACACAACCTTTCACTCCCTATGCACATTGCACAAGGGCTTACAGAATCACAGATTTTATGAAAGTGCCCATGAGGGGATGGATTGAGACTATTGCATTGCATCTATGCACAATTCCTGATAAAAGCAAAGGTCAAGACACTGTTATCAGAAGTGCCTGCAGCTGAAAAGGAAGATTCAGCAGATGAAACGTAGTATACAGAGTTTTTGTACCTTTGCCAAACATGGCCCTTTTCTCCCAGGTACTGCCAAAAAGGACTGTTGACTCAAAATTGCCTGCATTAAAAACATCTCTGATTTGCAGCAAACTTATATTTACTACTTCCTAGATGTGTCAAATAACCGATATATTCCCATTCAGATTACTCCTGTAATATAACCTTACATTTGGACAGCAATACATATCTGGACTTTGTCTGGGGTGGACATTTCAGACCTTGCATTGTAGGAAACTCTATATTTCCCTTTTCTTTTTGAAACAAGGTATTACTTCCTATTCTATTCTATGGGATTTATTGGGGGTTTTGAGCACAGTGAATTTTCTTTCTAGTGATTAGACCAGGAACTTGTAAATCAGGACTCATGAGTTCTGTTGCCAGTTCCATCACTCACCTGTTCTGTGACGATGAGCAAGTCATATAATCCCTTTCTGCCTTATTTACTTCCTTACAAAATGTATATAATAATAGTTGCCTGGCTGTTTTGTGAGGCCTAATTTATGTTTTCAAAGCTTCTCAGATGTATAGAGCATTAGCACCTTCTAAATGCAATAAATCAAAATTGAAAGAGAAATTGATCTGAATAACATGCTACTGTAGGAGGGTTAAAGTCTCATCCCATAGAAGTCAATGTGAATTTTGTAATTCAATGGGCCTAGGATTTGGCTTTGAATGCATAAATTATTATTCCTCATTCTTACATCCCTCCAATTCTTTTAAACATTCATCATTTACCCATAATGCCATTATGCACATTTTCCCAAGGTTTGTGATATGCTAACACCTCAGCCACCTGCTGCCTCATTTGCAGGATTATTTCAAGAATGGGTATAAAAGTGTAAAACCCAGTAAATAACACGAAGAGATATTTAGACGGTAAGCTTTTTAGGGCAGGGACCATCTTTGTTATAGGTTTGTCCAGGGCTAGCACGATGGGCTGGGCCTCCAGAGGCTACCATAATACAAATAAATAAATAGCAAAATGCGACATATCTTTTAATGTATTCTTTGGGAGTTAGGAAGACAAGAAAACTCTAAATTAATGATACATTCTAAGGGCTTTTTTTTCTTCCCCAGGGGTTTTCTACAGGAAATCATTCCCCCCACAGGCCCTTACCTCCTAACTGATATCCCAGAACAACTTCCCTGATGGCTGAGAAAGTCTCCATGGGACTCCCTTTGTAGCTCTTCACTACTATCCTTGAATCAGCCATAGAAGTTGCTACATGGTGATACAGGATGCATTTCGCTGTCTCTTCCTGCAAGGAAAGCTGAGGCTTCTGCATTCACAGCATCTGCCAGCCTGGGGAATGTAAGATCCAGTTTAAATTTTTCAATTCAGTTTCTTGTAAATGGATGTGTTACCCTGTAATTAATTCACTACTAATTACACAATTACTCTCATTTATAGTATCAGTTAAAAAATGAATTGATGTTAGCCCATTCTAATTTGCAAAATAAATTAAGCAAATTGTGACTTGATTTTAAATCAAGTAAATCAGCTGCTTGGTTCATTTTCCCAGAGTAATTCTGTGATAGTTTATAATGTTACTGAACGTTGCTTATATATGCATGACCAGTATAATTCTCTGTAGAGTCATTCTAATGACATGAGGGAAGTTTTCGGCTTGGGATGTTCGTGCCTAAGGTTATGTGGCCTTTTGCTTCTCCTGGACTCCTGTTTAAGCTTCCCATTTTGGGCTTGCTCATTATGAAGATTTATACCATCATCTAGTGGAACTCTCGTAAAACTACAACCCATTAATTCTCTCAACTAATATGCTCTTTGCATGCAGCCAGAGATGGAAAGAACAGGCAATGAGGTCCTTGTATTCAGATTACTAAAAATAGGAGGATTTTTGACATCTACCAGAGCAGGAGAATTTGCCATAACCTCTGTAATTAAAATCTTGTTCAATATTTGCCTAATGTCACATTAAATCTATGTAATGCTGCTGCTTGTCTCCCTACTTCCACCTCCTAATATTATTTTTCAAGATCTAGAAACATGACTACAGCAGCAGCAGCTAACCTGTGTTATAAGCAAAGGAAATTATTGGTTAGCAAAGCAAAGGGTGGACAAGGGAATAGAAATGTATCCTAGGTACTCTACCCTGGACAATAAATAAAGCCTGAATAAAAGGGATTTCATCCTTATTTTTCATCATAGTATGAGAGGCACTGTTGCCCCTTACATTCTCTCTCCAACTCCCTACAGTTAGAGCACTTTATCACGCATGGAAATATTATTGTGTCGCACTGCCAGTTTCAGGCTATTAACCCCACAGATGACTAAACATGCTGCCAAACTGTCTCAGATATACTCCCTTTAATTATTCCAATCCCTCCATCCACACCTCTCTTAATAAACTTTCTCTTCTTTATCCAAATGAGCTGGGGGAACCAGCTATAGTATCACAACATATTGGGTCATCCAATGGCACTTCAGAAAGCTAACTAATGAATCAGCAGAATGACTATACAGTATTTTGATCACCCAGATGCAGTTGATCAAGGGACTAGATCAGAGACAGCATGACTTTGCTTGAACAAATCAATCAAGAGAGGTATTTTCACTTCAGGGTCTACCCAGCTACTCTTCTCAATATTTCTACATCTACTTCTGATGTTGAATTTGATGCACATCAGTATCCCAACCAGTGCAAGCAGGAAAAGTGTAAACCATGCACCATCCATTACAAATGCTAGTAAGTTGCACAGAATAATGCCCACATCAATATTTCTCATAATGCCATGAACATTCAACTTTCAGCTGCTTGTCAGATTGACAGGACCCTGGGGAGTATGAGCAACAACAAGAAGGAAGCAGCATAATGTCATCTAAAATATCTATCCCAATGTCCATGTCAAGTGTGTTCTTGCTATGTCCAGTTCATGAAGAACAAACAGTGCATGGCTAAGAGATCCACCCAGACTCATCTATTCAAGGATCCCAATATGCTATTGCCACTACTTAAAGGTCAGAACCTCATGTGTTGGTTCTCTGTGGTATCACCACATATCAACTGGTGGCTTCTTTATAAATCTCTTTTCCCTTTCTACCATGTTTTGGCCAGTTTTCATGATAGCACTTGGACCTTCTCCCTGAGTCTGTTTGGTCCTGCTGAGTCCATCCAGCACAATGCATGCTGTTTTGAGCACTTTTCTGGGGAATGATATAGCACCATTCATGTACTTGCCTTTGTAGGCTACTCTGCGAACCACATTTACACTTACATCCTTTTCTGTGCCCAAATGGATGATGGCTCCACTAATTTTAAGTGTGTGACTACCTCTTCCCCAGTACCTAAAATATATATTTGGCAACATACAAAAGGCAATGTAAAAAAAAGTAATGTCTTATAATAATCATCCTAAAATAATATGAACTGCAGAGATGTACTGTTGCTGCTTCATCTAATCTGAAGCAAGCACAGTCCATATTCATAGATAATTTAGTCTGTTTTAAAATCATAGCAACCTTAACAACAACAAAAAGGTGTGACCTGTCTTTCCTGGAAGAGCCTAGTCATATTCCTCTCTCAAGTTCTCCATGTGACAGAGAAGCGCTACAATTAAAGCACAATAATTTGCTTGTTATTCAAGTCAGGCATTAGTTCTAGTAATGGGGTGCTTGGTGGAGAGATGGATTTCCTTGTTAGGAGCTAAGCACAGGATTAACTGAATTCTCCATGGAGAAATCTTGATTTGTTCAAGGTCTTTCATGTTTTCTACAGAGAAGAGATTATGTCTACTTAAACAGGGGGCTTGCTTAAAAAGCTACAAAGTATAAGAAAAGGATTTAGGGCAGTCAGGCCTGCGGTTAAGTAGCTGAGGGGTAGAGGGAGTTTTAGAGCAGAAGATTATTTAAAGCCATAAAGTTCAAAAAATAATTGGTTTAGCACTACTGGGTCAATGCAGGGTAACATGCTGGCAAGGCAGTTAAGCATAAGCTAATATTCATTTTACTTTGGCTAATTATTGTAAGGCTTCAGAGTAAAAGGTGAAAGAAGAAATGTTCTAGCTCTTTCCTTTGGGGTTCAATCACATAGTATATTTTCTATGCTCTTTTGGGTTTTTTTATATATACTTGTTGTGACATATATTATCAGACAAATGCAAGAATCACAAAGGGCTTTTTTTAAAGCTTTGACATTGTTCATTTAATGAGGCCATGAAGTAGACCGTTAAATGCCTCTCTAAGAGTTATGGAAAATGTGGTCCCTATGTAGCCGCCCTTCTCACCCCCAACTCTTTTTTCTTTCCCTTTTTTAAAAATGTTGGTGATATAATTAGCTGAATTTGACTCAGAGCAGGTTCCTGTGATCATTCAGGTCTATGATAGATCTAAGTCGAGGCACTCTTCAATCCTGACGTAAACAAGAGACTTTCACTCTGTGATACAGAGTTTCCTCCATTCACTCTATAATTAACTAGATGACAATATTGAATTTTGGCTGACACTTCATGGGGTTTTTTCCCCTGCTACATGGTGCAGTTTCACGGTACAGAAAATAGAATGGCCTTTAGGGAAAACTGAACAGTGTATTTGAAAGAACCAACAGGGAGTCCCTCCTCACACACATACACTGGATTCATAGTCCTAGGAAAATGGGAGCAAGTCTTCCCACAACATATGGAGTGCCATGCAGATTCCGAGTGGATTTCTCCAAGAAAAATAGGTTGTTCCTAATGGAGATTGTGATTTAGTGGCCATAAATGTAACCTGGTGATATACTTCCTATAATTGGAATGTCAGTACAGATGATTACAATCTGTATAGGACAGACAGAAAGGAAGAAATGGTGGAGGGATGGCTTGGTATGTATAAAATAGTTCTGAAACAATCAAATTGTACTGCAGTGCAACAGTGAAAGAGTGTGGTGGGAGAGAGCATTTGTTAATGAAATGTGCTGATGGTAGTAAATTAGGCAGTGTGAACACTAGCACAGAGAAAGAAACAATACAAAGGCACCAAGAGAGATTGGAAACATGGACAGAAAAAAGTAAAATATGATTCGACTTGGAATAATATATTTGAGGGGAAATGTTCCGAAATACATTCAATCAGAGGTAGAAAGCACGGCAAGCAGCAATACTGAAGGAAACCTAGAAGTGATGATGGACATACTAGATGAGTTTGCAGTGTGATAGAGCAGCTAAATAAGGAAAGCAGTTTGGGTTAAGGTATCATGTAAAAGAGCTAGGATATAATAGTCTTTTCTTTGTGCAACTCTGCTGTGACCAAGCCTGGCATATTGTTTTCAGTTCTGGGTACATCAATACTAGAAAGATATTGAGAAATTGGAGGGAGTTTAGAGAAGAACAACAACGACAAAAGATTATGGGTCCAGAGGTGGATAATGAGGCAAGATTAAAAGAAGGATGGACTAAATTACCATTTCTAATATCTACAGTATAATTCCTTACTCTACCATCTTAATTTAATTAGAAATGTCTGTGGAAACCCCTACCAGCCTTGCATATGTTCTGCAAGGTCATCTGAAAGTTGTCCCACAGCTTGGAGATAAGTAAGATTCTTCCAAATGAAAGATGCTGATTCTGGTTCTCAGCGGGATCCTAGTCCAGTTGCAGCCAATAGGAGTCTTTTCATTTACTTCAATTGCAATTGGATCAGGCCCTCTGTGGATTTTCCCATGTGCTATTTTAATTCTGCTTTACCTAGCTTAAAGGAAATGGGTCTTGCGGTTAGAGTAAGTACCTGGTAGACTAGAACCTGTGACAATGGAAGTAATGGGATCCTAATGCTTCCACATCTCCACTAGGAGCCAAGGCCAGGTTTCTACTGGAGACCCTGTGAAGTTAGACACTGCTGGAAGTATCACCAGGCAGGCCCTGAGTGGCAGCCCCCTGCAACTCACTGATTGGCCCATGCCAGTACATAAACCAGAAAGCCATTACAGGGAGCTCTCTGAGCAATGATGTAGACTACCTGCTTGCTTCTGATCCAGATCTTGCCTTCCTGTGAACCTTGGACTCCATCTCCTGACCCCAGTATGTGCCTGACCCTGACTTCCTGGTATTTTGATCCAGCTCTATCCCAACTCTGCTACTCTACTGTCTCCTGCCTGTAACTCAGTACCAGACCCTGACTCCCTAGTATGCTGACTCAGCTCAACCCTGACTTTGCTGCATATCTCCTGACCTCAACTTGATAACTGCCCAGTGTATACCTGCTGCCTATGGCCCGGCCCTGACAGTTGGGTTCTATTCCTCTATGCCACATACTTCCTCTGTGACTTTGGGGAAGTCACTTTTCCTCTTTTTGCTTCAATCTACTCTTCTATAATAAATTAAATATCAAATATTCATGGGGAAATGTGAAGCTTAATTTATTAACCTTTGTAAACATGCTTTGTCATCTTTGGGTAAAAGGTGCTATGTAAATTCAAAGTATTATTTTTGTCTTGCAAGAATCATGCTACTGAGGGGGTGAAAGAGTTTATTTGCATAAAAGATGATGATTTATCTACTTTGTGGCTTCTCAGGTTCCCTGGAGCTTTGCAAGACAATACATGTAAATTTTTCTACCTTTGAAGAATTTCCTTCAGATCCAAAAGAAGAGAGACATTATTTTAAAATTCTGTTGCTTCCCCCCCCACACACACACACACACCAAAATCCTGGAGTGAGGTGAAGTCAAACAGGTTTCATTACACCCATCAGGGGTTTTCTGGAATTAGGGTTTATACTGATAAGTTCACTGAGACTACTCACTCACTAGGTAAGATGGTAATCACTATAATCAAAGATGACAGAATCTGACCCGATGTTTCTGATGTAAACACGATTCTTTCCAATCAGATTAGGATCACCTGTGAACATCTGATGATAGTTTCTAATTTTCCACCTTAACAGCCTTTCACAATGATTCTCCATTACTGCCGTATCCCCACCTCCTCACCAGAATGCACCTGCTTCCCATCTACACCACAGCAATATTAGAGGTGCCAGAGGTGAATTGTCAGTACAGGCACAGGGATGTAGAAACACTGGGCTGAGCCAAAATTCACAGTTCTCAAACCAGGCATCAAGTTTTCATAGCCTGATTCTTGTTCATGCAGAGAAGATATAGCATGGACTGTGATCAAGCAAAACCATCCACAAAAGTGATGACTTACAACTGCACACTGTCAGAAGACATGATACTGGGCTAAATGGACCATTGGTCTGATCCAATATGGCCATTCTTATGTTCTTAGCCACTTTGATGGTTCAGTAGTTTTAGAATAAACTTCAAGCTTGGAAATGTTCATATTATAATTGCTCATTTTGTTCCTTCATTTTCTATTGCATTATCAAGCATAGGCTTTGATGTATTCAGTGATTCATTATAAGAAGGAAATTTGTGTAATATTTGATTACCTACCTGAATACACTACTGCCAGCCAGTCTGACTACCAAGACAGGCCTGCCTCACATAAACCTTACAACCCTTTAATTCTTCTCACTGGAAAAACAGCTTTAAGGGACAGGCAGAATTAATTATTTGTAGTCATGGTGATTAAATCCATCTGGCATCTATCTGAAAAGTCATTCTCACACCTCCACACATATAAATACACAGCCCATGTAATATATGTTTCACCCTTTTCCTTTCTTTGCGGTTTTACCCTTCCTGTTCTAAATTGCCCCAGCCTCAGTGTAGCTATTTTGTTATTAAATTAACATTTTACTCTTCCCAAGGGAGTGTTTCACCTGTCAATGGAGATTGATGCCAAAGGAACAGATCTCTATGTGTGTGCTCCTAGAAAGAATACTGTAAAATTTAAAATCATTACCGCCAATTCATTTTTGCTATTTGTTTTTTTTTAAATAAGTAGCATTCAATTTATAAGATATATTTAGTTACAAATAGCTATATGGAACAGCCCATGAAAATCAGTAAATGCAAATAAAGTTTAAATTTAAAAAGCATACATTGACATGTACTGTATATGTGACTTTTGTACATTTAAAGTATAGCCGGTAGGAGTCTCTCATCTGAGAGATCTGTTCCATACAGAGCAGTACTCAAATTGTCTTCTTTAGGAGGTGAGTTTTTGCTGCCAGATATATGTATTTTTAGCTGGACTCACGCAGCACAATGGAGACATTAGTGGCTTGTCACCAAAGACATACCACAGAGCTATTTCCTTGAGCAATAATAATAATTTTAATTTGACATCAGGTACAAATGTAAGATTTGATATTAATTCCAATGCTTATAGTAATTTGACATCAGCTATTTAATTCGCGATACATCTACTTACCCTCTTACAATAGATGTGAATCACAGTCTCCATTTGTACTATGGGCTATAACCACAGATAGTGTAAATCTGACTACATTCATTGAAGTCAACTGAGTTTTGCCAGTTTGTATCAGCTGAGCATCTGGCCCTAACTATTATGGAGAATTGGAAGACATTCTGTTATGAGGAAAGGGCTCATATCCGGGTTGCATTTATCATGCTATCTATTTAAGGATGATTGGGAGACAGAGTGTGAGTGTTAGTGTACCCATCCTGCATATATGTAATTAAATAGCAGTGTGGATACTATGGTGCTTGAGAGAAAGGAGATTTCCTGGAGCAGAGAAAGACCTGGCAGCTGAAAGGGAAAAGGCAGCCCAAAACAGAGAGAGAGGAAGAGATTTAGCAGCTGAGCACTAGAGATATAGACAGTCCTCTGGACACAGGAATATAAAAAGAGGGAGGACATTGGAAGAAGAGAAAAAAAAGGCAAGCCAGCATGAGAGTGAACCTAAGATCAGAAAAGGAGAGAGAGAGACTAGCATCAGAGGGTCAGATTCAGCATTGATTCATAACCTGTGAAACGCCATTGTATTCAATGAGGCTGTACGCACATATGTCAGGGTAGCTTCTGTTCAAGTCTTAAAAATCAAGACAAGGAAATCCCTGCAGTAAACAAGCCAAAGATAATCACCAAGGGATCCAGCCTGCCAATTGGCTACAACCTGAGATCTATTGAAGTGTTGCTCTGACTAAGAACCTGATTTAAAGCCCATTAAAGTCCATGCGTGTTTTTCCATTGATTTTAATTAATTTTGGATCAGTCGCTAAAATATAAACATTTGACATTTTAGAAGATAAATAACATAAATAAAAGCATTTACATTTCTTTTCACCAGAGTGAGATGGAGATTTTTCATTTGCTTTGGGGCACAAACAGAGTGGCTTTTCCCTTCCTTAAAACCACATACACCAGTGGGACAGAGGTGGCAGGCACACCATGGCGTGTTGGAAACAGGCAGACAGAGCATTTGTCTGCAGTGTTAACTGCCAGGAATATCCCCACTGAAACATTGTGCAGGCCCAGCACGCGTGTGCGCACACACACACATTCTATTCTAACAAAGTCAGAAAACAGGAACAGGATCCCAGGCATCTGGTTGCTGCATCCTCCTTTTTAATTCCACCCACTTACTGAGTTCTAATCTGCCTCTTCATGGAGCTTTATGAAGTGAGTGGAACTTGTAATGACCTCTTCCATTCAACCAACCACGCCAGCCTCCATCATATGTTTGTCTGCTACTCCCACAATCATCTTTGTGCTTTCTTCCATGTCACCTTTCGCATGTGGTGTCCCTTCTAGAACTAATCAGTAAAAAATATTGCCTGGTCCTCTTTCATATCCCTTCTCAAGAGACACTTTCATTGTGATGCCTATAATAAATTGCAAGCTACTAACAGCCAGGTCTGTGACCACCAAAGACTACTGATTTCATTACTATTCCCGATTACTTATATATTAAAAGAAAAATATTAACTTAAAACCTACTAATTAGGCACACATTTTTCTTGAATGTGAACTGCCAGGAATATCTCCATTGAACAATTGTGGGATCAAGTATTCCTACCACTCCGACCATTGTCCACCACTCTCCGTTCTTTGTACTCTCACTTGTTGCATCTTGTCTTAAATTAGTCTGTAAGCTCTTTGGAAGAGAGACTGTCTCCTAGCCTGTACTTGTCTCATTTCATCTCCTAGCACAACAAGACCCCAATATTGACTACAGCCTAATTAGTTAAAGTGATGCACTCTGCCTTGCTGTGGGCATTTTCAGGAAGATGACACCAAGTATGCTCTTCTTTGGAATATTAGCTACATTTACAACGCTCACAACTTCGTTTTTCTGCAGACAAAAGCAGGGGTGCAGTGCTCCTTAATCCCATGTGCTCGGGTTATGAGTGTGTGAAGAGGTGCTGGAGACAGTCATATCAGTTCAAGATTTTGCGCTTTATTTGGTAACATGAAATTATTTAGTGATCCTTTGCTGCTGCACCAGGCTGGACAATTAAGTACCAGAACTTTTCAAACAATTCTAATTGGTTTGATTAAAACCAAGCATTTTTCCATCTTTTACCAAATGTGCTTTCACAGTCCTAATTTCAATGGCAGGTAAATGGAGGAACATTTTGCTTCACTCAGCAAGGAGAGCTCTGCTGCCTCCAATAATACTTCTTTGAGTCTTTAGAGACAGAACTTGAACAGCTGAGAGAATGCTCTATTGCTAGAGGTGACAGGGTGACTTTCATTCTTTATTGTGCTATGTCTCTAAAATTAAGTAAAGGCACAAACAATAAACAAACATCCACAACTGAAAAACAGATTCCCCAGGTTTCCAGAATAATTAATATTTAACACGTTCTTCTTAAGAGACAAGTGAAATATCACAGAAGCCATTTTGTACTGGCTTCTCTTTAACTTGCAGTTCCTTCTGAATTTAGTGCTTGTGAAAGATGCTGGCTTGACATCACCCAAGACACTGTTCTCTTTATTCACTGAACAGGCACTATACAGATAGCAAAAGTACAACCCTTCCTACACTTTATCAGTGTGCCAGCTACACCAACTGGACCAGCTCTAGGAACAAAAGGAAACTTCATTGTCTATGTTCATTCAAACCTTGGCTGCTCTGATCAGACTACCAACAATATTGCTGATTTTTCCCAACTCTGATAGTGCTACTTTTGTGATATGAATGTATATCTGATTGCAACTGCTCTGAGACCATCAGCTCATTTCACACGGGCCATTACATTAAATAGTGTTCAAGCCTACATGGATACTGATAAGGAAATAATTTGCACCTTTTTAAAAGCCATCAGAACCTTGCCAGAGCAACACTGCAGGGCTTGCTGGTTAGTAACAGTTATTTGGATCCACTGTACCTATGTGGTTTTTTCAAATTGCATATGCTGCACAGAGAGCAAAAGACCAAACAATTCCATTCCTGATAACCCTTGAACCAGACTATTGTTGATTGACACATAGATGTCAGGTCCTTTCATAGATCTGCCGCTGATTTTTAACACTGATTTTCCTGGGCTCCAGTTTTATTTTTCCTAGGTTCCCTGCAAATGTCCATTGAAGGAAGACTTTAATAGACCCAAAATCAAACTTGCATTAAAATAAGAATATTTTCAGTTATTCTATCCTCTTGAGCACTGAAAAGCTATCATTCGCAATGGTTGCCACAATATTTAAAGTATAATGCCCTCCTGCCTGACCTTTACCCACAAATCTGAATGTGGAGAAATGTGACTTACACACAGGTACCTGCAGTTCAGATCAAGCTTGAGTAGTAGCTTTCATTTTAGCCTAATAGCCTTGACAGTGTCCCTTTAATTTATCATTTCTAAGAGAAAGACTTCAGATAGAGCATCTGAGAAAATGTCTGTAGACAGGTTTTCCTTATTTTGATGGCTGAGAAAGGAGACATGCTCCATCATAACACTAATGCTGGGGTGTGGGGAGGGGAGTGTTAAACAGGGTCAGATATTACAGTCCTCACTCTCATCCATTTAAAAGCTGAAACTTCACAGAGCAAACAGCTGAAATTCATCATATTCAATGTGGTGTTTCTCACGAACACTATAGAAGAGGAACCTTGCACTTTTAAATGGATGCCCCTTTCACATACAGCTACCTAATCATGACCACAGAAGGACAGAAACAATTGTCTGACATATACTTAATAACACCCATGTCTTTGCACTCAAATTACCGAGCTTTCAAGGACATGGCTAAGAGGTACCTGGAAGGTGCTAAACCATCCTCCCCTCCAAACTCATGGGTAGCTTTCAAATTTCTAGAGCTTTGAAAATGGTTATGCATATTTCTTGCAGATTATCCTTAACCACATCAGGATATGGATGTGAAGTGGATGTCTGGCCTGAAATGTACCTGTATGGCTCTTCGGCATGTATTTAAACATCCCATTGAAGTTATATGCAATAGGATAGATACTATAGGAAAATATTATCCCCTACACATGCCAACCTCAAGAAGCTAAGAAGGTGATAATAGACTACCACACTATCTAGCTAGTTATTTATTTGACTTTCTACACTATAGTATCTGATCACCAAGCTATCATTAATGAATTTTATTTGCACAAAGCTCATG
Source organism: Gopherus flavomarginatus (assembly GCF_025201925.1). Lineage (NCBI taxonomy): Eukaryota > Metazoa > Chordata > Testudines > Testudinidae > Gopherus > Gopherus flavomarginatus. The sequence continues at coordinate 101,842,492 of NC_066619.1, read as the reverse complement.
TGAGGTACAGAAGTAATTCCCTGTTTACCAATAGGGAATTTAGGCACAGGGAAGATTCAATGGGTTGCCCAAGGTCACAAAGAAAGTCTGTGGCTTAGCCAATGACTAAACCCAGCACTCCTCAGTCCCAGTCCAGAGCTCTTTCTGCTAGACTTTCCTACCCGACTAGTATATCACTGTAAACATCTATTTTTTGAAGGTAGTATGTCCATATTTATTCACATGTGACTAGTTAAGGAAAAAGTAAGGATACTAAAGGACTTTTCAGTAACATCAAGACTTTTCAATAATATAAGGCTGTAATATACCCAGCACTTTTTAAAATCCTGCTTTGAATGAACTGGACAGCTACATTAGAAGTGCTGTGATATGATGAATGGAAATATGCAGGGCTATGATGAAGTCTTGATTAACTTGTCATCCTAATCGCCTCTAGAAACAGAGGGAAGAAGATATTTTATTCTTAATTTCCAATGAGGTGACATCTAGTGCAGCAAAAGAGCATTTATATTGTTTCTCACCAAGTGTCTGAGTGGGAGAGAGTGTGCGAATCGAGACTGAATAACTTATCTATGTTTTCTGTGTATGTGAGAGAGACAGAAACAGAAGTGTTTCTGAATATATGAGTATGTGTATATGAGGTCAGTTTTTTATAGGAATTAGGGATGAACAAACTGATTCGGAAGAACAAAAACTGACTACACTCTTTCCCCAAAACCAAACCAAAACACTGTTGAGATCTGAAAAGCTTCAGTTTTTATATCTATCTAGATATAAAAATATAGTAAGGTGTGTGGGAGGAATCATTTTCCTGCATCCTTCGATTTTCTCATTCTGTCAGTGTTGGCAGAAGTGTCAACATATACATACAAAGAGTCCTGTGGCACCTTGTAGACTAACAGACATATTGGAGCATGAGCTTTCGTGGGTGAATACTCACTTCGTCGGATGCATGAATGTATACATGTTCTTCTAGAAGAAGACTGGCCTAAAGTAGGAAATACTAAACATTTTGGAAGAAAGCCAGTTTTTTCAGAACCAAGAACTTCAAATAGCTTCAGTGTTTACCTGAATTGTATCAAACCTTAAAACCCAACTGTGAAAATACATCTTTGTGTTTGGTTAAACTGACATGGAATTGGAGGCAGCAGTTCTAATCAGAAGAAAAGACCATGAAATTGTTGTAAACAGTAAAGTTTTGGGGTCATCAAGAGAATGTAGCAAAAATACCCATTCCTGCCCCTTTCTCACTTAAAAAATAATTAAGAGGCCCCAGGGCCCTGTACAATACTCACTTGCTTCCTGTTGTATTGTTGAACAATAGTACCAAATAATACAAGGCACCTCACAGTCATGCAACATGATAATCCCCCACTTATGATAAATTACTGATAGCACAAATAGATACATTAAAAATACATGTTGTTATGTAATTGTTACATAGTGTAGAAATTATGGTGTGTTTAATGTATTACTAGACTGCTAAACTTGTGCAAGTGTACTGTTCACAAGGACTGAAAAGAATAAGGTCATACTACGACCATGGTTTTCAATCTGTGGTACTTGGAGTCTGGGGATCCACGGGACTATGTCTATTTCCAAAGGGGTCTGCACCTTCATTAAAAAATGTTTAGGGGTCAGCAAATAAATAAAATTTGAAACCACGGTACTAAGAGTTTGCCATCCCAGCATAATTCTTTGTGCAATGGAAGTTGAAAAATTAAATTCACAGTGTTTCTGCTTCACGGCAATCATTTATGTGAAGTCAGGCAATATCGAATGACATCTGTCATTCCTACTGTATGCTGTCTTTGAGATCCATATAAACTACCAGACTCTTTCTTCTTCTGGCTACATCCATTGACATGTGAAGCTGCAATCCCCAGGGTACCCTCTCAAACCAGTATAATATGCAAGTAAAGATGGGCCCAATCACCAGCTGAGTTCTGAAGTGCTAGCACCTGGGGGAGCCTGGAGCTCTGTTTCCCACTTACTTGCCTGAGAACATGTGCTCTCACCTTCCCCACAGACAGTCATGCCAGCTAGGGAAGACACCCAGTAGTCAGAGAAAACTTCAAGAACATTCCCCAGCACACTGCTACAGAGTGACCACTCTCTCTCACCCTGTTCATAATCATCTCATTGATATCATGTGCTTTTCCCCATCTCTTTTCTGTATGCACCTGTTGTCTCCAATCTTATACACAGACTGTAAGCTCTTCAGGGCAGAGACCATCTTTTTGTTCTGTGTTTGTAGAGTGCCACTCACCATGGTGCCTTGATCCCTGACTGGGGCCCTTAGGCACAATAATAATAGGATTTGCTCCCAACCCAACTCCATATTGCACAGTCATTGACCACACAGATCACCCGCACTGCTGACTGACACAATGCGGGACTGAGGAATGTGAAAGAATGGAAAACATGGTAAATTAGTAGATTTTTTTTGTAGGAGAAGGGGGAATGGGGAGAAAGAAGAATATTCTATCCAGGGAGAGTTGCATTAGTTGTTAAAATACTGACCTGCACAAGGGAGTGTTTAGATCCAGAGAGTTTCTTTGAGCCAATTTCTAAGTTCAAGGCACTTCCACCGTGTTAGCAGTTTTCATACCTCTATTTCTATTACCAAAAATAATAATCCAGTGTCCCAGTTATATGAACACTTTGCAATACAAACATTTAAAGAGACCTTTTAAAATATGTAGAATGCATAGTCAATTCCATAAAAAGAACCCAGTGCTACGGGCACAGAGTGCGTCCTGTGAGGTGCCCAAGGTAACTCCAGCTGGATCTGTGGGGACTCAGTATTCTCAAAATGGGGCCTTAGTTTCTGTGATTTCCTTATAACTGATGTGATCAAAAAATGTGTCAAAGAAAGAATTTTTTTTCTCTCTTTACAAACTGACTCTGACCTGGTGACTCAGTTAATAATGCACTCTTACCATTTTCTGGCACCTGGAAATGTCTAAAATGTATGAAAGACAATAGCATAAAATGCAAAAAGCTCAGGCAAATGTTTTTAATTATCTGTATACAAGAAAATCCCACTAATACAAAGAAATGAAAGAAAAAACACCATGTTGGAAGAAATAATGTTGACACAGACACATAAACCAATAAAAGCGAGGAAGTTCTAAAACAAAGGCCGCTGTGGAGTCCTAAACACAGGCCCACTGTGTTTTGATATTGCAACAGCACATATGGTCTTCCATTAGAGGGTCTCAAAGCAGTGGGCAATGTTACCGTACCATATGTGCTGATTGGAACAATTGGATTGATTTATGTTAGACCGTATAAAGTTTTGGGCTTTTCCCTTCCTTTTTTGTTGCCTATCTTTATTGTGTTAGCAGAAACAAAAATAGAAAATCCTGTCTCTATGGGTTTCCTGTTTTCAACTTAAAGTAATAGTCACTAGTAAGCACCTGGCAAAATGAAAGTGAAGTCTACAACTTGGAAATATTTGTTTACTGCCAAATTATAGAGTCCATTTTCTACTTTGGCTTCACATGAGCGCCACACCAATCCTAATCAATTTCACACCAGGAAGCAGCAAAAGGCTGATGGCCGCAAACAGACGTTGTAAATCTAGTTCTCAGAACTGGGCTTTACCACAGCACGTTTGTCTCTCTCTTTCCCCCTTTTCTAAAAAAAAAAATAAATCCCCAAACACACACTTAACTTCTTTCAGAAACTGAAAACTATAAATCTATAACTATAAAATATCTATAAAGCATGACAACAGAAAAGCCCACTGATGTTAATGGTGTCACCTTTCCATTCCTTGAAAATATGAGCTAGTGTTATCCAAGAATTTGTTAGCATGGGTTGGTTCTCAATATAATGTTCCATCTAATCCAGCATCCAATCCTGGTAAAAATTTGCTTCGGAGGAAGGTGATAAAAGGGATACAAGTTGAAACGGATGAGGTCCAAAAGCAATAAGGCACCTCCCATTGAAAAATCAGTAGGACATGAACACTAACTCCCATGTGTGATTCTCCCAGAGAGTCTGTGGACATACGAGTGTGGGCCAAATCTGGGCTTTTCAGAAGCGTGTATTCAAAAATGCACATGTATATTTACGTTGTCTAAATTGGGGGCTGGACAATCACAGATCAGATTTTAGCATACACCTTTCTGAGAATTTGTCCCTATGTCAGTAACACATACAAGCAGAATTTTTTTTTGTTATGAGAATTCAGACTAGCTTCTTTCTATGCCATATGCAGCGGTCAGTGAAGTAGTCAGAATAATTCTCTACATGGGTTCTCCATCTAAAACTGAAGGCATTATTAATTTGGTCTGTCTTTTTGTTTATATATCTAATCCCATTGAAGTAAATCTGATCCCATTGAAGTAAAGGGCAAAATTCTCATTGACTTCAATGGGGCAGGATTTCAACCCTATTATTTACACTTTAATACTACACCAATAGTGCCTGTTTCTGTTCTTCTTGAGAAACGTTGACCAGGGGCGGCTCCAGGTCCCAGCACTCCAAGCGCATGCTTGGGGCGGCATGCCGCGGGGGGTCACTCTGCCTGTCACCAGGAGGGCGGCAGGCAGGGTGCCTTCGGTGGCATGCCTGTGGAGGGTCCACTGGTCCCGCGGCTCCAGTGGACCTCCCACAGCCATGCCTGCGGAGGGTCCACCAGAGCCGTGGGACTGTCGACTGGCAGAGCGCCCTCCACGGCATGCCGCAGTGCATGGGGCGGTGAAATGTCTAGAGCCGCCCCTGACGTTGACTATACTGCATAGTACACAATTCAAAAAATAAATATCTTATCAGTTTGAATTGTGCATCATTTTACATATGTGCACGTGTACCAAAGTCAGTAATTATCATGGATGCACAAGCTAGGAAAAAACCATGAGCTTACCCAAACCACAGCCTTCCTATCTATTGGAAACACTTTGTAAAGGCTTATGTCCATTTAGATAAGAAAATAAATATATTGTTAATGGCTTTTTCAACTTCCCCATGCCTAGGTATTCATGCATGGAAAATCTCCTCTCCATCCTCCAACTAATCCCTCTCCTGTCTTTTCCATGTTGCTACCCTTCCTCGCTATTTAGACCAGATCCTTTTTTGAAATTACTGCTTACTGTCTGTCCTTTAGCCTGATCCTCTCTTTTCTCCCACCCTAGCCTACTACTCCAGTCTGACCCTGGAGTCTCCCCAGACCCTTACCTTTGATGAAACCTTGATGCCCTAATGCCAGATGCTGTTTCAATCTGCAGGTGCAGACCATCCAGAAAAAAACATCAGTTTCAACCTTTAGAGACACACACGAGCACACAGATATATAGTTATATACATGAGCAAAGAACCAACTCAGAAAGACTAAGAAGGTTTTCTCTGGCAACTGATTGGATTGCAACTGTGTGTGTCAGAAGAGGAAAGCAGTCAGAAAAGCCAGGAGACAACCAGAGAAGGACAAATAGTCTGGCCCTGAGAAGAAGCCATGAGAGCAATCATTGTTTGAACAAAATGCTGACTGGAGAAGCAGGCTTGGAAACTACAAGCAAGGAAACTGCCTACTCATGTTTGTTTCCACTGTGTTCAGGGACAGAGGACATTGTGTACATCCTTTGTAAATAAACAGGGTTGCACCAAAGAAATACCTGACCCATCGCATCAATTTCTTCCCCTAATGGAAAAAACCGGCCAGGCTCCACTGCTCGGGCCAAGATGGACACGTGTGTGCGTGTGTGTGCATGCATTCACGTACGCACACCAGAGACATCTGAGCTAACAGCATTCTCACTGTGCATGCAAAACATTAGCCAGGTGCATTTTTGAAACTGCTGAAATAGTAACCACTCTGTCTCCAAAATCCCAGATTTCAGGAAGCACATCAGTCCTGCTTTAATGATTATGGTGCTTCCAGGGCTGGTGGACTACAATAAGTGCAATGGAGATAATGGATCATGGTATTGTGACCCTTTCATGATCTTAAGAAAAATAGCATCAGATCTTGCTTTGGATATAAAGTTAAACACGGTCAGCACTGTACATGAGTGCACCTTTCATCCAAAGAGCCACTGCATTTTACACACATTAAAGCATCCCTGTGAGGCGGTGTTGTTACGCCCATTTTATAGCCAAATGTAATTCCAAAGTTGTTGCTACTAGAAAATGTTAACCAACCTGAAAGAAAATATCTATCGAGAGAATAGTTTTACTCCTTTCCAACTCACCCTAATCACTCCCTGCCATACTCACTCAGTAAACACAGGACTGATAAATAAATGCACCCTGGCAGTTGCCTCAGCTGCCACTGTGGTGCCTTGTGACTCATAATTAGAAAACAAATGGCAGATTAGCTTAATAATATTCATTAGTATCTAATGAAACTGAGATTGTTTCCTGTTCAAAGCATGTTGGGTTGTTAGTTGAATTTAAGGAAATTCTGCCTTTGCCCCCTTCAGCTATGTGAAGAGGGAGGTGGGGGAGAGAAGGGAAATAGAAAGAATGATTAACTCTTTCCCTCTTGGCCTGTTACATATGTTTAGATACTGTCCAAAGCCTCTCTGATAGTCCTCAGGGAAGGAATGGTTAACAGAAAAGCAATGCTTCCTTTCAGGCACTGTTGTTCTTTTTCAAAATATATATATATATCCTATGTAAGAATTTTAACGATATGCAGAAATCATAGCTGTCTTGCTGAATCGCTGTAGGACTGACCTCCCTTGACAGTTCTTAAATTATTCAGCTATCAAGGGCCTGCTAAACATTAAATTAAGCATCCTCTCTCCCTTGTCCTAAACCATTAAGTTATGCAAATGCACAGATAATGGGGCATATGACAGCTGGAGGCATTAATCAAGCAGCTCTGTCTCTGGGCTGTTGTTATGTAGAAACCACATCTGCCAAGAGACAGAACAGACACAATTAGATCTCACTTAATGGAATGAGAAGAAACTACCCAGTTCTCTACACTCTTGTTAGGTTGTAGACCTGGGAGTGAATAAGACACTGGGGAAATCGCTCTCTCTCTCTTTCTCTCTCTCTTAATACCTGCTCTTCCAACTGAAATGAAAAATTACCTGTAATTGTTATCATTTGCAAACAAAGCCTGTCAGAAGACCCACCCGCTGTTTACAATGGATGTTTTTCTTGTTTCCTGGTAAGGTTCTTTGGGGAATTTTCTTCATTTGTTTTTTTAGCTAAAGCTCTGTCTTTGAGGGGGGAAAGCAAACAAACAGATCTCCCAATTACAGCATTTGAATTACTGCTTTAAAAAGGAACTTGCATGCTAAGTCATACTGAAGGAGCATATTGCTGAGGGACTAGTCAGTTTACCATTCATATATTTGTGCCTACTTCCCTCCCATTAATGGCTAATTATTAAAGATAAATGTTTGCAAATAGACCCCTTCTCTGTCATCATATAATATTACTTCTCCCCAATGGTGCATACCAAGAGCCTGATAAGTTATAGGGGTGTCCCATAAATTTCCTAAAGAAATCTAGAATGCAGGCTGTATAATTTAATCCATTTGATTTAAAGGGCTGTCTTAAAAATCCTCGTTAAGCATTGGTACAGTAACAGAAGACTGAGGGGAATGATTAAGGTGATGGGCCCACACAAACAGGAAACGCAGGATTGGAGGGAAAAAGACATTTTTTCCATAAAACTTCATGTCCACTATTGAAATTTGTGAAGGTATTGGTTGACTAATAAAGTATGTGAGAGAATTGGCATATCACATAATATGGATATTTCTTGAACTCTCTGCAACTGCTCCCCCTTATCCTGTAACAAATATTTGTTAAAAGGAATTTGTCAAATCATTTAATCAAAATCTTTAACACAAACTGTACATTCCTGTAGGGAATTGGGCTTTTAATTCAATTTAGTATATTTAATTTTAAAGAAAATACTTTTTCAAAAAGTAGTATTTATTCTAAGTCCTATCATAAACAGAAGTGTCTGTGAACTATCATAGCAGATAGTGTGTATACTAATTTGTATATAACTACTACGGTACTTTATGTTTAGACTGTTTATTTGATTATTTATTCATTTATATAGACATTTTCCCAATTGCAGCTATCCAGAATATGATATGCACTATAAAGTCTTCAAAATACAACCTTGTAACATATATATCAAACAAACCTTTAAACCTCTTTAAAAATTGACCAGCAATAAATCAGCCCAACCATGAAATAGTCATCAATCCTTTCACCCCTACTTCCCAATCTGCTCACTACCGCCTCCCAGAAAAGTCTAAGACATCAAATCAGCCTGAAAATGTAATCTGAAGATCACCAAATCCAGTTTTCAGTGGACCAAGGAGGAAAATGTCCCAGAGTCAAGACTGTGGGAAAGATGCTCTGCCACCAGCATTTCCAATTTAAAGCAAGGGGGTATTAGCCTGAGCACCTTGGATGATCACAGCTGCCACAATCCCATACACTGAGGGAGCACAAATGATAGAAAGTATGACTGGCAACCATTATTACCTGAACTTCCTGCAGGAGTTGGGGGATGCAAGACCACCCTCAATTTGTGCACCATAGAAATAAACAGCCTGAGGGTGCTGATATTTCTATCATTACTTCCAGTTCAGCCCCCTGCCCTATCCGTATTATCTCAGTTTTATGTGAATTTAGCCTCAAACGATAGATCTTATCCCTGTCTCCATCTTTATTAGATATGGGGCAACTTCTTCCCCTGCATCAACAAACCAGAAAATAGAAGAGGTGGAAATATAAATCTGGGAGTCTTCAGGCTATAGAGGCTGCAACCTCCCCCACAACTTGTGCGTAATCAGTGCTTAAGATTTAAGATACAGCAGTCAATCCAATTCAGAGAAAGGCTTTCACAATGGTGTTTACTAGCAGTCATCTCTGCCATTTCCTTAGGCGCAGATCATCTGAACACTACCACCACATGGGAGGGTAAAGGAAAGGAAGAGGTCATTTCAGAGCCATGTATCAGCAGTCAGGAACAACAAATCATTACAAAATCCTATCAAACCAGCAATAGCATGCTCTGCTGGAAAGACAGTATTCTCCCTTAGTGCCCTCTGAAACCTAGTGAGTGCCATTAGTGTCTGAGGGAGGACCATCAAAATAGGCCCTTTGGCATGGCAGGAGAGGTGCATCCTGGTCTCAAAATAGAGGAAATAATGGTTGGTACTGGAAAAAAGTTATACTATCCTCTTCCCCCTGAGCTCCAAGCTCTTCCTAAAAAATAATAATAAATAATAATAATAATAATAAGCTTCAGAGTGTGACGAGATATATATGAATTGAGTCAGAAACCACACAGCCAGTCTTACCATTACCAGTGGCCATTGAAAACAATATTAAATTCAACATTCCTGACTTTCTGCTCTTACTTAATCTATATCATCCAACCTCTCCTTTGCTCACCATAAAAGCAGGTTAACACATTTCCAATCCACAGTAGCAATTATTTAGAGGTGGCAACAAAGTGCTACAGTCAAATACTCAAATATGAGTTTCCAGGACAAGCTCAAGAAACATCTGACACAAATTTTCATTATAAGTCAGACACTGCTCCACACCACCACATTCCTTCCACATTGCAATCTGTAGAAACCACTATTATTCCTCTCATGAAAGCCAGAGGTTTGCAGCTAAAAGACCCTCACATACCTGTTCCCATAAAGATCTCATTTGGGGGCAAGTTTATTATAGTGTAGCTTCAGCCAGGTGCTGCTTGGATGCAACAAATTTGGGGATACTGGTACCTGTAATGATTGTGTTGACACAGGTATAGTTACTAAAGGAACAAGAGAAAATGAGTGTTCATCTTTTTCTGATATATGTAACTGGGTATCTGGAATTCTCAGGCACTTTAAATAACTTTTCAGTGATTTTTCTGGTTCCTCTGACTGTCTATTTCCTCAATATATGATCCTGATTCTGCTGTGGAGATGTTGAGTCTTGCTGGCTGTCAGTTCTTATTACCTGCTTACAGGTGAACCAGTTGCCTGGCTGCCAGTCTAGATTATGTATCTTCACTGGTATGTTCAGCTTTTTAAACAAGATTTTTCAGTGTCTGAATAGTTCTTTTGGCCATCCTATTACTCTGTGGGTATTTTGGAAAGGTACTGACATGCATTATACTGGTAATTTTTGCAAAATTCTGCAGTTGAGATGGGTTGGCTGCCAGTAATCGAAATCTCTTTTTTCCATATTGTACATATTGTGATTCAAGATGGGTAAGCACCAATATTCTACTTTATTAGTCAGTTTTGAAAACTCCTTAAATTTGGCACAGTAACAAATTCTTTGTCAAAGTCAAATAAATCACTTCTCACCCATGATCTCTCTAGAATTTCATGGCCCTTCAGTTCTTATTGTGTGCTTTTCAGAAAGGATTATATGTATCAGAATGAGTTATCATGCCTGTTATCTGAGCGCTTGTCCCAAGCCAGAACAAAATATCTCATCATATATGTATATAGCTCTATCAATACATGTATGATAAGTTACTTGTAGAAACTGATCACAAACTATATGGAGGTTTGTTTAAAACAGACGTTGTCTATATCACCGTTTAGGATGCAACTTATATGTAATTTGTTAATTGAGAGTACACTGCTTCTGAATTTGAACTTTTAATTCTCGTTAAAGCAGCAGAGCACAGCTGCTTTAAATTTGAAACTGGTTTTCCCTATTTTGGCTGCATCTATGGAAAGTGAATCTGTGATAGAGTGCTTTTGGAAGTAAGTTTATTTCAGCTGCTCTACAGAAAACCCATCTTCTACTGTAGCATTACAACCACTTTACTTCAACTTCTTGATTACTGCCAGTGAATTGGAATGCATTTTTTGTTCATTTTTCAGATACAACTTCGTGCTTATTTTGTCTCTAACAGGGCAGAGTTAAGGTGATGGTTCTTTGAGAGTTAGTACTGGTTTGAGTAATTCAAATAAATTCTGAATTTTCTCTCTTTCATTTTTGCCACTGACTTTTATGGGAGCAGCACGTGCCCCATGTAGTCATTTACAATAGTGTTATCTAACTTTATCATGGTAAAGCAGTGAACAATTCATTTCGCCATTTTATCTTCAGAAACAAACAAAAAGCTGGAATAATTGAGATCTCCTTTATAATCTCACTCATGTATACCAACAATATTATTGTTATTGTCCTCCAGGATTCCCTTCTTTCTGATTCAAGCTATTCTTCTACTGGTGGGTACCATCATTTATTCTGCCAATGCTATTTTCCCTGGTCACTTTTACTGATTAACTTCTTTACTGCCTATTTTTTCTCAAAATATGAGAAACATCTTTGTATGTCTTATTTCCCTTTGTTTTAAGGCCTTTAAGACAATACTTACCAAGTGAAACTAATTCTGCTGCTGTAGAATAGTTGATAAATGTCTCCAATTCTTCCCATGATCCCATCTCTACCAGTAATTACTTTTTTGATGTTGTTTGTTCTTGAAGGAAAACATGGTTTTGCCAGTTGTCTTTACATCATCATCTCCTTATGGTTGCTATTATACAGGTATAGTGACCCATGTCACTCTGATGTTATGCTTTCTAATGTCCCTTATTTGTTTTTCCCTGGGTCTTACAAAATTATGTGAGTGAAATCCTAGCCCCATTGAAATCACTGGAAAAACTCCCATTAAATACACAGGATGAAGTCCTGATCCTGTAGAATCACTCTCTTTTTTGTACTGACATCAGTACTGCATATTCATTTTTGTTCTTTTCTGTGTTCCATAAAATGCGTTTCCCCTTGCTTCTTATCCAAACTTTTGCTTGTGAATTCACCTCCAGTTTCAGTTTCTCCGCATATCCCTATTTTTAAGGAAAATTCCAATGTTGTTCTTGTGTTGGTTTAGTGAGAGTTTGAACTTTTCTACTGCTGGTTAAGGGCCAGATGGGATTATTTTATTCAGTGGGACTATTCGTGTATGTAAGGGTAATTAAGTGAGTATCGATTTGCATGATCCAACCATTTATTTGGACTTCTCATATCCTTCTGAAGTTGATGCATGAAATTACTGTAGATCACTTTCAGGTTCTCCAGGTTTTGCATTTAACAAATTTGTAAATGCTATGCAATCTAGTGGTCATTCACTTCCCACTTTCAACTGTCTGATTGATTTTTGTAATGCTCTAGGCAATAGTGAACTGCTACTAAAAAGCAAACTCAGTCACATCATTTACTACACTCTCTTCTCAAGACCACTTACTGATTTACTTCTTCATATAGTTTTACTTCTGTCCATTTTAAAGAGAGCTTTTTCTCCTATTTTTAAGCCTACATTCTCTAATCATAGCAAGATCCCCAAGATAATTATAGATAGCAGCACTTTTTGTTTGGTCAGAAGTTGAACTCTAAACCTTCAGGTCTCACTAAACTCCTGAGACAAGCTGAAATTCATAATTATCCATTTTTTTTTTGCCATATTACTAAATTAATCCAGCTGCTCCAGAGTTGCATTCCTCTTTTACCGGATATTAAACCAACTTGTCAATCTGTAATTGTAGAGCTCCTTCCTCCCTTTTTATCTAATTCAACCAAGTTATATTGAGTCTGTCTGTTCCTTGCTTTATTCCACTAACAGCTAATGGAAATTTATTCCATAAAATGGCTTGCGCTGAAGAAGCAATCTGGCTGACAAGAATTGTGAAGTACATATTTATAATTCATATAGGAACTTCATAAATCTATTAAAATATTTTACATTTGAATAGCATATATGTCATACATGTGCAAGTATAATAAAAAATCATGCCACTTATGGAGTCTCAGAGTCTACTTTTGGTATCAGAAACATTTGCCTTTATGCCTTAAATAAACTCCCACTGCACTGGGCACAGGGGTGCTGGGACAATTTTTATGCTGGGGCTGCTGATGACTGAAACCATGGGAACCACGTATTTGGTGTTTGTTATTACTACTTCAAGCCAGGGCGTGCAGCAGCATCCTTAGTTCCAGCACCACTAACAGGCCCCCAGAAGTTTCAACATAATGATAAAAAATAAGCTTACTGGACATAGTGTCTCCTCATACACAGTAAAATCAGAGTGCATCAGGAATATTGGATGACACATTTTCCCTTTCTTCTCTATGCACATAAACCAATATTCCCCTGTCAAAACCTCAGAAAATGGGTGTGCTTTCTTGAAAATCTTTTTATTTTCCTCTGAGTTTGTGTTTCCCCTTTCTGTCACTGTACAGTCTCTGGCATGCAGCTTCCCAGTGAGAGAAGACAAGAGCGGTATAGCATCAAAGGGAAGTAAAGGAATAACATTTTCCCCCTATACTTCTAAGAGGGAACAGACAGCTACATGACTTTGAAATTCCAACCCTTCTGAAGAACATGCTTTTTCAATAGTCATTCATAGTACTTTGCCCATTGGTCATTTCAGTAATTAACAGCCTGAGCTTGCTCTCTTGTAATACATTGCTGTTCAGCAATTGCCTTTAATGGAAGTAGGATCAGGCCACAAGGACCTAATTCAAAATCCACTGAGATTAATGAGCATTTTTCCATTGATTTCAATGGGCTCTGGATCACGCTCCAAACGAGCAAGCTTCCCCATACAGTCCCAACCAGTCTGGCTACTGGTAATAATGTTTAGCTTTTCCAATAGTTATTTTATAATTTCAGGTATTTGTTTATTTTTGTTAAGTTAGGTGTTTACACATTTAACTTATTTACTCCTTGCCAGTTCTTCACTTTTGAAGTTTTTGTGCCAGTAAATTTCCTTCCTACTCTAGGGAGCCCACACCTGAAAACTACTGAATCACTGCTAACGTGTGTTGAGCTGATCTTCTTTAGCTCTCTGCAAATTTGTTTATATTATTTTCTCCAGTGTATTTAGTGTTGCAGTCTCCGAGTAGAGTATTATATATTTTAAATAATGGGATACCACTGACAGGGTTTGCATGATGGAATCATTGATATTGATGTGACAGCGGTGATGTCTCTCTGCTTATTATTATGAAGTATGTCTGTTGTGATGCAGAAACTAGTACTCTTGATCCTTTTTCACTCTTCTGTGATGAGTTATACTGCCCCAGAACAAAATCTTAATTCACTATGAGCAGTGACAATGATCTTGACAATCATTAACACTGATGCTTGGTGTGAAATCCATCCTCTGACTTTTTCTTCCATTCCTGTTTTTTTGAGGCAATAATCTGGTCCTGGCACTTCCTAGTATACACCTCTAGCACACACATGAAACACACACTCAATAACACAGTCAGAAGGGAACTGCAATTACTCACATTACTTCAGCACCCGCAGTACGTGATTGAGTGAGCGAAGCAAAGAAAGTGAAAGACTTTTGACTTTTAAAATACTTTTAATAATATCAGTACAAAAACACAATAACGTCAGAAAAATAAATTACAGATTCAAAAACAGTTGCCCATCCCAAACAGCATAAAGTGCATTTCTAATACCCCATCATTGAACAAACTGATCCAAATCGCTTATAAGTGTATAATATTTAAACTGTAAATGACTGCGTAAAACCACTAAAAATCTAAAAAAAATCCAAAGAACATTGGCAATCCCAATACCAAATAATTTATGTTATCTGCTTTTAAAATGTCCATCTTTGCTTGACCCAAAATAAAGCTTGTAAAGCATACCATATATCTATTTGTAAACCTGTACTTAACAGTAAAAATAAATATGGGAGAGTAGGGGGGAAATCAATGGACAATAACAAAAAATATACCTTGAAGTCAAACAAATAATGGCTGTAACATGGAACAAGTAAGAAACATATGAATAATAGTCTCCTCCATGTCACAAAAAGGTCATGACATGGACACCTGAAGTCAACCTATGAACAAACACATTCATGGCAATAATCCCATGAAGAATTGTCCATTGGAGATCAAACCATTCTCGTTGCAATTGGAGGCTTGTATATAGTTACCCATGCTAAATGGATGGAGTCCACCACCAGAAGCTGTCTTTTCCACACCATATCAGGATGATCAACAAGCATTTGAAAATGACAAATATTTGCCATAAGCATATTCAACGATTTGTGGCCTAAGCTATGGAAGGAAATTCAGAAGACCTACTGAAGGCAAGCAACTTGCCAGGCATGTCAACATCCCAGTCCACAGCAGGAGCAACAGGCAAGAAAATAGAAGTATTAGCATAATCAGGAATGGTTCACTCAAGAAGGCAACTGTCCACACTGGCAATACTGCCTCTAGGAAGAGCTGATTCCACCTCTGATAAAAACCGAGAAACCTAGTGAATAGAATGAAAACCAACCTTGACAGCCAAAATATCAGCCGAGACCCATGTAAAATCAATTAAATGAACCAGTTTTGTTAAACCTGCTGCAATAAGGGAAGAGACAAAACTCCTAGAAACAAGACTAGGAATCCTCATGGCAGGATTATAAACAAGGGGTTCAGCAAGCAGCTCTGGGAACTCCAGCTCTCTGTCCTGTGGCTCCATCTTAAAAAATCCAAGCCTTAAAAAGACTTTGATGAAAACCAGGAGACACCTCAAAATTGAGATATCCAGAGTCCAACAAAAAAAAGTTCTTGATCTTCATCCAAACCCCCTACCCACCCAAGAAAAGCAAAGGTAAGTTGCTTCCAGGGAACAGGGTTCATCCCCAAACAACAGCTGCTGCAGAGACCGCAACCAAAAGGAAGCAACTCTGCTCAAAAGATCCAGGAGACCCTGACCCTCTTCCACAACGTGCATCCCAGAGAAAGTCCAAAAGAACCTTCTGAGCTTTTTTCTAAAGAATGGAGAGGGACCCAAAACATTTATCTTACACCACCAGATAGAGGTAATTAAATTATAAATGACTAACACTTGCCTTTGGAAGGAGAGCTGAGGCAAACACCACTTCCACCTTTGCAACCTCCCCTCCAACTTTTCCATAACTCCATCCCAAGGCTGATTGTCCAGAGCCAGCCAATTCGGCTCCACAATAGCCCCCCAGGCAAAGTCAGGGGGTGGAAGATCACCCAAACCCTCAGCAGGAGTGTCTCATTCCCCTCAATTTATGCAAGCTGAGGAAGCCTGCTCAAAAGAGTGGTGACATTTAATCAAAACCTGGACATCACAATCATGAGTAAGGCTTCACCTTGTCCACAAAGAAAATGGCAACCCCTGCACTTGCAGTGGACTCAATACTCAGAGGAACCTCCCCTTTCCAATCAGCAAGCCAATTAATTTGATTGCCTGCCTCTGTGTGAGTCTCTTGCAAAAAGTGAAATGTCCACCTTTTTTCCCTGGGACAAGTATTCAAAGAGTGTGATATGTTTTTTACTGTCTCTGTATCCATTCACATTCTGAGAGCCATATAAAAAATTGTCCATCAGACCAGTACTTGTCAGAAAAAATAAGAAAAAGACAGACACGAGAAATGAAAGCACCGAAACCTCAAAGAAAAACACCAGGCTCTCCTATGTCCATTAACCCCCAACATTTCCATTAATCAAAAAGACACGCACTTGGTCATCAGTTTTTTCAATCTCTACCACTTCTGTTTGTCAAACACAGACAAAGAGACACATCTCATAGTATACTGAGCAGACAACAAAAACAGCTTAAGATCAGGAAACCAAATATGCCACCTCTACTCCATGTTTCCCCTTTGTCTCATTCGGAACCCTACCAATAGCATCTGGGGTATATCCCCTTTTAGGTGTTCAGAACCCAAAGAATCTGAGTTCATCATCCTCCACACTCTCAGACTCAGAATTGCTACCAACCTGTGGGGGCTCACAGACACCAGAAGTAGGGGACTGCTGGGACCAGAGAGCACAAAACTGCTACCTGAGAATTTTCCATGTCTCCAGCCACAGTACCATCCTCAGCAGCACCCTCAACGGTGTGCTTCCCAACTGCACTGACTGAACAAGCCTGCTTCACAGCACCCTCTGAAACTGCAACCCTCTGTGCCTTAAAGGGCCATATTTTGCTTTAGGGCTTTGTCAGAATGCCAGAGTCCTCAGCCAAAACTCAGGATTCCATAGCAACAGGTTCAGACTCCATTTTGCAGTCAGGCTCAGGCCAAGAGACAGCTGAATCAAGAACCACAAAACCATTAATGCCATCTCCCCCAGGTGGTAAAGGGGGCACTTGCCCTCCCCCCCCCCCAAGAACCAACATCCCCAGTGACATCTGGAGCCTGCCATAGCCACCCCATCTTGTACTTTATTCTCAGAAACCCCCACATTCCCGGGAACAGGGTCACCATTCTCAAGGGAAGCCTGCCTCTCCTTAGGGCACTGATTAACCTAATGTGTCAGAGTCCCACAATGAAAACAGCTCATGTCCTAGTGGCAACAAACACAATATAGTCACAGTCCCTGGTCCTCTACTTCGGGAAATTTTCAACACATTGGAAACATTGTTTAGTATCATATAAACCTACCTATAAAAAGGACAAGACATGCTAAATCTCTGGGGTTTTACCACCCAAAGGAATCCTCCTAACCTAGCTAATGATCTTACCATAACTTGCCAGATCTCCAGACAGCTAATGTTCCTCCTTTTTTATAAAATGTGTAAATATTGTGACATTAAGAGTGGGTGTTGAGAGGGACACAACAGGGACAAAATCACCCCACACAACAATCTCCTCCATACACCTGCTCAACAAGACTAAGGTGGCAACAAACACTGCAGCCTTGCTCATGAGGGAGGCACACCTCACATGTTTAAACCCAGTCACCTTTCCCACAGTTAGAACACGCTCCTTCACTGAAGCAGAACCTGGAGGCAAAATCCACAATCCATAGCAATGGGTTAAGCCCTGAGAATCCACAAGAAATGAGGTCTCTGTCCTTATGGGCTGATCACGCCAGCCCAGATGGCAGACAAAAGACTGTTAAAACAAAAGAAATCCTGCAGTTAAACCTACAAGAACCACAAAACTAAAACAAAAAAAACAAAATCCCATTGCGCCAACAGGAAGAAACACAGAGAACAAAGCACATTCATTCTCAGACTCACTCCCAAACATTCCCACAATCCTTACACAGAAAGAGAGAGAGAGAGAGAGAGATTTAGTGCTGGTAAAAAGTGACAGCACTAGAAACTGAAGAGCTATTTTTAGCTAAAGGAATGATACAGGTAGCAGGGAAATGTTCTTATTTTCTTAACCCATCCCACCAATGTGTTTTAACCATGACCTGGAGTGACCACCTCTCAGAACAAAGAATTATTCAGTCACCATGTCCATTATATCCTATAGCATCTGTGATTATTACTTTTGACAATATGGTCCAGGTATTGCAGTCAACTGCTCACTCAGAAAAAGACAAAACATGGTGATAAATGCTGACCTGTACTGGAGTTGGAGTAATGGCCTAGCAGTGATGAGTTCTGTATCCTAGTTCCAGTCCTGTGAGCCATCCAGTCCCACCCACCTCCTCCAGTAGCACAGAGGTTAATTCTAATATCTCCATTTCTTCATCCTCAGCTTTTGAATATTATTCATGTCCTTGGGTGTGAAAACAGGATGAAACTCTTAAGAGACTTATGCAACGGGAATCCAAGACTGTCTTGACAACTGCTTAAGGAATAAGTAAAAAGAGCTTTAGACTGTTCTTGCCTAGTTCTAAATACAATGAATTATACTGTACACACAATTCCTGCACAAGAAGTTATAAGAAATCATTTTAGGCATCTCCTATCTGAGGAAGGCTATCTCAACCTGCGAGTGCACATATGTCAATGCCAAATTTTTAAGATGTGTTTCAAAAGTATTATTTGTGAAAAGGCTGCAACATTCCATTTCCAGCCCCACCCCAAAATATTAACTGAATTCTACAACAAATACAATAAATTCACATTTACAAAAGATCATCATCAGACAAAATTCTGCATTCCAGACCACAAGAGAGATCTTTTTCCACACTGCAGATATCTAAGGCACGTGGCACATTCAGAACACACACTGATATTAGAGAACCTGATTGTGTTGCTCCATTCAGCTAGAATGGGCTAACACTCCTGAGGCAATTTTAGACTATATTGCTAAAACCGTCTCTTCTCATTTCTGCATCACTAGTAGCCAGGGAAATGAAGAGCAAGGAAAGCAGGGCACAGTTGTTACAATTAGAGGAACTGCAATAAAGACGCAACCCACAGCTACTGGCTGTGTCTACATTAGCATTTTCTTAAAGTTTCCCACTGTTGCAATGGCAATGGCTTTGGTGCAGCTCCACTGGCATTTCCATCATCATTTTGTCTAGACCTACTCTGAGTTGAAAGAATGGTTAAAATGCCTGAGGTCCCCAGCAGCCTGTCTATGTCAGCACTACCACAGGAAGAGATGCACCAATTCCAGTGCAACAGTGATATATTTTAAGAAAAAGCCTAGTCTAAACAAGGCCACCGCATCAGCCAATTACCCATAACAGTCCTGTTCCTGCTGGGCTGAGAACCATCTTCAGAAACAATTTAAAACTCTGCTTAAGCACTGTGCCAGCAAAAAATGGCTTCTAAACACAGCTCGGCTGGTCAGTAACATCAAGGCCAAACCATTTTCTTTTTGAAAAATATACTTGGTTTAGAAAAAAGGCCTAGGTATTTAATGCCTCCATAATGGACAACTGCAATATATTCTGTCCAGTGCTACTCTAAATGTCACCTGAATGCTTCATGTGTGCACCCCAAGTCCAGTTACCTTATTGGGTACCACCAGCCAATGGGTATTTTCATAAAACCTATAGAAATATATCCTTTTTAATAGCATGAAAATTGCCCATGTTTCATAGACAGTGTGATATAGTGTTACTACATTTCCATATATTACATGCGGCCATATAGGATTTAGATATAGATCTCCCACATATCTCCTTGATGCAGTTTGTAAGTGTTGTTCATCTAGCTGTAGATAATGATAATATAAGGAATGCTGGATAATTTCAAGGGAGTGGAATATAGAACCTTCCACCTCTAAGTTTGACTCCAGCTCAGCATAGTAGTGACAAAAAATTGCTGAACCCATCCCTCTTGGTGAAGTACACTGTCAAAGACTTTAACATACTTTGAAACATTAACCCCTTATAGTAATATGCAGCAACCTTTGCATATATTTTTCCCCTCCTTGTAAGAGTATTTGTTGACAATTTATCTGTAAGTTTTGCCTACAGGTATAAACACAAAAATATTGTTGTAATGGCAGCTGGTATGCTGAAACCACCATCACCACTGCTTATTCCACTATTCATATCTGTCTTGCTGTTTCTTTGTGCTTTCTCTCTATCATATCCAGCTGCTTTCTCTCACTTAAAACTTAGACTGAAAGCTTTTGGGGGCTAGGATCTTTCTCCTTGTTATATGTTTGTACAGTGGCTAGCACAATGGGGTTTCCAGGTGCTACCAAAATAATAATAAATAATCATTAGAAATAGATGAGGTACTGAGAGGAATGAAAAATTGCAAAGAATCTGGCTGAAAAACCTAACTCTCCAAGACTGTTTCCCTGAACAATATAATAAATATGTGACGAACAGGTGGATGGTCACAGGAAGAACCGTCCTCACTAAAGAAAAGAAAGAAGTCTATGAATTATAGTCCTACCACGGATTTATCGACTATGTTGAAACTTCTCATGGCAATTCTGGCAAAGGCGATCTGGGCAGCACTAGCTCACAATGGAACGCTGCTTATGGACCAAAAATGCTGCAAAGTAAACACGAAAGGGACAAAAGATCACAAAAGATGCAAAACAAACAAAACAAGAAGAATGTAGAGATCGGGTGGCCAGATGACCAAAAAGCATTCCACATGACATATGACAGCATTCCACATCCGTTATTCATAAAGAGACAGAAAATGCTGCAGTTTCCTCCAAAGATCATTTCCTTTCTGCAGCAATTTATGGTTAACTGGCACACTCGACTCTATCTGGAATGGACTTTCATGGATGAGGTTCTAATTAAAAAAGGAAACTTTCAACAGGATTCCTTATCACCAGGTCTCTGTGAGGTCAATTGTTGTTATATCAGCAAAGAGCAACAACCATGTGTTATACATAGATTGTTTGAATTTATATGGATGGTCATAAACTGAGTTATAGAGATTGATGATGTGCAGAAAAGTTTGGTGAAGATATAAAGATACAGGTTGGTTTGGCTAAATGTGAATTGGCATCTGTAAAGAGGGGCAAACTAATACATCAGATTACATACCAGTTAACAAAGGTACTATTAAGAGATCTCTCAGTATAGCTCCTACAATAGCTTAGGATATGTCTACACTACGGGATTATTCCGATTTTACATAAACCAGTTTTGTAAAACAGATTGTATAAAGTCGAGTGCACGCGGCCACACTAAGCACATTAATTCGGTGGTGTGCGTCCATGTACCGAGCCTAGCATCGATTTCCGGAGCGTTGCACTGTGGGTAGCTATCCTGTAGCTATCTCATAGTTCCTGCAGTCTCCCCTGCCCATAGGAATTCTGGGTTGAGATCCCAATGCAAAAACAGTGTCACAGGTGATTCTGAGTAAATGTCGTCACTCAATCCTTCCTCCGTGAAAGCAACGGCAGACAATCATTTCGCACCCTTTTTCCCTGGATTGCCCTGGCAGACGCCATAGCATGGCAACCATGCAGACCGTTTTGCCTTGTCACTGTCACCGTATGTGTACTGGATGCTGCTGACAGAGGCGGTACTGCAGTGCTACACAGCAGCATTCATTTCCCTTTGCAAGGTAGCAGAGACGGTTACCATCCGCATTGCACCGTTTGCCATGCTATTGTAAATTGGTGATGAGATGATGGTTATCAGTCGTTCTGTACCATCTGCTGCTGTCATGGGTGCTCCTGGCTGGGCTCGCTGAGGTCAGCCGGGGGCACATGGACAAAAATGGGAATGACTCCCCGGGTCATTCCCTTCTTTACGTTTTGTCTAAAAATAGAGTCAATCCTGCCTAGAATATGGGGCAAGTGTACTAGAGAACCAGAGAGCACAGCCACTCCGTGTTAGAGCCCCAGAGATCCCGCAGAAATGATGAGCTGCATGCCATTCTAGGGGGTGCCCCTGCAACAACCCCACCCGTTGCTTCCCTCCTCCCTCAACCCTCCTGGGCTACTGTGGCAGTATCCCCCTATTTGTGTGATGAAGTAATAAAGAATGCAGGAATAAGAAACACTGACTTTTTAGTGAGATAAAATGAGGGGGAGGAAGCCTCCAGCTGCTATAATAGTCCAGGCAGGACATTAAAGGGTGGTGAGGGAGAGGAGCCCAGCCTCCCGCTACTATGATAGTCCAGGCATTACAGAATCTGTTCTTTAGACGGGGGCGGGGGGCTGATAGAGCTCAGCCTCCAGTTGCTATGATGAAGACGGTTACCAGCCGTTCCGTACCATCTGCCGGGGATGACCGGGAGTCATTCCCATTTTTACCCAGGCGCCCCAGCCGACCTCACCGAGGCCAGCCAGGAGCACTCACGGGCTGATGATGACGATGGATAGCGGTCATATTGTACCATCTGCCATCAGGAAGGGGATGCTGGTGTTCAGTGCTGCAGCACCCCGTCTACCAGCAGCATGCACATATTGAAAAAAGGCGAGAAACGTTTTTTTCCCCTTTTCCTTTGGGGGAGGGGGAAGGGTGTAAATTGACGACATACACCCTGAAACACCTGGAAAAATGTTTTTGACCCTTCAGGCATTGGGAGCTCAGCCAAGAATGCAAATGCTTTTCGGAGACTGCGGGGACTGTGGGATAGCTGGAGTCCTCAGTACCCCCTCCCTCCCTCCATGAGCGTCCATTTCATTCTTTGGCTTTCCGTTACCCTTGTCACGCAGCACTGTGCTGTGGACTCTGTATCATAGCCTGGAGATTTTTTCAAATGCTTTGTCATTTCGTCTTCTGTAACGGAGCTCTGATAGAACAGATTTGTCTCCCCATACAGCGATCAGATCCAGTATCTCCCGTACGGTCCATGCTGGAGCTCTTTTTGGATTTGGGACTGCATTGCCACCCGTGCTGATCAGAGCTCCACGCTCGGCAAACAGGAAATGAAATTTAAAAGTTCGCGGGGCTTTTCCTGTGTACCTGACCAGTGCATCCCAGTTCAGATTGCTTTCCAGAGCGGTCACAATGGTGCACTGTGGGATACCTCCCATAGGCCAATACCGTCGATTTGCGGCCACACTAACCTTAATCCAACATGGCAATACCGATTTCAGCGCCACCCCTCTCATCAATGAGGAGTACAGAAACCGATGTAAAGAGTTTTTTATATCGATATAAAGGGCCTCGTTGTGTAGACAGGTGCAGGGTTAAATCGGTTTAACGCTGCTAAATTCGGTTTAAACGCATAGTGTAGACCAGGCCTTAGAATCATGAAACTGATGGAGTCAGAATATAAGAAAGTCAAAAAAGAACTATTCTAAGGACAAAACTCAACTAGAAGCCTTTCATCCAAGCCATTAATATGTGAGTCATCCCAGTAGTATGGTACACCACCAGAGTGATCAAGTCGAATCAAAAGAATAAAAAATCTGACATACAAACAAGGAAGCTCCTGGAGATACACAGAGTAATGACTATTAGTCAAGAGATGGACAGGATGTATATCTGACAATTAAAGGAGTTTTGCTATCTGTAGAGGAAGCAATTGATAATGAAGAATCTAAAAATAAAATGTCTAAGGAGTCAGTCAGAGTAAAAGATCATCTGGTCATGATAACAAGAAGCAACCAATTGTGCATCCTTGTGCAAGAAAGCATAAAAGGAGATATCAAATAGCCAAAGAAAGGCTCAAAAGATGTACACAGAAATCAAT
The DNA here is from genome assembly GCF_025201925.1 of Gopherus flavomarginatus. Lineage (NCBI taxonomy): Eukaryota > Metazoa > Chordata > Testudines > Testudinidae > Gopherus > Gopherus flavomarginatus. The sequence goes on along the minus strand of NC_066619.1, from coordinate 101,818,734 downwards.
GCAAGGACAGTGGTGGAGAAAGAACGAACTCATTGGTGATCCCAAGTAAACAAACTCATGGCTTGTAGAAGGATACTTCAAAAGAGAGATAGAGCCTCATTATGAGTGCAGAAGAACAGTTCTTAAGGCTTAATTTCGTTCAAAACAAAACTGTCTGAAAGAACTGCTCCACAAACTGAAGAATGTGTTCCAAAAAGGAAGAAGATGGTGGAACATGTGTTGAGGGCATGCAGAAGCCTGGCTGGGAGAGAATACATAAACAAACACAATGAGGTCACCAAGAGTCTCCATTGGAGCCTCAGAAGCAAGTACAGATTTAAACTAACTATGCAATATTATGACCACCGAATTGAAAGCGCACTAGTGAATGAAAAGGCTAAAGATTTTATGGGATCTAGCAATTATCACAGACCAAACAGTTCAAGCAGGCTGGACCTTGATCTAGAAAAGAATATAAATGAGACCATGTTAATTGATATTGCCATATCAGCAAACAGAAACATAAAAGACAAACAAGAAGAGAAGATAGTGAGGTCTGAAGAACTCTTCTATTCAGTGGAACAATTATGGAACATTAGAACAAAGACAAGCCCAGTGATTATTGTAGCACTTGGAGTAATCCCTAAGGATATGAATGAGCAGCTCATGAACATGTTAAAAGCGCAAGACATCACAAGCCCCGCCCACTAGATGACAGAACCCTTAGCCACTGCTAGAATTTTAAGGAAAACCAAAGAAGAACAAATGTGTTTGAGCACCTAAAAAGCAGGCAATCTGTGGAAGGCTTAACAAAACTCCTGACCACCCAAACCTATCGAGTTGGTTAGTGGTCAGAATAAATTTGAGCCAGTAGCTTTCCCCTTCTTATACTTGAAGATCTTGTATGTTGTGAAGGCTATTTGTTGGGTTTTTTTTAATTCTCATGATGCAATACTGAAAGAGAACAACAACAAACAACAAACAACAACAACAATCCTCTAGTAGCTGTTTGATGGCCAGGGTAAAGTGAATTGGCTGGATTCAGTAAAGTTCCTAGCAAACAAGTTTCCACATCATATGTGGTTGTGATCACTGATCACTAATTAGCACCCTTGTTCTCATCAGAGAGGCCAGAAAATGAATGAACCAGCACAGAGGGTAAACTTCCCTAGGGAATGTTCCACAGAGTCAGAACTAACTCACTTTGGCAGAGCAGTGTGGGGAAGCTTGCCATGCCACTGGACTTGTTCCATGGAGAAATGGGGTGTCAGTCTTCAGAGCTGGAAATCTGTCAAGTTCCCTGGGCACTTCCTTCAATAAAAGCCTGAAAAGCACAAATGACAACAAAGAGAGAGAGTACTGTTTGATCATGTTGTATACCAGAAAAATATTGGGGGGCTTTAAAAAGTGAATCTCTACATGACCTGTTTGTTGAGACTTCTTAAGATATATTATTCATCGGAAAAAACTGCACACACATATGCACAAAAGAGTTACATTGAAAACAAAAGAACTACATATACCAGACCCGGCTGCAATAAGCGATTAAATAATGCTAGTGTGATGGAATGTGACTCTCATCTGCTGGCAAAAATTACTTTAGTGCCACCCATTTCCAGTGTGCGAGGGAAGGTCGTTCCTGACTTTAGTTTAAAAAATTGGCTCTTACTCCATTGGTGCTAATTGATTTAAAAAAGGACAGTTGTTTCTTAATGCTGCTTTGTGCTTCTGAGAATATTCTTGGCAGTTTAGAAAACCATAAAATACATGATAAAGAGTACACTTACATCATGGGTAAATTATATTTCTTTTGTAGTAGCCATATTGTATAAAGTCATAATAATCCTATACTGGCTCTTCTTTGATATCTGATATTTGAATGGCTAAGGGAAAATAGAAGTCTCAGTGCTCTGCTTAGTTATCTCTCATTTTAACCAAGTCTTTGTCTCCCTCTTGTGTCAATAGCTTATAGTTAACACCAAATTCTTTAGACAGCAAAAAGTGGAGTAAACTCTATAATTTAATGTTTATGGAAAGAGCTCAACACTGTTTTTAAAACCATATGCAAAACATTAATCAAATTCAAATGAATACTTCCCAGACAAAGTAGAGTTCAAGTCTGCTAAAATCAGGTCAGAATAAATTGCAAACCAGACTGAACAGAATCAATGCAGTAGCTTTGTGATTGCCAGACTAAAAGATTCAAGATTGATTTTTCCCTCCCATAAAATATTGCACATAACATTTCTTGGTAGCCTGAAATACTGTATTTTGCAAGAACTTAAGTAGCCAATACCTCAAAACCTCTCTTAACAGCCTCACAGATAGCTGAATTTGCATGATCTCATCAAGCAATGACTTTTAAAAACATTAACCTTAGAAAAAAGGAAATGATTAATGCAAAGCATCAATATAACTAATAGCAGCATGAAATACACCAAGTCAAATCTTAAACCAATCAATTATTAAATTCTAAAACATCTGCAGTACAGTTAGTTGTTTTTTTATTTCCAAAGAGAATGTAGAGATTAAGGGGTGGGTGTATAGAGGTAGTGAATGTTATCTATCCCTCAATCCATTCAGTAATAAGAAAACTCCTTTAATGAAGTTCTTTCATATTGTGAGGGGCCTCCAAAAGGTATTGTACTCAAAATTTAACCCTGCTTTACTTTTCATTTGTTTTCATATTTTAACCATCTGCTAATACTAGCCTCTGTGTAAAGCAAACTCATTTTCAATGGTATGGGGTTTAATTTGCCCCAGTATGAAGGAAATTCCAAAATCAGGAATCTCACTATCTCTAAAATACCCCACCTTGGAATGCACAGTTTCTGATTTGCAAGCTTTTGAACTGTTTGGGTTTGGGAAAAACTATATTACACAAAAGTAACAATGCTATATCTAAATATAACTACATTTTTCAGATGAGCTTTGAAAATCTCTGCAAGAGAGACCTTTCCCAATGTATTGCAGAAGAATGCACATCATACAGACCAGGAGCACACAGCCAATCTGGAAATAATGAAGGATGGCTCCTGCTGAGCCACCATATGTTTCAAATTACAACAAATTTGGAATAAAAGCACAAAACCTTCTAAAACATAACAAGGTATATTATCTGTCTTTCAAATCTATATCTCCCTTACTTGCTATAACCCGACCTCTTCTATAACATCTAATCCAAGCTTCCATGTCTCTTTGCTGTTAGCTACATAGGCCTTTCCTGTCAAAAATGAAGACCTGAGGCCAAATTCTTCTCTGAGTCATACAGAGCCAACAAGGTTACAAAAATATAATTGAGGGCAGAATCTGACCCAATTATTTTAATAAACTGACATCATCTTAATACTGGAAAATCCCATCTGCATCTATATATCTAAAGTATGAAACTCTCCTTATCACAAGGGTATCTCTCTGTCACTCTGGGAAGATCTTGGATACTATTGCTTCCATTTCTTTCACCATTCCCTGATGACCAGAGTAATCTCAGGAGAATCTGCCAGCTAATTACTGCTCTTGTAATTGTTTAACCTAGCAGACCAAGCTGGAAACTGAACCACAAGTTGCCCAGGTGTGAAACAATGTAATCTGAAAGGCAACCTGCAAATAGACTTATTCAACACACACACACACACACACACACACACACACACACACTCCTTCTCTCTACAAGTGGACATTATACCTTGTTGTCATGAGTGACTTAAGAGACATCAGTCTATTATAAAACACATAGGGGTACATTCCCAAAACATTGTGTGTTCCTTTTAGTTGTACGATTTTCCTTATCGTCAATGACCCACTTTCTGATCTCCCTTAAAACAGTGAACTCCCATTGACCTCAATGGAGTTTCACACAACTCTGTGAAAATGTACCCCTCAATCCTTACTACACTCCCACCATTCCAAATAATAAAAATGACAGGACTTTGTGCAGTCTCAGGGTTTGCAAACCCATCTACTTTGCTGGGAGGAAGTTGCAGATTTCCAAAATTAACAAACCATTCTTTTCTAGTCAAAGGAAACTGTATGCCAGGGATAGAATAATGCCTGTTCACCAGACTTGCTGAAGCAGATGCCCTCTATACTGTATTTATGTTACAATTTTTCTCTCTTACCCCTTCCTTCCTTGGTTTTTCAGTCTCTCCTAGGTAGAGTGCAAATCCAATAACATTCAAGTTCCAACTGAATCTGTAAACCTCTTTTGAGTGGAATGGAAATTAGAGATAATTCTCCTCTCTGTATGCAATATTTCACTCACTCCCAATGTAGACAGTGAAAATAATAGAATATTTATCGGGGAGAGACACATACCTTTTGGAACGCTGTCTTTGGTACAAGGAAAAGCTTTTGACTCCCAGAGTTCTTTCATTTGGCCCATCTAATAGTATATGAGATATGGCCCACATTGAAAGTCTACGGTCAAAATCTGCAGTTAGGGTAATCACACTTTGACCTTCATTGAGGATTTTACCTGAGTTAAGAACTGTATTATTTGGCCCATAATAAAAAATAGGGTCCAGTCTGCATATTACTGAAAAAAGGGAAGACACATTTGGGAGCTTTGTCTGCCATTAGATGTATTAATTCACATACTGGTAGAAAAGCCAGGCTTTCAACTATTGCAGACAGCACACTGAAAGAGAACCAGTAATTTCATTGTTTGTAGTAATCTTGTTTCCTGTGATATCCAGCTACTGATAGCTTGAACAAATTGGAATAATCCATTCTCTATCTTTTGGATCTGGTGCTTTGGTGAGCTACCTAGATATCAACTAAACCCTTAAAATCTCCTTTTTTTTTTTTTTTTTTTTACAAACTAGTTATCATGATACATAACATATAGGCTGATAATGATAAATTGGAGGAATGATTGGGAATAGTTTATTACCCTTTTCCTTGAAAGAAAATGACCAATCTGGTTAATATAATCTTATAACATCACAACGTGGCCAAGACGGGCCACTCTTCTTCTAACTGGTATCCCTTCCTGTTCTTTTCTACCTCTTTGTCTGTAGTTAGATTGTGAGCTCCTCAGGACAGGACCATCTATTCTTTTCTGCTTGAAAAGCTTATAGCATGTAAGGGCCATACCAGAAACAAATGATAAATAAGTGCAGATTCTTTAAAAATCACTTGCTATTTTCAAAATCCAGACAACAATTTCAATATTTCCAACCTTCAACAGCAATAATGGTACAGAAAAGGTTTTATAGTAAAAGAACAAGAGAAAACCCAAGGAAACTGAAAGGACACATATTTCAAAATGATAAAATTATGTCATTTATTTTATAATGTACAATAAACCTGTGGAACTCAGTCACAGTATAACAATGAGATAAAGATGTTACTGAAATACAAAAAAGAGAGAAAACAGAGCAATTAGATAATTAGAATGTGAGGGTTACACATTCCTCAGAAAAATCTGATCCTGGCCACAGCCAGATACAAAGTACTAGACTGGATGGGTCACCAGTTTCATCCAGTATAACAAATCCCGTGTTCTGGTAAGACCACTCAGTGCCCAACAGAATTATTAATCACAGCAACATCAGAAAAAGCTTACTGAATCCGTAGTTTAAGAAATTTAAAAGGCAAATAGTAAGTAATGACCTTTAAAAATCACTAAGAAAGGTTATGATGGTCACATATCTCTTTACATTGGCATTAGCTACCAAGCCTTCTTTTTTATGAGAAATGTTTAATTGATCTTTATTGAGCAGAGCCTTTCCTTCTGATTGTAAAAGAAATGATTGGTTTTCCCTTCTGGTTCAGTCTGAGGAAGTTAATAGTCCAGTTTTCTCTTGCAGCAGAGATAGTTAATGACTGCTGGACTATCATAAGAAGGATTTACTGTCCAAATTACAATCCAGTTTCTAATCAGCCTTCTCCCTTCAGACTTCTCTATTTGAATTAGTTGATTTTTTTGGACTCCTTTGCAGTTGACAAGGACATTTTATTGTCATTTTTTCCTGTCATTCAAATAATGCATGTGCTTTCACTACAGTGGTCCATAATCTATTGTTGTAAATTCTTACGCAGACTGTAATATACATTGATTTGATAAACTCATGCTGCATCTCCAAGACTAGCCAAAGAGCTTCTCAGCAACAATGGTAGATAGGAAGGCAGCAAAAACTGTACACTACAGTAGAACCTCAGAGTTATGAACACCAGAGTTACGAACTGACCAGTCAACCACATACCTCATTTGGAGCCAGAAGTACACAATCTGGCAGCAGGAAAGACAAAGAAAAAAAAGCAAATCCAGTACAATATTGTGTTAATTGTAAGCTACCAAAAAAATGAAGGGAAAGCAGCATTTTTCTTCTGCATAGCAAAGTTTCAAAGCTGTATTAAGTCAATGTTCATTTGTAAACTTTTGACAGAACCACCATAACTTTTTGTTCAGTTATGAATGTTTCAGAGTTACGAACAACCTCCATTCCCGAGGTGTTTGTAACTCTGAGGTTCTACTGTAGTATATGAAATAAATCATATTTTTATTTTTAGAGTGTGAACACATGGACTTATATTGCCCTCATCAATGTAGTAGTATCTGAGGCCTCCCATTAGGCATCACATACACATTTTGCAAATGCTGTAGGGTTAAAAATATTGAAGATAGATCTAATGTCCTGAGAATCTAATAGAATGAACAGGTTTGACATAATAAGCAGACAGAGTTGGCATTATGATTGGAAAGCTTCACAGAACAGGTTTAAAAGGGCTTTACAGTGGAGTAAAGACAGCCACTGTTGTGTCTGATTATTTGGCAGTTTAATACAACAGATGATGGTTCACAGAAAAGAAACTGGGATCTGGAAAGCAAATATTCCAAAAAGCTCCAACATATGGCACATAACATATAGGGGATTGATCTCCATAATTACTCCACTCCTAATCACACACATTTCCTAAATGTATATGTGAGGAGGAGATTCAGACACAGGGGCCAGATTCAGACACAGGGGCCAGAATTGTCAATGCCAGAGTCTTTCCAGGATAGATGAACCAGTAAACCTACTATATAAGCTCAATCAATAAATTACATGATTATACAGCAATTTCCTTACTCCCTTGGGAACCCATGTTTAAAACTTGACACAATCTTAACCATCTACTCCAAATGCCATTGCTACTATTCCTCAGCTGCTTTCCAAAATTTTACAGCAATTTGAAAACACCAGGATGCCCAAACCCTTCAGAAGTGAGAGAAACTCACAGATTCTTTTCCACCAACTTTTTTATTGTACCTGTCACTGCTCAAAACTCAGTGGTATTTGAATAGAGCTAATTCTAATGAATCTGATCTCTTTTTTGCTGCAACTAAGGATAACACATTGATTCTCTTTTCAAATACATTTATTGTTGTGCAATTGAATTTTGTAACACTAAAGGCCCAGTAGAGTTCTGCTATGATCACATATCAATTCTTATGCTACACTACTGGATATTTAACACTTTACACCTAGATATATAAAATTAGGAATATATTATGTCTTCTATTTCTCCTTGTTGATCAAATGGAAGACTTTTTAAAGTATTTAGACAGAGAGAAAGAAAGCAAAAAATAATCCCCATTTAATAGTCACTCTTATTGTCTGGATTTTTTGCTTGGTTATGGATCTTTTACAATTGCTCATTGAAGACTGGGATAATAAAAAATAAAATCCACCAAGACGTTTCATGAGAACCTTGGCTTGAATGTGCTGTAGGGATAAACTGGATTGGAAAGCAGTGAATGTCGTAGGATTATATGGCTGTGGAAAACAAGTGGATTCCTTAACTATTGTTCATTTCCAGATAATCTAAGTCTTTGGCAGTTTTGCTGGGTAGAACTTTTGAAAAGAACATATAGTGTTTTGGGGCACTAGTGGAATTTTGTTCAAGCAACTTTCAACCTTGTTCGGTTTTCATTTTATTATGTTGGCGTTCTCCTTTGCTTAGATATTGAGTATTTTGGTACAATCAAAGACAGATGCAGAGTAATAATGCTGTGTACTACAACTGATGAGAGATCCTTTTACAAAAGGCATAAGCATTAGACTACACAGTGGGTGACTGGCTACATGAAATAGACTTTAAGCTCTTTGGGTCAGGGGATCTTTTTGTTACACAGCACTTAATGTGACAGGACCCTGATCGGGGCCTCCAGGTGCTACCACAGTACAAATAAAAACAACAAGTCATATGTAGCAATTTACAAGAAAAAAGAAGTACTTGCAACTAGCCTACAGTGAGCGACTTACAAGGAAGCTCTCACTTGATGATAGCCATTCTGCATGATAATATTTATGGCTTTAGCAACCAAGTGCCATCACTCCCTGATGACAGTGTACAAAAGGAATTAGCAGCCTCCTTAAAGAAGAGGAAACAGACATCTCCTGAATAGGAATAAAGGCAAAATTCATGCCTGTTTTGTCTTCTGTAAAATAAAGTGATGGGCATTCTTCATCCAATGCAGTCAAGATTGACTTAGAATCCAAAGTGTGCTAGGCACTTTAAAGACAAATAAAAGACACGGTCCGTGTCCTGCAGAGTTTATAATCTAAAAAGAGACATGACAAATCAGGAGTGAAATAGAGGGATCAGGTCACACAGTGGAGGATATGGGTTACAAGGTCATATGCTTGCTGTGGTGGTTCTGCACACATCTTGTCTGTGTCTTGTGGCTTTTTATGAAACACTTGCAGGTGGGTAGGGACCTGCACCACCTGCACACATTTTCTCTGCCAGTCAGAGTGCCATCTCTAGTCTTCCTCTGCATTTCAGCTTGGTACCAGTGTAACTGTACCACAGCAAAGAATAAATCTTTTTACTTCCTATCCTTATTTGGAAAACTGTGCTTTAATTCCATCTCTAGACTTCACGGTCCACATGTCTGGGTGAGTGGTGGGAGAGTCACTAGAGGAGTTGTATTTGGATCACAGGTAGCAGACAAGAGGGCTATCATGTACTTTGAGATGGGAAACACAGTAGTAATTCAAGTATCAGAGGGGTAGCCATGTTAGTCTGGATCTGTAAAAACAGCAAAGAATCCTGTGGCACCTTATAGACTAACAGACATTTTGGAGCATGAGCTTTCGTGGGTGAATACCCACTTCGTCAGATGCAAGCTTTCGTATTCACCCACAAAAGCTCATGCTCCAAAACGTCTGTTAGTCTATAAGGTGCCACAGGATTCTTTGCTGCTTTTACAGCAGTAGTTGAGAAATGTAGTAGAATGAGGGCCCCACATATGACTTCACATAGAGCCCCACAGAAATTAGGGCAAGCCCTGCTGAGAAACATGGGTTCCTGAGCAACTGAATCAACACTGAAACAACAGCATTGTAGAATTGCTCCATGCTTACTAATTAGAACCGTTTTTAAATGAAGCAAAATCAAAGCAGATTATTGAGATCCCTCCGCCTTATAGTTAATGTTTGATCGATAGGAGATAACTTTTTAAAAATTCAGACTGCTGAAGAATAGATAAATCCCATTTATATCCTCATTTCCCTAGGCCTAAAAGTAGGCAATATGAGTTAAGAAATAAGATATTACAAAGTGTACTTTAATGGGCTATTAATGCATGCCTATTGAAACTGTATGGTACAGAGCTGAAGGCCAAGTTGCTTCTGCCACCCAAGGACTACATTAATGGGCAACTAAAGAATTGCTTGAATCAGCTCATTGCTGGTGGAGTTATATTTTTTTTAAGTTCTTTTTATAGAAATTGTTTAGTATGGCCAACAGCATATTGCAGAAAAAATATTGTGCAGTAGAAAGATTTCTGGCAATAGTAAGATAGTAAAACTAGCAATGATTTTCCTTGACTACACTTCGCACTGTTCTCAGCAACACCCAAAGAAAACCACTTCTGGAGAATTAAACACCTTCTTTAAAGCAAAGAATAAAAGTGATGCACCTGTGGATAAAACTATCTTAAAAGCTGTTTCCATAGTTTTGCCAGGAGAGGTATCTACAATGACAGAGACCTAAAGAACTATGACTTTCATATGCCAGCACCTCTAGTTTCATTTTCAAGGGTTTTGGTCACTCTAATAGGTGTAGTAGCAGCTATTATGCAATTGAGATGGGACAGCAGTGTAAGGGATTTCTGGATTTAGCCACCTCTGCATTCCCAAAAGCAATGGCTCTTGAACAAGCCACAGGTGATAAAAAGGGGTCTCTTTAATGGTGAGTGAAACAACCCTTTCACCTGGGCAGTTAAGAAGTCTAAACCCCATTTTCAAGGACAACAAAAGGTAGAGACTAGAGGGAGCAAGGGAAAAATAAATAGTTTAATCCCTTTTAAAAACCAGAGAAGAACAATCATCAGCTCAGTCTCCTTTTCACCAGCTACTACAGACTGTCTCCCACTTGGGGATACAGGTTTCTATAGTCTAGATTTCTCTCCAACACTCAGGAAAATCCTAGCACATACTGCCTGATATCTACCCCTGCTCAACAGATTAAAAAGCCTGGCATCTGCTAACCTAACTTCTTATATCCTCTTGATGAGGCACCACGCACAGCTGGTGTCTCTTTCATTCTCTGCTATAATCTCTTAAGTGACAGGAGACAGCTGAGGGCCTCCCACTGCTCAGAGAGAGATTTTTAACTTTTTCTCTGTCAGTACAGGGTCTCATCTTCCTCACCTACTGATCATAATTCCATTTGTGATTGTATATTGTCCCTGTGACATCTACAGCAAATGCTTACTGAGAAAAGTAATGTTAGAAAAGACTTGCTATATGTTAATGTGCATCTAATGTCCCCAGACAGGTGCATGACCCTGAGTCAGAACCGTTGGGCTTTGTGGAAGTGGAAAGCGGGCCTTTAAGGAGTGAGCTTCCCAGACACAGTCTGAGCAGGGTGCTTTGAAACTTTTGATATTATGGGCAGCCAATTAGAATTGGACACTGAATGAAGCATAGCTCTTCCATGCTGCTTAATCCTGGAAGGTATTTAGGTATTATTGATTAAAGCAGGGGTAGGCAAACTTTTTGGCCTGAGGGACACATCAGGATTCTGACACTGTATGGAAGGCCAGAAAGGGAAGGCTGTGCCTCCCCAGACAGCCTGGCCCCCGCCCCCTATCCGCCCTCTCCCACTTCCCATCCCTTGACTGCCCCCCTCAGAAGCCCTGACCCATCCAACTCCTCCTACTCCTTGTCCCTTGATTGCCCCCTCCCAGAACCCCCTGCCCCAACCACCCCCTGGGACCCCACCCCCATCCAACCACCCCCTGCTCCCTGTTCCTTGATTTTCCCCCAGGACCTCCTACCCCTTATGCAACCTCCCCGGTCCCCATCCCCTTACCATGGAAGGTATTTAGGTACCTAACTTCTACTGAAGTAGGAGCCAGGCACATCACTGTGCAGTCTAGAGCACCAGGACAGGCTGGCAGCTCACAAACCGTGCTGCCCAGCAGGAGCTCGCAGACCCACCACCCAGAGTGCTGGCGGCGTGGCGAGCTGAGGCTCCGGGGCTATCCTCCCTGGCCAGGAGCTCAAGGGCTGGGCAGGACAGTCCCGTGGGTCAGATGTGGCCCACGGGCTGTAGTTTGCCCACCTCTGGATTAAAGCAATGGGTTAGAACTTAGCTTTGCCACAGACTCCATGTGTGACCTTGGAAAAGTCACCAAGAGCTAGATCAATAGGCTCAGCATTGCGGTGTCTGAGTTAGGTGCCCAGGCTCTCCACACAATGCCTGGGGAAAGTTAAGTGCCTAAGAATGGGATCACAAAAGCCATCAAGCTTGCCTTGCCACCCCTTCTTCTCCAGCTCCCAGCCCCAGTCTCCTTGCCCAGCCAGTCCCAGTTTCTCTCCTCTACCTCTCCCATTTCAGTCCCACCAACTCCTCGTCCCACTCTACTCCTTTCCCTCATGCAAATCTAGGCAGATTTTCATGCGGATGGCAAGAGGCACATCCAGGAATTGACATAAATGCCTTCTCTCTCCCTCCCCACCAAATTTCATGTCCCTGCTCCAAAGCATGGGGGCTCTTGAACTGTTCAGAGATAAGATTGCCAAATTTTAACACTGAAAGACAATTATTTTTCCCAAGTCTCATTCTCAAAAATGGCTCAACTGTTTGGCTGACATTTTTTCCAAAACATTCAGCCTGAGGCACACATCTGGCATGGAAAATTTCAGCTCAAACAGTTAAAGTTTGGCAAAGTTATAAGCATCTGAATACAGGATCTTATAATGGAAAGTGTCAAGCAACGTGTAACAGGAAGTGTTACCAGTCCCATCTATAACATAGTGTCCAGTATTATTTATGGAGTGAGGAAAGGAGAGGTGGAGGGAAAGGTTGTGATAATTAGCCTACAAATTTACCCAAATTTTGAGCTCTACTGCGAAAAGTGAGTGAAAGTTCTTAAAATATCACAATCACCTATAACAATAAATGTTGATGGGAAAAGGTGCAAAAGGGAGAGACTGAATTAGTACAAACAAAAAGGCCTTCTGGTGTAATACAAGGATTGTGTAAAGATTATGTCGGATAAACAAGAGAAGCATAGGTCCCGAAAAGAATGGACCAAAATTAGTGTGTCAAAAATTAGGCCTAATTAGTGAATAATGAGGGGATGGGCTATTCCAGCCACCACTTCCTTTTGGGTTTTTATAAAAAAAATTTTAAAAAGAAAAACTTTTGAGGGAAAACTAGCAGAAGCAGCAGCTGTCTTACAACAACCTCTGCAGCAAGCTTTACCACCATGGCTGCCATTCTTACTGTCTCCTGGGATTTACCGTAATATTGTTGGGCCTTCATCAGCCTGATCCTGAGAGAAGTCCTGATCAGACCAAGCCAGAGAAAGAGACCCAGATGACATTGCTGCTTCCACTTACTTTGATTAAATCACAACCACCACCTGGATCGTAAGACTTTGTTACTGCCTCACCTCCTGTGTATCTTTTTCTTCCCTACCTAATTTCTTCTCTTTCTTAGCCATCTCCTTTTTCTTTCTGTCTAGTAAGGAGTCTGCCTTAGCCAGCCAAGATGATATATTTTGCAACACTGCTGTAAGCCAGTGATCAGAAAGGGCAGATAAAAGCCAAGTCATACACAGCCCAATGGTGATACAAGTTTACCAGATCCTGACATGGCTAATAAAATTATGTATAATCCCTAGGTTTCTCCAGCGGGGAGGCTGCAAATGAAAGTCAGCACCAGAGAGAGAAGCTGCATTTTCTACCTTTGCTGGTGTCTGGAGGAATGGACAGGAGTTTAACAATAACTTCAGCCCTTTCAGCTAACTTCTTTCTCTTTTCCCTAAAGATGGAAAAACCTGTCCTTTAATACCATTTAAGAGACTGTCAAACAAGAGGTGGTTCTTTCCAAAAACTCTTTCTGGCTAAAGGAAAAGGGATCCAGGGATATGGCTGAAATTAAGGACTTATTTAATCCTGCATATTTTAAATGTTTTAATTATTTTTCCTCATTTTTCTAAATTTTAATTAAAGTTTTAAAAGAATTCTTAAGGGATGTTTGCCATGGTACCAGCAGGCTGAGATCTCTGTCCAACAAACCCCATTTAAAACTGTAATAGGGAACAGTTACTGGAAGGGGCGGCTCTAGGCACCAGCAAAGCAAGCACATGCTTGAGGCGGCCCATTTGCAGGGGCAGCAGGGATCCAGCATGGGAGATGAGAACCAACATGGGGCTCTGGGAGCTGTCGTTCCTTGGTTAGCTCCCTGCCTATAGAGCCAGCCCTGGAGCAGGGAAAGAACAACATTTCCCAGCATTCCCCTGGCCACTACCAACTGGAAAGGAAGCAGGGGGATCTCACACTGTGAATGGAGAGCTGCATTGTGAAGGGTAGGGATCCCATATTTTAACATTCAAAAAATAGGACACTCCAGGGGAGGGAGGGAAGCCCCACCCTGCCACCATCCACTCCCTCCAACTGCCCCCTACAGAAACCCCAACCCATTCAACCCCCCCTGCTCCCTGTCCCCTGATCACCCCCTCCCAGGACCCCTACCCCTAACTTACTGCTAGGACCCCACCCCCTAAGTGCCACTAGTCCTTGTCCCCTGATTGCCCCCTCCCGGGACTCCTGCCCCTAACTGCGCCTTGGGATCCCACCCCCTATCTATGCCTCCCTTCTTGTCCCCAATGGCCCCCTCCTGAGACCCCCCCAAATCCCCTCCTAGGACCCCACATCCTTACCTGTCCCCTGACAAACCCCTGGGACTCCCATGCCTATCCAACCGCTGTCTGTCCCCTGAGCGCCCCCCCCGAACCCCTGACCCATCTAACCCCCCCTTCTCCCTGCCCCGATTGCCCCCCTGAGCCTCCACCCCATCCAACTCCCCCTGCTCCCTGTCCCTTGACTGCCCCCCTGGAACTCCCTACCTCTTCTCCAACCCCCCAGTCCCCCTACCATGCCACTCAGACCAGCGTGTCTGGCTCCGCAAAGTGCCAGACAAGCTGCTACATACATGCTGCCATGCTCCCCCATGGAGCCACAGCCCCACCCCACCACCTGCCTTCCAGATTTGAACACCTCAACATTCAGGAGTGCTCAAGATCAGTTTGGGCAGCTGTTACTTCATTTCTCCCTGTCAAGGTTCCTTCCCCACTCTGAACTTTAGGGTACAGATGTGGGGACCTGCCTGGACATGTCTAAGCTTAATTACTAGCTTAGATCTGGTATCACTGCCACCATCCAGAATTTTCAGTGTCTGGATCACTCCCTGTCTCACCAAAACCTTCCCTCCCTGCGTAGCCTTGAGAGACTCCTTCACCAATTCCCTGGTGAGTCCAGATCCAATCCCCTGGATCTTAAAACAAGGAAAAATCAATCAGGTAGTAAGAAAAAGGCTTGTAATTAAAGAAAAGAAAGGTAAAAGAAAACCCTCTAGGAGAGATTAGCATACCAGCTACTCTCACAGACAACAAATTCAAAACACAGAGGATGTTCCCCTGGGCACAAATTTAGTTACACAAAAAAAATACCCAATTTGATTCTCTCTCTAATTGCATAAGACAGGTTACAAAGAGTGGAACAAACCTATTTATTCCTTCCTAAATTTACTGCTCTGATAGGAGGCTGGTTCCTTGATCTTATTCACTCCGGCTGAAACTGAAACTCTCAACAAAGGAAAAACTTCCCTCCTTCCTTTTGAAACATCTTGTTCCCCCATTGGTTCCTCCGGTGAGGTGTTAGCTAGGCTAGGTGAACTTCTTAACCCTTTACAGGTAAAAGAGGCATTAACCCTTAACCATCTGTTTATGACATGCCTCCCAAATCACAGACAGTGTGGAACCACACTGGCGGTGATTTCTTCCTAGAAACTTAGAATAAACAGATTAATAAAACACATGTACCTTTAAATATACTACTACTTATGTAAAACTACAAGATTTTTCACATTCCAAGGACAATTTAACCAGTTAACTCTGAGAAACTTTCACGGGAGAGTGCATCAGCTACTTTGTTAGAAGCTCCTGAAATGTGTTGAATTTCAAAATCAAATCTTGGAGAGCTAAACTCCATTGAAGAAGTTGTTTCCCTTGGCAGTATGAAGCCACTTTAGAGCAGCATGGTCGGTTTGTAGCTGGAAACGCCATCCCCAAACGTATGGGTGTAGCTTTTCCAGGGCATACACAATGGCGTAGCATTCTTTTTCACTGATTGACCAGTGGCTTTCCCTCTCAAACAGTTTCTTGCTGAGAAACACGACAGGATGAAATTCTTGATTCGGTCCTTCCTGCATTAAAACTGCTCCTACAACACGCTCAGATGCATCTGTGGTTACTAGGAATGCTTTGTCAAAGTCTGGGGCCCTTAGCACAGGGTCTGACATGAGTGTTGCCTTAAGCTGGTTAAAGGCCTTCTGACACTCATCAGTTCACTTAACTGCATTTGGCTGTGTCTTTCTGGTCAGGTCTGTTAATGGGGTAGCGATTTGGCTGTAGTGTGGTACAAATCGCCTGTAATATCCAGCCAAGCCTAAGAAGGATTGGACCTGTTTCTTTGACTTTGGGACAGGCCACTTTTGGATAGCATCCACCTTGGCCTGTAGGGGATTTATCGTTCCTTGACCTACCTAGTGTCCAAGGTAAGTCATTCTGTTTTGGCCTATTTGACACTTTTCAGCCTTAACAGTTAGTCCTGCCTGCCTGATGCGTTCGAAGACTTTTTCCAGGTGCTCCAGGTGTTCTGCCCATGAATCAGAAAAAATGGCCACATCATCGAGGTAGGCAACTGCATATTCTCCCAATCCTGCTAGGAGACCATCTACAAGTCTTTGGAAGGTGGCAGTTGTATTTCGCAGCCCGAAAGGGAGCACATTAAATTCATACACCCCTGCATGGGTGATGAAGGCTGACCTTTCCTTGGCGGGTTCATCTAGCGGTACTTGCCAGTACCCCTTGGTTAAGTCTAATGTAGAGATGAACTGGGCACATCCCAATTTCTCCAATAGCTCATCGGTGCGTGGCATTGGTAGTTGTCGGGACGAGTTACAGCATTTAGCTTACGGTAGTCCACTCAAAAGCATATTCCCGCATCTGGTTTGAGAACTAGAACAACTGGAGATGCCCATGCACTGTTAGAGGGGCGGATTATACCCATCTGTAGCACTCTTTGGATCTCCCGTTCTATAGCATCTTGGGCATGAGGAGACACCCGGTAGGGTGGGGTTCTAATTGGGTAAGCATTACCTGTGTCAATGGAGTGGTATGCCCGTTCAGTCCGTCCTGGGGTAGCTGAGAACATTGGTGCGAAGCTAGTGCACAGCAACTTGATCGGTGGCTGCTGCAGACGTTTCAGTGTTGTGGAGAGGTTCACCTCTTCCAAGCCACCGTTACTTTTTCCTTCATAGTAGACACCTTCAGGCCACTCAGCGTCATCTCCTCCCTGGGCTGTAAACTGACAAACCTGTAAGTCTCTGGAATAAAAAGGCTTGAGAGAATTAACATGGTACACTTTAGGCTTTAGGGTTGAGGTGGGGAATGCTATGAGGTAGTTAACAGCTCCCAGGTGCTCTTGGACCATGAACGGCCCTTCCCATGACGCTTCCATCTTATGGGCCTGTTGCACCTTCAAGACCGTAACCTGGTCCCCTACTTTGAAGGAACGCTCTCTGGTATGTTTATCATACCAGGCCTTTTGCTCTTCCTGAGCATCCTTTAGGTTTTCTTCAGCAAGGGCTAAAGAGTGTCGGAGGGTGCTTTGTAGGTTGCTTACAAAGTGTAGAATGTTAGTTCCTGGAGAAGGCGTAAACCCCTCCCATTGCTGCTTCACCAACTGCAATGGCCCCTTAACCTCGTGGCCATACACAAGTTCGAATGTTGAAAACCCTAAACTGGGATGTGGTACAGCCCTAGCAAAAAGCAACTGCTGCAACACTAGGTCCCAATCATTGGAGTGTTCATTTACGAATGTACGTATCACGGCCCCCAAAGTTCCATTAAACCTCTCCACCAGGCCATTGGTTTGATGGTGGTAAGGGGTGGCAACCAAGTGATTCACCCCATGAGCTTCCCACCGATTTTTCATGGTCCCTGCCAGGAAATTAGTTCCCGAATCTGTAAGGATGTCGGAGAGCCAACCTACCGTGTCAAAAATTTTCACCCCAGAATGACCACTGGGATGACCATGGGATAAGCTCAAGAGCTTTCCCCGGTACTTAGTTGGAACTACCAACTGTCTTTGAGGAAGTCAGTCTTCCTGGTGTCCACCAGAAAGAGTCTCCTTGTATAAAAGTCCTTGTTCTACAACAAATCAGGATTGGTTAGAAGAGCTGAGAGGCGGTTGGGTGCTCCGTGCCGCCACCCAGGCTTTCTGAAGGCTGTCAACTGCTTACTGCTCAGCCTGGAACTGTTCCCTTGAACGGTTCCTCCTTAGACTGTGGACTTGGGCTTGGTCCCTGTGGAAGCGATGTAGGTGATGGGGTTGTTTTCGTTGATTGTGAACCGCTGTCTGCTGGTGCACTATGTGATATTTCAGGCTCTGGCTGAGCCTCTTGGATAGGGTTGTCCGCTGGTTCTGCCAGTTCAGGCCTGCTGGTGCCCTCTAGTGTTGGAGTTGTAGATGGGTTTGCAAGCGCTGAGTCAGTGCTAGCAACGGTTCTGGTGCTGGTTGCTTTGCCAGTTCTAGTTCTGGGACTGGATTCACTATGGCTGTAGCATTCATGGGTAGAAGATCCGGTTCCACCACCTCTGTCTGGGTCTCTGGTAACACAGACAGGGCCCTGGTGGATGGCTCAGGAACAGGGATGGGTGTGGAAGCTTGCTTGGCCTGGCTGCCTTTGACCTTTTGCACCCTCTTGGCCAGCTTCACATGGTTGGCCGAGTCTTCCGCCAGTAGCATGGGGATGGGATAATTGTCATAGACTGCAAAAGTCCACAGTCCTGACCAGCCCTTGTACTGGACAGGCAACTCAGCTGTAGGCAAGTTTAAAGATTTTGACATGAAGGGGTGAATTGTCACTTGGGCCTCTGGGTTGATGAATTTGGGGTCCACTAAGGATTGGTGGATAGCTGACACTTGTGCCCCAGTGTTTCTCCACGCGATAACCTTCTTTCCACCCACTCTCAAGTTTTCCCTTCGCTTCGAGGGTATTTGAGAGGCATCTGTGCCTGGGAATCTTTGGTGTGATTGTGGTGTAATGAACTGTAATCAGTAAAAGAGGCATTAACCCTTAACCATTTGTTTATGACACTCCCAAATCAAATATACTGATCCACTGTAACTTGCTGCAGAAAAAGTAGGATCAAATTGAGCAAGAAATACTTCCCAGTGGTTATTAGGACTGGAATTGCTATTTTCAACAGCCATTGCCTTTTTTTGTTTGTTTAAAAGGAAGACAGTGATATTGCATTGGCAAATTCCCCATAGAATGAAAGAAAGTGGAACAAAAGAATAAAGGCACCTCAACTTTTCTTCATTTATGGAGGACAGTCTTATAATATGCATCCAGATATCCTCCAGTCACACAAGCTGAAAATTGTTCCACTTAACTGTAGTTCTGTAATCTTTTGGGAACCAATCCTGTCTGTGTTCTGTGCACATCCAAAACTCCTGCTGAATGACCTGCCCTGGGAGAGAGTTACCAGTGACCCATGGCTGCGGTGGAAGGAGAGTATAGGTGGGGGCAGGGGGAGAGTCCAGGGCTGGGGCCGCAGAAGGTGTGTGTGTGGGGGGGGGGGTCATAAACAGATAGCTAAGGGTTAATGTCTCTTTCACCTGAAGCACCTGACCAGAGGACCAATCAGAAAAACCGGATTTTTTCAACTCTGTGTGGAGGGAAGTTGGTGTCTGAGTCTTTTGTCTGTCTGCCTGCTTTCTCTGAGCTTTGGAGAAGTAGTTTCTACTTTCTAGTCTTCTGTTTCTAAGTGTAAGGACAAAGAGATCAGATAGTAAGTTATATGGTTTCTTTTCTTTGGTATTTGCATGAATATAAGTGCTGGAGTGCTTTGATTTGTATTCTTTTTGAATAAGGCTGTTTATTCAATATTCTTTTAAGCAATTGACCCTGTATTGTGTCATCTTAATACAGAGAGACCATTTGTATGTATTTTTCTTTCTTTTTATATAAAGCTTTCTTTTAAGACCTGTTGGAGTTTTTCTTTACTTCAGGGAAATTGAGTCTGTACTCACCAGGGAATTGGTGGGAGGAAGAAATCAGGGGAGATCTGTGTGTTGGATTTGCTAGCCTGATTTTGCATTCCCTCTGGGGGAATAGGAAAGTGCTTTTGGTTTCCAGGATTGGGAACGGAGAGGGGGAGTCACTCTGTGTAGTTTCACAGAGCTTGTGTCTGTGTATCTCTCCAGGAGCACCTGGAGGGGGGAAGGGAAAAAGGATTATTTCCCTTTGTTGTGAGACTCAAGGGATTTGGGTCTTGGGGTCCCCAGGGAAGGTTTTTCAGAGGGACCAGAGTGCCCCAAAACACTCTAATTTTTTGGGTGGTGGCAGCAAGTACCAGGTCCAAGCGGATAACTAAGCTTGGAGGTTTTCATGCTAACCCCCATATTTTGGACGCTAAGGTCCAAATCTGGGACTAAGGTTATGACAGGGGGCAATGGTGGAGAGTAAAGGAGGAGCCCAGAGCTGGGGAGCCAGGGGGTGTGGGTGTGGTGGGAGAGCCCAGGGCTAGGGCAGCAGGGGGGTGCGGTGAAGAGCCCAGGGCTGAGACAGAGGGCAGCCAAAAATTTTTTTGCTTGGGGTGGCAAAAAACCTAGAGCTGGCCCTGGTTACAAGATCATGTTAATACCTTTGACTCTTTGGGCCCAGATATTCCATTGGAATGAATATAACAGTGGGAATGTGTTGAGAAGTTATGAAAAATTGTTTCTATACTAAGATGCTTAATGGTAAATATTTGTTTATAAGAAATGTTAGAACAATCCCATTCACGAAACAGTTACTTACAACAGAGCTTGATTTCTAAGTATTCTTACAGAAACACTCAGCCGTTATGGAATGAATGGTTTGTCTGTCCTTTTCTTAACAATAGGAGTCTATGTTTACTTAAAACGACATTACAAACAAGGTACAGCATCTGTTAAGTGATGTGAGACATGCTCTCCCCTAGGACATGAGTGCCCAGATTTTTCAGCATTCCTAGCTGCCAACATCTACAAGCAATTGAGACTGGAAATCATACGGCTGATCATTTTTTATTCTTTTGTTCCACTTATCTCTGGTATTATTCCCAGCTCTGTCACTGATTCCCCAAACATCTCTGGCCCAGTAATGGTGGAGTCATGTAAGTGAGATCAGATTCATGTACAGATATGTCTTATTCATTAATACTTAAGTAATATGAGAATACATCAGTATATTTTACTATAAACAATATGGAGGCCCAAGAGCTGGAATTTACGGTGTGTTCCATATTAATTGTCTCTCTCCTTTACCCTGATGTATGGCATAGCACTGGCTGGCCAGCCAAGACTGGATTTTTGAGTATCGGTCCTTTTGTTAACCCCTATGAATTGGACCCACACCCATCTGATAAGAGACCAGCATCAATAGCACCAGAGCTGCTGCAGACCTTGTGAGAGCATTATCATACTTGAGATCAGCTACAACAGGGGTCTGCAACCTCTAGCACGCAGCTCACCAAGGCCGGGCCAGTTTGTTTACCTGCCACGTCCGCAGGTTCGGCCGATCGCGGTTCCCACTGGCCGCGTTTTGCCACTCCAGGCCAATGGGGGCTGCGGGAAGCGGCGCAGGACAAGGGATGTGCTGGCCGTGGCTTCCCGCCACCCTCCTTATCCTGGCGAGCCACATGCCAGAAGTTGCCGATCCCTGAGCTACAATATAGTGAGTAATCAGACCTGTATTTGATAAGAGTATTGTGTTATAGGGGAATGGCTAATTAAGCCTATTGCAGTTGAATACAGAGACATTCAGAAAGCTCAGCAGCTCCAGCCTGGCTGCTGGCACATACTTTCAATATTAGACACAGTCCGCAGGCACACTGTCTCACGGACTTTCCAGATTAATTACAACTTTCTACTTTGCTGCTGTGACTGTGAGGCTGGGTGTTTGCCTGTTGTTTCCCACTTTGGGATGAGTGCATTAATATTCAGTAGGCTGAGCTGTACGCTTGTAAGCAAGAGTTCATCCCCCAGATGAGGGTTCAATCTTTTACACCCAAAGATCTTAACAGAGGAGGCCATTCCTGAGGAGACTGGCCCCCCACAACAGCACAATTCTCATAGCAACCAGGTTCCTGTGAAGTCATTTATTTCAGGCAGCCCCAAATTCCACCTCAGAGGGTAGAGATGTGAGGGTCACTGTTCAGCAGCCAACATGCTCTGCAAGATAATACTGTCTGGGTAATTATTATCTTGTCCTGCTCTATTACATACCATTGGAAGTGGTGCCAAACTCTTGACTCCAGTCTGTCCTGCCACTCCATACACACACAGCACCAACAGTTTCTGGGGAAGGAGGGGTGATGCTGTAAATCTGCAGATACCCCTCTTCCTTTTGCTCCTCTTTCCAGTTAATATATCCTGGATCTGTCTTGCTCAAAGTTTTAAAATTCTCAAATCTATCTGTTCTTATACTGACCAGAGAACTCATCTCAAAGTCACATGTAAAAATTACATAGAATCAACGTGACCAGACCGCAAACTAACATTTCACAAGAATCAGGGCTTTAGACATTTAACAATTAATGAAAACTTGTTAAAATGTAACTAGAGTCCTCTGATTGAACTTTTAGAGGCATCCTCCTGTCACAGCTACAACTTTCCCTTCTGGGAATCTCTCTGAGTGCACCCCCCAGTAGTCAGGCCTAGGGTATTTGCCTCTCCTGGAGGGGAACTCTGGAATTCACCAACTCAGACCAATATTTGGGTTATAGCTCTTTGAGTACCAACTGTGACTAATTCAGGAGGTACAGCCAGGGTTGCTCCCTGCAAGGGTTTCTCTTTGAGAGCCTGTGACAGCATATGTACAGAAATAGCACCTTCAAAACAAAGCGTGATTTATTTTGCCCAAAAGGTATACAGCAATCAGAAAAGTAAACTTAAAACAACCAAGGATACATCTACTCTGTAGCTAGGAGTGAGCTTCCCTGGGTAGACAGACTCATGCTAGCAAGGCCCAAGCTAGCACATTAACAACAGTTGAGCAGGTGTTTCTGGAAATCAGAAACTCAAGTCCATCCACCCCAACCCCAGGCTTGACAGCCTGAGTTCCAGCCCACACCACTATGTCCAAATTGTTATTTTATAGTAGTGTAGCTCACTCCTAGCTGCAGTGTAGATGTACCCAAAGAGGCCTACATGCATATTCCCCTACCTATATCTATAGTTCAAAGAGGTCCAGCTTATTCCCTCTCCTGGTCACTCTGTTTCGGAGGGTTTGTCTCCACTGAAGCTATGAACATACTTTGCAGCTCAGGTAGATAGACAAACTAGCTCTGCTCATGCTAGCATGCTAAAAATAGCAGGGTAGCCAGGGATAGCAGAAATGGCAACTCAAGCTAGCTCCCTGAATACAGAACAGCCTGGCTCCCTTAGGTACATATCTGAGTAGCTCTCCTGAGCCACCACCTATGCTACTCCCAGCTACACTGTTATTTTTACATGCTAGCATGTGTCTGTCTACCTGAGCTGGAAAGCACACTCCCAGCTGCGGTGTAGAAAATACCCCAAGTTTCAGTCAGATTGTCAGCCTTTTCACTGACACATCCTTGGCAGTCTCTTGCAGCTCACCCAAAAAAATAAAAAAAACCCACCCATCGCTTTTCTAGGGTCTTCCCCAGGTTTAGCCTGGATGAAACCAGCTAGTAAATTCTCCCACCAGTTAATGGCCCAGCCATTGTTATCTTAACTGTTATTAAGCTACATACATGAGGCTGACTTATCTCAGTCACTGTTTTACCTTTCAGGCTGGGTTCTGTAACCTCTCTACAGCTTCCTTTGATTTAATTTTGTGCATTCAGTCAGGCAGCATACAAAACTGAACAGCAGGAACCGAGTCACACATAGTAGTCAGAAAAGATATTACAGACATCTTCCTAGGTTGTCACACATCCCAAGACTGAAAATGCATACTTGTATTTTCAGATGTGACTCAACATGTCTATCGGCCAATGGCCAGAAGACAGGAGGAGGAGAATTAGCAAGTTAGAGAATATTTACAGGAGAATTAGCCATCTACCAGAATCCCAAATTGGATTCCCTGTGCCAAATTCAGTAGTGATTAAGGTAATGCTGTGGTATAGCGTACACACCAGTTTACCTTTTTGTATGAAAAGACAAAGGTCTTTAGGTTTCCTGCTAACAATCCATAATGCTTTATTTTTCAATCACTTAGAAGAGAGTTTCCCAAACTTGGGACGCCGCTTGTGTAGGGAAAGCCCCTGGCAGGCCGGGTTGGTTTGTTTACCTGTCGCGTCCGCAGATCCAGCCGATCGCGGCTCCCACCGGCTGCAGTTCGCTGCTCCAGGCCAATGGGAGCTGGTGGAAGCAACGCGGGCTGAAGGATGTAAAATACATGCTGGAAATAAACTGCATAGACTCGACATTCAGCATGCAGGCAAAGTAAGTGTAACTTACACATCCAGGGGCAAAACAACATAGCACCTTTATTTTACTCCTTTTATCAGTTGCTTTTCCTCATATACCTCTGGTCTGTTCCTTTGTTTTTACACAAGCAATAAATGTCAAATCCATGCATGTTTTACGTTGCCCAGTATACCCATTTTCTAACCAACATGCATGCAACATGAACTTACAGTACGGCTTACATCACCACTGAATTTGTCTCTGTTTCCCATGGACTTTGTATGGCGTAAGTCCAGATAGCTTGTAGCCCTCTATGTGAAATCCAGGAAGCAAGAACTGGGTGATTCTCAGGCAGATCTACAGTTGAGTAAAAATGAACCCACTCATTGGCCAAGCCACTAACAGCTGTCCTAACTTTGCTCAGCTGGAAGCCATTCTTCCAATATATGGTATAATGCAAAGGTTATTAACAAAGGAATATTTCCTTCTGATACCATTGGCACAATAGTATATGAATACTGCAGGATAAGTACCTTGAACAATATCAGAATTTTTTTCCAAAAAAAAAAAAAAAAAAAAAAAAAAAAATGTATACACCGGAAATCCTTGAAGGCTGTGCTTTGTCTGACATCCCATTCACTGGGAACTCAATGTTGTTGAAAGAAAATCATTTAATTTGTAAGCATAACTGTATCAGCAGTAACTTTCATTGCATTCCACCCCATCAGTCATTAATACTGGGGAGTGGAATATACTAAACAGTTATTTCACATGTACTCTCTCCAGCAGCCAGGCCACACATCTCTTTGCCCCACATAGTGGCTCCCTTGTGTAAGTGGCATAGAGGGGTTGTAGTGGCTACCCTGTAAGATTAGAAGTTATTGCATAGCCCCCCCCCCCCAGTCCACAATGATTTCCTTGCTTCCCCGGCCTTCTGGGTCACGGGCAATGAGACTATTAACATATTTTGCTGTCTATGTAGTAGTGGCAAGTAAGGGATTGAGCTAGTTGAAATATCAATTAGAGAAGGACCCCAAAATGCAAAGTTTGAAGATAGACCAAAATTTTCTAAAAAGTTCAGGATTGTTCTGAATTTGAATTTTGGTTTGTCCAAGTACAAAAGTAGCATCTGGCCTCAAAATTCATGTATTTAAAATATTTTGTTTTCAATACAAACAAACAGTTCTCTCTCACATATACAATGAACATTTATAAACTGACTTAAGTACATCTATAAAGCCTCTCAATTTTAGTTATTTACTAAGGACTTTCAGATTCAAAGGAAAGGAGAATCCCATGCCAAAATGTTTGTAACCAGATTTCTTAATTATATTTAAAAATTACAATTTTGAATCATCCTAATGGCAATTTTTCCTACAATTTCAAACTCTATTTTTGGTAGTTTAATTCATTTACTTAAATACCTAATTTTCTCTTTCCATGCACTGTGAACTCCCAGAAGATCCATTTTATTTTGTGGGATTTCAAATACTGTGCAGCTCATGCTCCAAAACGTCTGTTAGTCTATAAGATGCCACTTATCAAACTTATCTTTGCTGCTTGTGCAGCTTTTGTTTCTGTCACATCAAATACACTTTTATTCCTTAGCTACTTTAAAAAAAAATAATAAAAATAAATGTTCACATGCTACCAGCTTTTCTATATATCTCCCTGCATCTCTTTGATCAAACCCTTCCAACCATTCAGGAGTAATCCATGGGTAATTATAACTTCTTAGCTTCCTTAGCCTAAAAGGAGACTATTTATCACAAACTGTCATGAATTCTGATTTAAAATTCTCAAGAGCCCAATTACCAACAGGAATAAAAGATACCTCTTGCCAATTACAGTGATTGATTTCATATAAAACCTAGTAACATTTCACTTTTTAATTATGCACATTCTTATCAAATGTGAAGAGATTCATTCTGATTTTATTTTGCATTCAGAGAATGCAATACAACAAACATTAATCATACGTTGATATAATGCCAGACCTAATAATACTTTCACCATAATTTGACAATATCTAATCTCTCCAAGTACTCTATCCATTTTTTATGATTATCCCTGCTTCTCTCTGCTAACATTTACTCCAGGATAGGGAAGGGGATATAAAATTGAATATAGCAAATAATCCATTTAAGAATTGATCCCTATTATTTTTTTTAAAAAAGCTTTTAGAAGTACCAGCTGAAGAAAGAAGGAAAAATTAAGAGCAAATCTCTTCAAACCAGAAAAAGAAGAAAATTCAGTTTCAGCTGAAACACTGAACGTGATCCTTCAAATCATTCGCTACGTGAATTGCCCCATTGACTCTAACGGGGCTACTTGCGTGAGTAAGGATGTGCTCATAACTACTACTAAATCCTTGTGTGTCCAGACTCAGAAAGACCACCACAACTATCCCCTGAAAAGGCCCAATGCCAAGGAGAGGGGCAGCCCTCGCAAATTTTTATCTATCAGATTGCAGCAAATGACAGCTAACAGCCTCTAATCCATCTATCCCTTCACAGGTGTTCTATCCCTAATAACTGCTGCTCCTGCTGCCTCCACTTCCTGTCTCCCCACAGTCCTATCACCTATGATCATAAAATCCTTCACCTGGCTGCCTTTTCAACTGACCTCCCTGATCTCCATGACTGCCTCCAACTTGTATTGTTCTTTCTAAATCCTCTCCCATGAATGAAGAGTCCTAGATAACAGTATGTGCTGACTGAATCTAGAGGGGAGCTAGAGGGACCTAATGGTGGACAAATCCATCAGCAACAGCCCACCAAGGTGGGCTGCCTGCAGCAATACTAGTTTATTTTACGGCACAGGAGGGGAGTCTCTGCTAGCAGAGAAGGGCTGCTGAGCTGGGGCGCGATGGAAAGTGCATATTTATTGAAGGAAGTTTGCACACGAGCGAGTATGATGCTGAGACTTTTGGAAAAGGAAGTCTGAAAAGGAACTTGGTGAGTGGCATGGGCAAATGCTCCTGTCAACAGCAAATGCCAATCTGAATGGAAAGGTTCAAACTATTCAATATGCAAGATCGGGACTAAAATACTATCCAAGTGTAATTACTTATTATTTCCTCACTAAAGAAGGAAAAAAAATAGTCTGAAGGCCTCAAAAGAAAACAGATGCATTGTTCACTCAGTGTTCTAAGACTTTATTTTCTCCACAAATTAAACAAATAAATTGACAATGAGTTCTTAAAACAGCAGTCATAAAACTACTACCTATCAATTGGAATTTAATTCACCGGTGATGTAACTCCATTGACTTCAGTGAAGTTACACAGGGATGAAGTGGTCCATCATTAAGATTATTAAAGCTTTAATGCTGTTCTTGGCACTACATAAGAAGCAAAAGCCATATTCCTGCCCCAAAGAACTTACAGTCTGAACAAGACAGAAAAATCAAAAACACAATTACATTAGGAGTCCCAGATGACAGTGTTAACAGAATCATTTGTTCCTTTGTTGTTTTTGTTTCAACAAAAGGCTGCTGGCATTTTTATTGGCATTGACTAGTGACTGTGGGCTATGCAGAACAAATAAAGTTTCAAGGAAAAGTTGTGTGTGCAAAGAAGGTCCCTGAAACCTGGGCTAGGGAAGGAGTTTTAGGTGTCCAGGAAAGCATGGATTAAAGGCATATAGGTAAGTGGGGGGGGGGGGTACAGTTCTCTCCGGCAGAGTGAAGGAAACAAGATGGGAGCCAAGACTTACACCAGCTGGATTTGTTCAGAGCCCCACATGTAAGATGAGAAGGGTGATGTCATGCAGATGATGAAGGAAGCTAATGAAGCAACTAAGGAGGAAATATCAGGCAAGGGAAACTATTTTAGCTCCTGTGATCTGGACTGCTAGGGAGCAAGATGGGATTGTGGTCAATCGGTAAGGAGGAGGAGGAGGAAGTAATCAGGTGTTCCATCAAGTAAAACTCGAGAGTCCAGTTTAACAGAGGGTTAAATTAAAAGGAGGGCAGTTCTTGTGGGGAGGGGAAAACACACACAAAATTAAATACCCTACACTGGTTTCAAATATAAAACGCACACAGAAACAAACATCTGACACACTGATTTTAGTACATACAAGTATGTGTCTTGTTACATCTCTAAATGATAAAACAAATAAAAGGCCTAACCATACAAACACTTACTACAATAATGTTTATCACTATATTGAAGTCAGTGGGACTCCTTATGCTGTGAGTAGGTCTGAAGTTAGGAAATGCCAACATCAGTTTCCCCAAGGACTATGGAGATGCATTCTTGGAATGTATTTGACATACCAATCAAGTATTTTCAATTACCATCAGTTCTAGCCTCATGTGCTTGTTCACAGTATTTATGAAATTCTGTTTATAGAAACAAGCACTACTGAAATTTAGTGAGAACAAGGCATTAATTTGGAAAAAAAATGATTTTTACAGTTACAAATAAGAGTAACAAAACAAGATTTTTTCCACACAACTGGGATAGCTTATGATCACAATTATATCTGTGTAAATCCATAGTAACGCTTGCAGCAGTGTAACTAAAATCAGAATCTAAGCTACACAGATTACAATACTATCCACCGTTAGATTGCCAATAAAGTTATTTCCTTTGCAAATTTAGGGACCAATCCTGTCAGGTATTGAGTGTCCTCAACTTAAATGGAAGTTGAGGGTGCTCAAGATATTGTAGGACTGGGCCCTTCATCCTTATTTAGTTACCTACAATAGGTATATAAACTAAAACAAAATTCTTGTTTGCTAAAGTTGTGCATTTTATGCAGCATCACAATAAATGTCAAACCCTTTATGTTTTATTTCATATATCTGCAGCATTGCACTAATTCATGCACACTCATGCTGATGCATCTGCATGAAGCTTCTCATGAACGTTGCAAGCTTCTGAACATCTTCTATTGTCACAGCATTATATAAAGAGGCACGTATTCCTCCCACAGATCTGAATTAAGAGCAAAAAACAGTTACTTTTGTACATATCAGTAAAGGTGTGCTTACCATTAACTACACACAGCTATCTTCCCCTCCATATATGGGGGATAATTCAAATTCATGGGAATGAGGGTATATCTACACTACGGGATTATTCCGATTTTACATAAACCGGTTTTGTAAAACAGATTGTATAAAGTCGAGTGCACGCGGCCACACTAAGCACATTAATTCGGTGGTGTGTGTCCATGTACCGAGCCTAGCATCGATTTCTGGAGCATTGCACTGTGGGTAGCTATCCTGTAGCTATCCCATAGTTCCTGCAGTCTCCCCCACCCATTGCAATTTTGGGTTGAAATCCCTATGCATGATGGTGCAAAACCAGTTTCGCGGGTGATTCTGGGTAAATGTCACTCAATCCTTCCTCCGTGAAAGCAACGGCAAACAATCATTTCGAGCCCTTTTTCCCTGTATTACCCTGGCAGACGCCATAGCATGGCAACCATGAAGCCTGTTTTGCCTTTTGTCACTGTATGTGTACTGGATGCTGCTGACAGACACGGCACTGCAGTGCTACACAGCAGCATTCACTTCCCTTTGCAAGGTAGCAGAGACGGTTACCATCTGTATTGCACCGTCTGCCATGTCATTGTAAATTGGCGATGAGATAATGGTTATCAGTCGTTCTGTACCATCTGCTGCTGTCATGGGTGCTTCTGGCTGGCCTCACTGAGGTCGGCCGGGGGCACATGGACAAAAATGGGAATGACTCCCCAGGTCATTCCCTTCTTTATGTTTTGTCTAAAAATAGAGTCAGTCCTGCCTAGAATATGGGGCAAGTGTACTAGAGAACCAGAGAGCACAGCCACTCCGTGTCAGAGCCCCAGAGATCTCACAGAAATGATGAGCTGCATGCCATTCTAGGGGGTGCCCCTGCAACAACCCCACCCGTTGCTTCCCTCCTCCCTCAACCCTCCTGGGCTACCGTGGCAGTATCCCCCCATTTGTGTGATGAAGTAATAAAGAATGCAGGAATAAGAAACACTGACTTTTTAGTGAGATAAAGTGAGGGGGAGGAAGCCTCCAGCTGCTATAATAGTCCAGGCAGGACATTAAAGGGTGGCGAGGGAGAGGAGCCCAGCCTCCCACGGCTATGATAGTCCAGGCATTACAGAATCTTTTCTTTAGATAGGAAACGGGAGAGGGGCTGATAGAGCTCAGCCTCCAGTTGCCATGATGAGGATGGTTACCAGCCGTTCTGTACCATCTGCCAGGGATGACCGGGAGTCATTCCCATTTTTACCCAGGCGCCCCTGGCAGACCTCACCAAGGCCAGCCAGAAGCACTCATGGGAAGATTATGGTTTTCCACCATTTTGTACCATCTGCCATCAGGAAAAGAAGGGGAGGGGAGGCTGCTGTTCAGCGCCGCAGCACCGCGTCTACCAGCAGCATGAAGTAGACATACGGAGACACTGAAAAATGGCAAGAAACGATTTTTTCCCTTTTCTTTCACGGGAGGGAGGCGGGGGTAAATTGACAAGATATACTCTGAACAACCCCGGACAATGTTTTTGATCCTTCAGGCACTGGGAGCTCAGCCAAGAATGCAAACGCTTTTCGGAGACTGTGGGGACTGTGGGATAGCTGGAGTCCTCCGTACCCCCTCCCTCCCTCCATGAGCGTCCATTTCATTCTTTGGCTTTCCGTTACGCTTGTCACGCAGCACTGTGCTGAGTCCCTGCTGTGGCCTCTTTCTATCATAGCCTGGAGATTTTTTCAAATGCTTTGTCATTTCGTCTTCTGGAACGGAGCTCTGATAGAACATATTTGTCTCCCCATACAGAGATCAGATCCAGTATCTCCCGTACGGTCCATGCTGGAGCGCTTTTTGGATTTGAGACTGCATCGCCACCCGTGCTGATCAGAGCTCCACGCTGGGCAAACAGGAAATGAAATTCAGAAGTTCGCGGGGCTTTTCCTGTCTACCTGGCCAGTGCATCCGAGTTCAGATTGCTTTCCAGAGCAGTCACAATGGTGCACTGTGGGATACCGCCCGGAGGCCAATACCGTCGATTTGCAGCCACACTAACCCTAATTCGACATGGCAATACCGATTTCAGCGCTACTCCTCTCGTCAGTGAGGAGTACAGAAACCAGTTTAAAGAGCCCTTTATATCGATATAAAGGGCCTCGCTGTGTGGACGGGTGCAGGGTTAAAATCAGTTTAACGCTGCTAAATTCGGTTTAAACGTGTAGTGTACACCAGGCCTGAGAGGCGACATTCCAATTTTTAAACTGTCCACGCAGCTTCCTTTGATGTCAATGGAAGCCAAGTATCTATTTTAGCTACTTATATGGCCTCCATTATCCTAGTGTTTAAGCAACTTTACAATCTTTAATGTATTTAATCTCAACACTCCTATGAGATACAGAAGTGCTATTAACGCCATTTGAGAGACAGGGAACTAAGAAACAGAAAGATTACATGAATTGCTCAAAGTCACACAGAAAAGTCTCTGGTGATGCTGGAAACTGAACGCAGGCTACTCAAGTCCCAGGCTAACCTCTTAATCTTCCTCTCCTAAGCATGTACATAAGAACGGCCATAATGGGTCAGATCAAAGATCCATCCAGCCAGTATCCTGTCCTCCGACAGTGGCCAATGGCAGCTGCCCCAAAGGGAATGAACAGACAGGTTATCATCAAGTGATCTGTGCCCTGTTACCCAATTCCAGCTTCTGGCAAACAGAGGCTAGGGGCACCATTCCTGCCCATCCATAGCCATTGATGGACCTATCTTCCATGAATCTGTCTAGCTCCCTTTTGAACCCCGTTATAGTACTGGCCTTCACAACACCCTCTGGCAAGGAGTTCCACAGGTTGACAGTGCATTGTGTGAAAAAATACTTGTGTGTTTTAAACCTGTTACCTATTAATTTGATTTGGCAGCCCCTTGTTCTTGTATTATGAAAAGGCATAAATAACACTTCCTGATTTACTTTCTCTATACCACTCATGATTTTATAGACCTCTATCATATTCCCCCTTAGTCGCCTCTTTTCCAAGTTGAAAACTCCCAGTCTTATTAACCTCTCTTTGTATGGAAGCCGTCCTGTACCCCTGATCATTTTCCGAACCTTTTCCAATATATATCTTTTGTGAGATGGGGCGACCACATCTGCACACAGTAGTCAAGATGTGGGCATACCACTGATATATATAGAGGCAATATGATATTTTGTGCCTTATTATCTATCCATTTCTTAATAATTCCCAACAGTCTGTTGACATTTTTGACCGCCACTATACATTGAGTGGATGATTTTAGAGAACTATCCACAATGACACCACTCAAGAAAGATCTTGGAAACAGGTAATTTAGACCCCATCATTGTATATGTATAGTTAGGATTATGTTTTCCAATGTGCATTACTTTGCATTTATCAACACTGAATTTCATCTGCCATTTTGTTGCCCAGTCACCCAGTTTTGTGAGATTCTTTTGCAGCTCTTCACAGTCTGCCTGGGACTTACCTATCTTAAGTAGTTTCGTATCATCCACAAATTTTGCCACCTCACTCTTTACCCCCTTTTCCAGATATTAATAAACTATGTTAAATAAGACTGGGCCCAGTACAGATCCCTAGGCAAATCACTATTTATCTCTCTCCATTCTGAAAACTGACCAATCCATGAGAGAACCTTCCCTCTTATCCCAGGACTGCTTATTTTGCTTAAGAGCCTTTGGTGAGGGATCTTATCAAAGGCTTTCTGAAAAGCTAAATACACTATATCCATTGGATCTCCTTTGTCCACATGCTTGTTGACCCTCTCAAAGAATTCTAGTAGATTGGTGAGGCATGATTTCCCTTTACAAAAGCCATGTTGACTATTTCCCCAATAAATTATGTTCATCTATGTGTCTGACAATTTTGTTCTTTACGATAGTTTCAACCAATTTGCCCGGTACTGAAGTGAGGCTTACTGGCTTGTAGTTGTCAGGGTCACCTCTGGAGCCCTTTTTAAAAATTGGCATCACATTAGCTATCCTCCAGTCATTTGGTACAGAAGCTGATTTAAATGATAGGTTACAGATGACAGTTAGTAGTCCTGCAATTTCACATTTGAGTTCCTTCAGAACTCTTGGGTGTATACCATCAGGTCCTGGAGACTTATTACTGTCTAGTTTATCAATTTGTTCTAAAATCTCCTCTAATGACACCTCAATTTGGGACAGTTCCTCACATCTGTCACCCAAAAAGACTAGCTCAGGTTTGGGAATCTCCCTCACATCCTCAACAGTGAAGACTGGTGCAAAGAATTCATTTAATTTCTCTGCAATGGCCTTATCTTTGAAAGCCCCTTTAGCATCCGATCGTCCAGTGGCCCCACTGGTTATATAGCAGGCTTCCTGCTTCTGATGTATTTTTAAAAATGGCTATTACTTTTGGAGTCTTTGGCTAGCTGTTCTTCAAATTCTTTTTTGGTCTTTCTAATAATATTTTTACACTTCATTTGCCAGAGTTTATACTCTTTTCTATTTTCCTCATTCGGATTTATCTTTCACTTTTTAAAAGGATGCCTTTTTCCCTTCTCACTGCTTCTTTTACTTTGTTGTTTAACCACGGTGGCTCTTCTTTAGTTTTCTTACTATGTTTTTTAAATTGGGGTTTACATTTAAGTTGACCCTCTATTATGGTGTCTTTAAAAAGTTTCCATGGAGCTTGCAAGGATTTTACTTTTGGTACTGTACCTTTTAATTTCTTTTTCATTAACCTCTTCGTTTTTGTGTAGTTCCCCTTTCTGAAATTAAATGCTACAGTGTTGGGCCACTGTGGAGTTTTCCCCGCCACAGAGATGTTAAATTTAATTATATTATGGTCACTATTACCAAGCGGTCCAGCTATATTCACCTCGTGGACCTGATCCTGTTCTCCCCTTAGGACTAAATCAAGAATTGCCTCTCCTCTTATGAGTTCCAGGCCTAGCTGCTCCAAGCAGCAGTCATTTAAGGTACCAAGAAACTTTATCTCAGCATCCCTTCCTGAGGTGATATGTACCCAGTCCATATGGGGATAGTTGAAATCCCCCATTATTGAGTTTTTTATTTTAATAGCCTCTCTAATCTCCCTGAACATTTCAGAGTGGTCAGGTGGTCTGCAATATAGCCCTGCTGCTATATTCTTATTTTTCAAGCATGGAATTACTATCCATAGAGATTCTATAGTACAATTTAGCCTTACATGGAGTTTACCAAAAACTTTGGGCTGCATTCCCAAGCAACCCGACTCCAAGAAGACCCAGTCCCTGTGCGCTGGGGGCCGCTACCAGCCTCACACCATCCACCGGCACCTCTTAACAGTTTCACGGCCTCTTGCTCCTCCGCGCCTGTTGGCTTTCCCCTAGCCCTTAGTTTAAAAACTGTTCTACGACCTTTTTAATTTTAAGCGCCAGCAATCTGGTTCCGTTTTGGTATAGGTAGAGCCCATCCTTCCTGTATAGGCTTCCCCGCTCCCAAAAGCTTCCCCAGTTTCTATTAATTCTAACCTCCTCCTCCCTACACCATCGTCTCATCCACACATTGAGACCCTGCAGTTCTGCCTGTCTAACTGGCCCTGCGTGTAGAACTAGAAGCATTTCAGAGAATGCTACCATGGAGGTCCTGGACTTCAATCTCCTACCTAGCAGCCTAAATTTGGCCTCCAGGACCTCTCTCCTATCCTTCCCCATGTCATTGGTACCTACATGTACCACCACCACCAGCTCCTCCCCAGCACTACACATAAGTCTATCTAGAGGTCTTGAGAGATCCGCAACCTTTGCACCAGGCAGGCAAGTCACCATGCGGTTCTCCCAATTGTTGCAAACCCAGCTATCAAGGTTTCTAATGATCGAATCACCCATTACTAATACCTGTCTCTTCCTAATAACTGGAGTTCCCTCCCCTAGAGAAGTATCCTCAGTGCAAGATACCACAACATCATCTGGGAGGAGGGTCCCAACTATGGGATCGTTTCCTTCTGCTCCAGTTGGATGTTCTCCTTCCAAGGCTTTCATCCTCCTCACCAGCACAGACGCTGTCAGACCGGGGTTGGGACCATTCTACTGTGTCCCAGAAAGTCTCATTTATATACCTCCATGTCTCCCTTAGCTCCTCCAGCTCAGCCACCCTGGTCTCCAGAGTCCGTACATGGTCTCTGAGGGCCAGGAGCTCCTTGCACCAAATGCAAACATACGCCACCAGCCCATAGGGCAGGTAAGCATACATGCTGCATTTGTTGCAACAAACTGGATAGCTCCCACTCTGTTGCTGGACTTCTACATCCAATACAACCCTTTTGCCCAGCATGCTGCCTGAATAACCAGACTGGGAAGAACTGCCAAAGGACTTAGATGGTGAGAACAGGGAGGAAGTTTTCCCTACCTTCCATGCCCAAAGAAGCAGCAGCTCCTATTACAACCTCAGGACTGCCAGTCCCAATACTCCCACTCAGATGATAGTGCTGCTATAGTACTGGGGGAGAATGGCAACCATTTTGCCTCATTTTGCACAGGGACCTAAAAAACTTATAACAAATGAATTCATCCCGGGCTTGTACTTACCGATGTCCTTTCAGAGAGATCATATTCAATTCCACAGCTTTATCAAGGAATTTCTTTTCCAACACTTCATCACCCTTAATATTGCCAATGCGGAACGGAACATTCATTCTGCTTCGGCTCTTTTTCTCCACAGGGCATCTGAAAAATATAATTATTACATTTTGTCCTTAATCTATGTTCTTTTTTAATCCATCTATGGAAGTTATAATGGATGTATTTGCCTGAGTAATCACGTTTGCATTTGTCTTCAAGCTGAAGAAATGATTGGTCACCACAGCCATACATTTTATGTGCGTCACAAAATGTTTCTCGGGATTGAGCCTGTTCTCACTGAAGTCAATGGGGGAAGGCGGGGGGAGTGGGGGGAGAGACTCACTTTTACTTCAATGGAGCAGACTTAAGCCTCAGTCACTATACTGCCAATGAGATGGATAGGCTGAAAGCATCAGATACTACAAAGAGGCTATATATCTTTTCCATATGAAGGCTGCAAACAAACAATTTTCATTGAAAATCCCCCTCTAACTTTCTCCTATCATAACTAACTTGGAAAACTGGTTAAATCTGAGAATCTCTAGTTTTATCCTGAAGGCAAAATATTTCTGCAGAATTTGAATAATATTCGCCAGCCAGTTTGCTACTTATTAAACTATCAACTTTTGTCTAACATTGGGTCCCTTCAGCTCATAAATAACTAGTAACCCTCCAAATCTGCCATAATGTTAAATTTCCTTGAAAAACACTTTCAGATGTATTTGATGAACATTAGCAAGTTATTTTTTAGGCCTGATCTTCCTCCCATTCATTCCAAAGGGAGTTTCTAGACATTGATTTCTGTAAAAAGTAGGATTCAGCATTATGGGTGAGTATGAGCATGTCACTCACTGATCCCTGGATGAAAGGACAGAGGAGAGTTTAGCACCATTTCTAGACTGTACAAAGAGTTGGTGTGAAGAAGAGACTGGGGTGGGGGAGCACATACTGCATCTTGTTAGACTATTAAAGCCCATTTTGGCATGTGTATTTTGAATCAGCCAAAGTACTTTCAGGGACATCGGCTATCTATACCAAATGTAGGTTATAGCATAAAAGCTTCTGCCCATGCATTCCTTACGGTGCAGAGATGGACTGCTTTTTCCTAGGTACTGAATTTTATGTTTAGACGAGAGCTCTTCATATGCTTCCGCAATTGAGCTGTACAGGCTAAGATTTTAATAACTTCCCATCCCATTGCAACAGATTCAGATTCATCCTTGGACATTGACCAGAGAAAAGGAGTTTAAGGTAATGCTTGTGCTCATTAACTCCCCTCCCACTGCCCATGATTTTAGCATTTGGAAAAAGTTTTAGCAGCACTCTTAATGTTTTAGTTTCAAAACCAAGACAAGTTATTGCAACTTACACATAGAATCCATTAGATTTGTCAATAATGTCATAAATCATTTGTGATTTGATTGAACTCTGTTTATCCATAGCTGGAGCCCCACCATTGTTCTTTATCCATTCCAGGACCAAACTCATGATATAGATACTGAGG
This sequence comes from Gopherus flavomarginatus, assembly GCF_025201925.1. Taxonomy (NCBI): domain Eukaryota; kingdom Metazoa; phylum Chordata; order Testudines; family Testudinidae; genus Gopherus; species Gopherus flavomarginatus. The sequence continues at coordinate 101,781,696 of NC_066619.1, read as the reverse complement.
AAACAAAAGAAAACATTATGAAGTTATATTATTGAAAAAAATAGAAAAAAGTAATAGTCAGGTTTCATTCTGAAAATTTCTCAACAATTAAGTGGAGATATATTATTGTTTTTAATAACTTACACATTTAGCATCTGGACCACGTTCCCAATAATGACAACTTCAAATCAGGTGAAACTTCTGGGCCTAACTGGAGTAACTGTTAACTTCATAAGCGACAAGTCTGCTGGATGTAACCTAGTTCCTAGTGGAGTTCTCCATAAAATAATTGCACCACCTATTGACAGATGCTGTAGTCTTTACCAGGGCATGACTCCCATAGACTTCATTTGGGCATTTTGCCTCTGTAAGGACTGCAGAACTGAGACTAACTAGCAATTTCAGTAGAGAAATCTCAGGGAGACCCAGGACTGGAACAGCAGATGGTGTTTTAAACCCAGTGCTATTACACTGACAAAGCTCTGTGGATGTTCTTGCATTGTACCTGCCTGCTTTATGCCAGAAATCTAGTCTTATTTTCATGACCATAAAACATACGTCCATGACCCCATTGCCATCTAAAAAGTTATTTTTCACAACAAACAATTATCCTTGTGGTAACAATAAATATTTTATATTTATTAATTCCAATTCAAATCCTAAGCACAGAGTTGGAAGCCAGTTGATTTGTAGCCATGTGAAATCAAGAGTCTCAAAGCCAGTTACTCAGTATTATGTAAAAATCTCCAAAGTCTTTTGCCTTCTGCTTTGGCTACAAAACTCTGCTTGTTCAAGTTCAGGCACTTCCCACGACTACACCACTTTACATAAACTGTTCACAAGTTTTCATGGCATATTTCCAAAATGTTTGCTTTTACTAATCCTTCTGTTACAGTTTCCAAGGAAGTTCTTAGACAACATTACCCTACAAATCTCTCTTATAGATCAACCAAGAGATTGTTTTAACATCACTACCTTTAATTTCCCCTTGGATGCTAAATCTTTAAACACTTCAGAAACACATTGTGGAAGGAGAGAGGTTATGGACTCCCTGTTATAAATTAATACAGCAGCTTATGACTTTGAGGGCTCAGCCCTGCAATCTTCATGACAGCAAAGTGTCATTTATCCCTATGCAGAGGTCTATGCATCACCTGAACTCTATTTTGAAGATTTAAGTGGTGTATAGCCTTTCCACTGGCCGACTGCATAGGGATAAATTTTGCAAATAGCTCATACTTACCCAAGTCTGTGGGGCAACTTAGGCAAGTAAGGTTTGGAGGTCTGAGCCCTAAGTGATGCTCTTAAACCAGTCAGGAAGAGAAAATCCCCTACCCTTCTGCCATGCCAGTCAAAAGGACTTGGAGAAGCTTTAAATATAAAATAAATCCTTGGAACTGAGAAATGAGATTTCTCCAGCAAATTTGCTATTAATTTTAGCAGAGGAGCTTAGTGTCAGAAAGTCAAGACTCTTAGTGTCAATAGGTTAAGACTATCAGCATCACATTAATTTAATTCAATGTTCTGCTAAGTGGCTCATGCAAATTCAGTTAATATTATTTCCTGCCTATTTGCCAGCTAGCCCTAGAACAGAATAGGGAGAGGCAGAAGGAAAGGAAAGAAGCTTTGCCATTTCCTTACAGAACAGAACAGGCATCCTAAAACCAAGCCAAACACATCTGTATCCTGCCAAAATTTAGGTCAGTATTAAACACTGATTCTGGAACATCCTCCAAAGTGGTTCCACTGGCATGAAGTAAAACCTGGCCAAGTACTGGGTGGGAAGAAGGAAGAGACTTTGGATCAAAGTGACTGCATTTCCCACTCCAATTGATGTTATTAATGGATATGCAGTTATAGCTGAAAAGGCACTTATATTGGTGATAATTTGTTTCTAATGACTGAAATTTCTCAGTGTTCTTTTCAGCCCAGAAATGAATTTTTGTTTGCATCTCAAATGTGGAATCAGCACTGTTGAGTTCAAAGGTATGGTGAGTTTTTTGTTTGTCAAATGGAAACACTTTTGCATTTGAAAAACCATGAATGGCTTGGATTTAAAACTTGGCATGTCCAAATACATAGTATTCAGTACAGAATGTGGACTTTGGCAAGCAGGAAAATAAGTGGTTACAAAATAAAGGTTTTTATTCAGCCAGTAAAAAACAGCCTACTAAGCATACACAGCACACACAGTTAAGTAAACAGGGAGAGCAAACATGTAAATACATGTACAAAGACCTTTATATTGACAAGGTCAACCCCTCCTCCTCCCCTGAACAGCCTGTCCAACTTTTAAGAGGACTTCAGGAGGGACTCAGCAGGAGGTGCCATCTTTGGGCCCCAGTACCACCAGTTTCAAATGTGCATGCTCCATAGGGTGCAATGTACTTTGGAGTACAAAGCACCGGAGCCGGAGTCTGAAACGAACGTACAGTCTCTAGATTTAGTGCTCCATTAATAAATATAAATATAAAAAGTCATATTTCATTTCAGTGATTCACATTAAGTTACAGTGCTCACATCACTGGTAACTTGACCCACTGCACATATATACTAAGTTAAGGCATTAAGGTAGACCCCAAATACAAGGATTATCATGCCTATGATATATACTGAATGTTTGATACGGCCCAATCCTATTTATGCTGCAAACAATGCTGAAATTCCTGACGTGGAAAAAAAAAACAAGCCATAAAATTTTATTAGTGTAAGTTTTGAACCAAAGAATTTTGATCTTAAAAAGTTGTGTACTCTTTCCAAAGTTTCCCAGAAAACAGTATTCCGCGGTACAGGGCATACACTTTTTTTAAAGTGAGTTCTGGATTAGAACAATGGTTGTATTTTATTAAATCACCTTTATATTGCACAAACTGTACAGGAAATGCTTCCAATCCCACTGAAGTCAATATAAAAGTTTTACTATAGATGAGGCAGGATTGGGCCTACATGTCTTTTGAATCTTCCACTAGCAAAGCCTGTTTTTGCTACTGTCAGCAGTTCAGCGTCATTATGCAATAGCTGTGGAAGAGCAAGCTGTATCTTCATCTAGTCACAAAACTGCCAGATACATTCTGATTCTATGATCTTGATTGCTGTTGATGATTATGAAGCAGAAAGAAGAGTTTTATTTTTGGATGCCAGATTGATCCTGAAGTGGTAATCGGTGCAAATTTACTATGAAAAGCTCTGACGGAGAATAAATACAAGATCACCAAGATGCTAGTTTTTGGACTCTTGACTACAGTTTCACTTTAACAGCTATTGCAGTAAATGATGTTGCAACAATAGAAAATGTTTTAGGAAAAAGTCATTTAAAAGAATAAGTCTCTGCCATCAACGTTTTCCAGCAACAAAGATACAGAGGGATTCAGTTGTGCAGGATGCACTTTGAAAGGAAGGCTCGAAGTTGTGTTTGCTGAAGGGATCCTCCACACATAGCTACCCTTCTTCCTCCACCCATCATACAGATAAGGGATCAGCCACCTCCACAGTACCATTCCCCACTCCCAGAGGCTACATGGGAAGGAAGGAGGTGCAATGTAGAGGTGAGATATGCATTGTCCCCTCCACCCTGCAGGAGGGTTCACTGCTTGAGGTATTCCATGGGCAGGGAAAGGGGGCCCTGGATGTGCTGTGGAGACAGAAGGTCTAGGTGTAGATGGCTCTGGCCTTCAGTATGTTGCTGGGGATCTGCATGCTCTAGGGTCTGAAATGCTGGCTGCTCTGGCAGTTAAAGGGAAAGTGGAATAAGTCCTGGCCTTTGAGGGAAGGTTTTGTGGGAAACTCCATGCAAGGAACTTTGAGGAGTTTCCAACTCCCTATGTAGGTTTTTTCCCTCTGTGGATATTTGGGCCTTAGGTTTGTCTGCTGAAGATGGCAGCTAAATCAATCTGGACTGACTGACTGACAATAAAGACTAAGGACCAAATTCTCTCCTTGCATCAGCCGAGGCATCACCACTGAATTCACTGGACCTACTTCAATTTAGGGTCAGCACAGAATTTGGCCCTAAAACTGCTATAGCGTGGAATTATCATCTAAAAAGTACATACTGTATAATAACTTCTTTCAACTCCCTCCTTCAACCCTGATTTAAAACACAAGGTTGGGGCTTACAATAGTAGTTCCCTCACTCGAAGTCATAATGATTTGATTTACTGTACTTTATCCTCCAGCCTATTTGTGACCTGGTAACAAAATGTACATTCAGTTTCTGAAACCTTTTCTGACAACAACAGCAGATGCCAGCCTAGTAGTTTGCTGGAGGAACAAGTTACCTGTAGCATGGAGGAGTGTTATATAATGAGCCATTTCCTGCTTGTACTTTATAGTCCAATACTATAGGGCATTCTTTGAGTGCAAACCCCAGCAAATCCTCGCGCACTATTACCACAGTTACTCCAGCACAGCCAACATTCTTCTGGGCACCAGCAAAAATGACACCAAACTTTAACAGAAAGAAAAGGATTTTCTTAGAAGCAATGACTTATTCAGGAATATTATATAGTTATAAGATCTGTCTCTTTATAAATGTCAAGACATATGCAGTGTTATCTGAATGGCTAAGAAAACATACCCCAATTTTTGAGGAGTGGAGGAGGATCATTTTGATTTCAGGGGTCACTTCCAAATTTCAGATAATCAACATTTTCCTTTGTTTACCAGTACTGTAAAAATTAAATATCTTCTTTTATCTGAGGCAGTTCACTTCAAGAACCATCTCACTTTGTCTACCAAGGGTCCATCCAGTAGCCACAAATTATTCTCAGAGAATCCTGTCTCCATCTGTTAGTACCCCAAAACAATTTGCTTGAAAACACACAGCAGCATTTTCAACAAACCCCCACTGGTCCAGAACTGGCACCCTATAATCTCTAGCTACTCAAAGGGAAGTAAAGGAATGGAGACTCAGTGAAACCCAAATAGGAGATAAACTATTTGACCCTACTTTCCCCTGGCACAAGTTGCAATGGACAGTCCGATGCCTATGTTTCACTATAAGTGAAAAAGTGCACAAATCAATAACACTTCATACTTCCATAGTGCCTTTCATGCAAGAATATCAAAGCATTTGAGAAATACTGGTAAGTGTCATATCCCTGTTTCACAGAGAGAGAAACTGATACACAGAGATTAAATGACTTGACTATGGTAAAGACTAAGATTTTTGTCATGGTTATTTTTAGTAAAAGTCAGGGACAGGTCAACAGCAATCAAAAAGATTTCATGGAAACCATGCCCTATCTGACTTTTGCTGCTGCAGCTCCATGATTTCCCCTGCCACCATGATGACTGGGAACTCTGGGGTTCCCCCTCTGCCCAGAGCAGCTGGAAGCTGACGGGCATGCAGGGGGGCTGGACTTGCACCCACAGTGGCTGGGAGCTGCAGGGTGACCATATTTCCCATAGAGAAAACGGGAGACCCCAGTCCTTTGCCCTAGGCGTCTCCCTTTCCCCTGTGTGAGGCTGTTGCCCATCCCAGGAAGCCTGAGGTGGGCCCCCTCCAGGGCCTGTCACCTGTCCCTGGAAACTTGCAAGGGGGCCCCTGTCACTGGAACCCTGCCAGGGCCCTGATGGCTGCCAGCTCCAGTTCTACAGTTCCAGGGGCTGATGCAAAGAATGTCATAGAGGTCTCTGGAAGTCATGGAGTCCATGACCTCCATGACAAACGTAGCCTTAACTATGGTCATACAGCTTGTCCATGGCAGAGTCAGGGGTAGAATCCAGAAGTCCCGAAACCTCGTCCCCTGCTGTAACCACTTGAAGGAAAAGCTAATACTCAAGAGCCTTCAGAATCGCTTACAACAATATAAACAACTATCTATCTTAGAGGATTCTTAGTGTAAGGCCATGATTGTCTCTCTTTTAATGTGGTGAACAGTGCTGAGCACTCACACGGCACTAAACATAAAATCTGATGTGTCCAATTCTTAGTGAACAAGATAGCACATTAGAAACACAATATTCAGACTGAAGTGCCTAATTCCTTATAAAAAGTACCTAAAAAAAAGGAGGCCTGTGCTCCAACAGCTTCAGTGGGAGTGGAGAATGCTCAACACAGTCCAGCCACCTTTTTGTCTAATCCAAGTTTGAAGATGTTGGACTGCACTTTGTAGAGCAAGCATGTTTGATACTGTACCTTGGAAACATCTACTGGTCTGGACAAGAAATTTGAGGACATATCACACACCAAGGCTGTTCCTTTGACATCAGGTACAAAGTCAAACTCCACACCATGAACAGTCTCATTAGCACAGTAGTAGACATAAGAGGCATCCGATCTGAGATTCCAGCTGCTTGTGTCAGGAATTTCTGATACAAATAATAAGAGGAGAAACAAAGGTTACCGAAAACAGCTAGAATCAGCACTCTGATTTTACTGGTGTGTAACTTTACTTTGGCACTGAACTTTAAATTGCTATTGAGAGTGGTTTTATTACACTAGGTAACAATAGTTTTTGCCAGCAACAAATCAAATTCACCTGTAGTCTAGGTACCAAAAAAAAAAAAGCCTTCTGCCCTGAAAATAAAGAATAATGTACCCATCCCTAAAGCCTCTAGTCTGAAGAAAAAGGAAAAACTCCAATTAACTTTAATGGGTCCAAGAGAGCTCATAACATTATAGACAAAAATTAGGAAACAACAGGATGATGTGAAAGCCACGGCTACACTTGCAGACATAGAGCGCTGAGAGTTAAACCTGTCTTTGGAGAGTGCAGTAGGGAAAGCACTGCAGTCTGTCCACACTGACAGCTGCTTGCACACTGGCGTGGCCACGTTTGCAGCACTTGCAGTGGCACTGGGAGCTGCATTGTGGGCAGCTATCCCAGCATGCAAGTGACTGCAACATGCTTTTCAAATGGCGGGGGGAGGGAGATGGGACGGAGTGTGACAGGGAGCGTGTTGTGTGTATGTGAGGGGAGAGAGAGTGGGTTTTAGGGGAGGGGGGCTAAGAGCATCCAGTTCATCTCCCTGTCAAGACAGGATTGTTCCCCATCACACAGTTTCTAGGGGCTGCTCAGTCTAGTTTTAAAAAGTCCTGAGGGATGGGGCTTCCCTTCCTTCCTCAAAGGAGGATATTGAACAGTCTAATGGCTCACACTGTCAGGCAGAAAGCATAGCTGATGTTGGCAGTTCAAAAAAGGTTAAAACATAAGAACAGCCACACTGGATCAGACCAAAGGTCCATCTAACCCAGTATCCTGTCTACCGACAGTGACCAATGCCAGATGCCCCAGAGGGAGTGAACATAAAGGTTGGGCACTCAAGTGTTTAACTGGTTCTGTTCAGTAACCTCACAATCATTTCTGGAATGGTTCAAATGTGGGAGAATTGTTCTGCTAGAGCAACTTGAAAATCTTGTTAGATGTGACTACCTACAAGATTTTCAGACACAGCAAGCTAAATGTCAACTTACTTGTGTAACTTCCAAGTTTAGGATGAACAATGTTCACTTTGGCATATTTCTCTGCCTCCTTAGCTGCCTTTGCTGACCAAGCTCCAGTAACCACATAATCTGCACATCTTCCTTCTTTCAGTCCAATAAGGTTAAGTGGAACAGCACTGAACTGACCAGACCCACCCCCTTGAAGGAAGATGACTTTGTAGTTTTCTGGAATATTTCTGTGTAAAAGAAGGAAATTAGTTTTCTATTTCAAACAAAATTATGCACAGGACTTAGTACACTCTTTGCTGCTACACTTGCTGAAAAAGTCTTATGAAAGTTATACAAGTTTTAGATAGGGTCATTTCAAAGACATTAAAGCAAAAAGTTAACAGTTTGGTATTGGTTTGATCTAGGTATGAGGAGCCATATCATTGGTCAATACAAAACATTTTAAGATGGTCTCACAAAACATTTTAAGATGCTCATTTCTGACACTAACAATAAACAAAGCCATTCCCTAGTACTAATTTTACAGTAGCATGTATAAACAACAAGTAAGATGGTGTATACGTACAACAGAATTAATGTTCATGAATGGATTTGTTAGTTTCACAGAAAATCATATTTTTCCATTTCTTTTAATATATAATTTCAATGTCAGAAACAATCCGTTTAGAAAAAAGAATGGACTCCTGAAGGCAAAAGATTTACAGATTGGTCTATTGTTACAGTAGATGTATGCTAAAAGTGTAAAATTAATGAGCTTAAAAGTAGAGTTTAACTTTAAGAGACCAAATTTTTAAAACGTGCATGTACAATTGTATCTAACAGGATCGCTGTCGTTTAGGAGGTCTATATCCATGACAGATTGGAGTTTTAAAAACATGCTATTTTGAGTTAATAAAATTGTATAAAAGCATATGAAAAGTTTCTTAACCTAATAAAAACCCTTTAGGCATACTCAGATAAAACAAAAACTAGCAAACGGAAGATCAATTTCAGTGCCAAATTTACATATTTTCTTATCGCCATAGTATCTGAAAAACAGGTGCTTTGATGTGAAGGGCTTTCACGTTAATCATAGTTAAAAATACCCAAAACTTACAGCAATTCACGTAAGAGATTTTCAGCTGTGTTTATAATTTTTGAGAAATCAGATGTCCTATGGCTCATTTCTATAGCGTAGAAAAAAAAAAAGAGAGAGAGAATGTGAAAGAAAACCATAGCACAAACTTGACTTTATAAAACAGCTGGATAAGCAGCAAAGCCTTCTGTAAGCCACTTGTCCCCAATATAAACCACAATGCTTAATATTTTAATAATACTTTGCTCACATAGTTCCCAACTCAGCAAAGCACTTAATCACATTCGTAAGTCCATCCCTAATTCGGCAAGCAGCCACTCCAAAACCCACTAAATTCAATGAGAGCCTTTCCACTGAATTCAATGAGCACTGGATCAAGCTCCAAGACACTAATGCATGCGTTTAAGTGCTTTGCTGAGTCAGAGCATGGTGCCTTTCCGCTGAAGAACATGAACCATACTAAAAAGGCTGGTTATGTATTATTCCCATTTTATAAAAAATAAACTGAGACAGAGACATTAAGGCCCAATTTTTCAAACATGGAAACTTAGCCGAGTAAGGGGCTGGATTTTCAGACGTGACATGCATCTGCAGCTCCAGTTAAGTTTCATCCCACACATGGGTGCACTACACCTCTGAAATTCAGAGCAATTTTTAAGATAACTAAAGATGGCACTGACCATCTAAATTTGAAATCTGGTGCCAGGGATTTGCTTAAGACCTCAAAGCAGACAGTGGCAGAATTTGGATTAAAACCCAGGTCTCCAGCCAGACTCCCAGGCCCATGCTCTAACTCCCTCCCTTTTAATTCTGTTTTTGGTAACAATCCAAGTATATTTTCAGTATAGAGCTGCTCTGTAACCAAAGTGTAGTTTTTAAGAGGCTTCTTTGTTCAATAATCCTGTTGAAGAGCTAAGAATCATTAATAGTAATTCTCATTATCAGACCTGTACTCACTATTTGTAGAAGTATATGACTTATTACAAAATAAGGCCCTGATCCTGTCGAGCAGGACTGCTAAGTGCATTGCATAAACTTTTTCTTTTCTTCCTTTCTTTGTTGTTTGTTTTGCAAGTTTGGGCTCTGAACAATGAAACGGACATGCATATATCACAAAAGACAGCAAACAAGACACCATATTTCCTTCTTAAATATAAACGTGGCTTCATATAAATTTGGAAGATTTATACAATATAGATAAATATAATATAGTGGCATCAAAAAGGCATTTCTTCTCCACTGACAAAATTAATGAACAAACATCTTTTGCAAAGATCCAGAAGCACTAGCTATGATTTGTTGTGTTCCTTGATTCTGGGCCTCAGTGTGGAAGCGATAAAATATAAAATCTCTCTGTCCACATGTCACTTCATAACCTTCTAGTGGATGATTGTATTCTTCTCTACACTAATGTGTAAGCAGATCCTCAGGACTCAGATACCTTCCAGAGGTTAAAGGGGTAAAACTTTAAAAGGAAATGCGACACTTGATTGAAATCTACAGCTCAGAATTTCTTATACTTATTTCATAATCCAGCTAAACTTCTAAACTCCGTAAAACACAGAATAATTTTTAAAAAGCCTTACCAAGTACACTTATACCAAGTCCTTTGTAGTCCACCAATTCTTTTTGTGCTTCTAGCAATACCTATCCCCCCCGCAAAAAAAATAAAAAATAAATCAATTTGTCATCATTGTGTGCCAGTGTTGAAGCATAAACATCCCAACTGCTGCAGATTGTGGCAATGTGACATTTCTCAGTCCATTATAAAAATTACTGAAATTTCAGATACTACTCTAACTTCACCTTATCTACAAGCTTGTCAGATGATGGGATAATCAAATCATGTGCCCAAGGTGAGTCTTCTTCATCTCAAGTCATAGTTCTATGGTTCAGTATCCAGATTATTACAGTGTTTGCATGGTTTTGATGGACCTTTCCACCTCCTTTGTGCTGATTTAACACCACCAAAACTTAGAGCATATATTAGCGCCTTCTATCTGTAGATCATCAATAAAAGCAAACTGGTATTATCTACAGTATACAGATGGGGAAACTGAGGTTGAGAGTTATGACCAGAAGCAAACTTGTGAATTCTGGGTGGCTTACCTGGAGGCAACTTAAAGAGGTTTGATTTTTCAGAGCACGGGTGCTCAACTCTTCCTGATAATCACCTTTCTTTAAAGGTGTCTTCAGTTGGGCACCCAGTAAATAAATAAAACAAAACGATGTGCCCCCAAACAAAAGTCACTGGTCACTTTTGAAAGTCTAGGCCTAAGTGACTTGATGCCCCAGCATGTCCTCTCCTGTTGCTATCATACACCAGTGATCTGCACTCAGGGTCTAACCATTAAACCATGTTGCCCACAAGTGGAATAATTCTTAGCTCACAAAATGAAAATAATATTCTCTCTGTCTCCCCTCAAAGGAGAGTGAAGAACTCAACAAAGAGCTCACCTTGGCAAACATAAGCACATCATTTATGGATTTGCCAAGGAACCATACACTCTGGAGAATTGCAAAAACTAAGTGTGATGCATGACCAGAAAGGGTTATGCATCCTGCAGGATGAATGACTCAAATTCAACCCTTAAAGAAATATGGGGAGATAATGTTGGTGTGTTTGTGTATTTACATATATATTGGTAGGGGTCAACAAAGTAATCAACAGTCCCTGTCTATGCAGTAGTCTGTTAATTCAGAGATCAAAAGAACATCTTAACATTTAAATGAACTGTAAACATACGATGTCTGTATTCATCTCTCTTTTAAATGTATAGCAAATCTGCAAATGTTGGAAAGACGGCAATTGTGTCAGGGGTGGTCAACCTGAGCCTGAGAAGGAGCCAGAATTTACCCGAGTACATTGCCAAAGAAATAAGTCAGCAGCCCCCCCGCATCTGACCCCCACCTACCCACCCCGCTCCCAGCACCTCCCACCCACCAGCAGCCCCACCAATCAGCACCTTCTCCTCCTTCCCCATACCTCCTGATCAGCTGTTTCGTGCTCTGCAGGAGACTCTGGGTGGGAGGAGCAAGGGCATGGCAGGCTCAGGGGACGGGGCAGGAAGAGGTGGCGTGAGGGCAGGGCCTGTGGCAGAGCCAGGGGTTGAGCAGTGAGCACTCCCCGGCACATTGGAAAGCTGGCGCCTGTAGCTCCAGCCCCGGAGTCGGTGCCTATACAAGGAGCTGCATATTAACTTCTGAAGAGCCACATGTGGCTCTGGAGCCACAGGCTGGCCACCCTTGCCTTAAGTTAATCTGTGTGAGTAATTACCGGGTGATGCTTAGGAAATAAGTCTACTTCAAAGTCACCCTGGTTGCCTATTGTTTACCCAGGACTCTATGGTCAAGTGGATGTTAGAACATTGTATAAAAACCCTTGGGTCCTGATCCTGTCATCTCAGATCTGCTTATGCTTCATTAGGGGAAGTTTGAGTCCTCAGACTGAGATCCCAGTTAAGCCGATACACCCTGAATATGATATTTGGACATTCAACTATGACCTATGGGCTAAATTCTAAAAGAACTCTTTGCAACTACAAAGCTCACCATCTCTGCTATGAATCAGAACCTCAGTAATTGAACTCATGTCTATGAATGTTGATCTTTTAACCATGCTCTCTTCTTCTTTAATAAATTTTACTTTAGTTAATAAGAATTTGCCATAAGTGTGTATTTGGGTACCATCTGGAATATTCATTAACCTGGGAGGTAATGCGTTCGATCCTTTGGGATTGGTAGAACCTTTTCTTTTGTATATGATGAAATAAGATTTTCAGAATCCCTCATCAATCTTGACTTGGCTATCTGGGTGGAGGACTGAGGCTGGGTTACTTTAAGGGAAACGTGTTGTTGGGTTCTAGGCAACCAGTGAGGAGGTAAAAAAGCTGTTTGTGCTGGCTTGGTAAATCTAGAGAATTGGAATATCCGCCAGCTTTGGGGATTGTCTGCCTCATTCTTTGCAGTTCACCCTAATTGACTGACCTCAGCTGGCTCCCCTGGGATCCCTGTCACACTAAGCAAACTGCCTTCCCAATAAGAAATCTGCATGACCTGTTGAGGGTACCAGGTGGTCACCACCTGACTGATCTGGAAAGAGTGTCACTTTTGATAGCTGCAGACTGTGAACTTTGGACTAGTGGACAGCACATGCAGATTGGCTCAGGAAGAAAAAAATTATCAAAACAAGCAAGATACAAAACAGTGTTATGTATTAGTAACATTGTTTCGGGGAAATTTGTAATTAAAAGGGAGGGAGGGAGGGAGATTACTTTTACAAAAGAATATGCTTCTTCCTCTCTCACATAAATGATCCCCCTCTCCCAAGTCTTAAAACAAAATGTGCAAAAGTCAACAGCTCCTGGCATTCCTTTGTTTCGATGGCAGTTTGGGGAATGCAAGGAAAGCAGGATTAGACCCTACTAAAACTGAAGTGAAACACTCCATTGTAAGAGTATTGCAATTTCCAAATAAGAGGGGCAAAAACAAACTAACGAATTGTAGAGCCTGATTCTGTCCTCCTTCGCTCACAAAAATCGTCCTTAGTCATACAAGTAATCCCATATAGTCACATGACTACTAATACTTCGCAATTAAATGACTGCAGGATTAAACATTAGAGCAGCACCAATGAAAGAGTGCTTTCCTGGCTAAATGCTCTGTTAGAAAAGACAAGTTTATTTGCAATATAACCTACAAAATATTTCCAGAGAATTCATTAGATGCCGCTCCATAGACTCCTGACTTTGAGAAACAGCAGCAGCTACGTACCAAGAATGTGTTAGAACAAATCCAGACACAAAACTCCAAAAAACAAAAAATGCTGACAGTACGTAACCATTGTGTGGAAAATTGGAAACTTTAAATTAAAGCATGAGCCACTCCTCCACCCAGATGTAATTGGATAACAGATAGCTGCTGATGCAACTTTCCAAAGGATTGAGTCTATACTTTAGACCAGGGGTTGGCAACCTTTCAGAAGTCACGTGCAAGTCTTCATTTATTCACTCTAATTTAAGGTTTTGCATGCCAGTAATACATTTTAACATTTTTAGAAGGTCTCTTTCTATAAGTCTATAATATATAACTAAACTATTGTTGTATGTAAAGTAAATAAGGTTTTTAAAATGTTTAAGAAGCTTCATTTAAAATTAAACTAAAATGCAGAGACATCCCCCCCGGACCGGTGGCCAGGACCCAGACAGTCTGAGTGCCACTGAAAATCAGCTCGCGTGCTGCCTTCGGCACTCATGCCATAGGCTGCCTACCCCTGCTTTAGACATTATCATATTTTCCATATAAAAGCAATTAAAGACTGCTCCTTCACTTAGCTTGAGCTTTAATTTGCTGTAGTTACACTAACGAATCTGCAAATACTTACCTCCCATACTGAAGTGGTGTATCCAACAATTAACTACAAATGTATCAGTTTTTGCAGTTAGGAGAACTAGATTACTTTGACCTTTTCTTTTCCCCAGTAGTAAGGGCAAGTTTTATTTCTAGAAAGAAAACTCATTGGTGTGTTAATAGTATGCTTTTTTTTTTAAGCTTAATTTTTCAGTCTGCAGATCTGTAATGACAATAACCAAATTGGCACCCACCCCTTTTTGCAAAACTGCAATATGCCACAAAAAACTGACAGTGAGAATTACCTAACATGCCAATGAGTTATACCTGAAAGCAATGCACTATGTCTCTAGCCTTGGAACAAAATTAATTACAGATGACCAACATGCTTCAGGTTTAGCAGCTGAGGGAAGAGGACTAGTAGCTACCCACTTGGGTTAACAGTAAAACAAGTCACTTGCAATGCAGGCATTGCTTTGTACTGGAGCGAGCAGCCCGAGAGGGGCGCTCTCCCTTAACCACAGTCTGAGTTTCAGGAGAAAGATCCCTGGGTTCAAACTAGAGTTTGACCTATCACAGCCCCTGGTAACACTGACCCCCGGCAGGTCTCCGAGCCTGCATCTGCGGTGCCGAGCTGAGGATACTTTTAACAGGAGAAGCAGCCGGCCAGCCAGCACACCCGCAGATTTCTCTGGCTTCAGCCGCAACCAGCCTCTGCTTTACCCATTTCAATCCTTACCCCTCCCTTTCCCCCCAGGGCGCACCGCGTCCCCAGGCCCGCGCTGAGCGATCGGCGGCGGTGCGGGGGACAGGGGGCTGCCAGCCTGAATCATCCCCAACCCAATTCCAGACGAGCCGGATTTACCCCCGTGCTAAACGCCGCTGAGTCCGTCTCCCCCCGAGCGCTCCCGCTGCAAAGCGTCTTGTTCCATTCCCGGGGGCGGCCGTGCAGGGGGGGGGGCTGCTTTCCTCCCCCGCGCAAACTCCGGTTCCCAGAGCAAGCCGGGTCCGCGCCGCCCCGCGCCAGGCTACCGCAATTCCCGCAGCCGCGGACCCGCGGGTACTCACCGAGCGCGGCAGCTTAGCGGGCCCCGCGCCGAAGTTAACCACCTGCCTCTTCGCGTCCATGGTCGAAAGATGCTGCTCCGGCCGCCCGCGGGCCCAGCCAGAGCACAGGGCAATAATCACACTCAGCGGCCTGACTTCCTATTGGCCCCTGTCACACGTTTCTGTTTATACCCATGCTCCGATTGGCCGCTAGGATGCAGGTAGCGCAATCATTGGCCCAGTGGCCACGAGCCCGCAGCGTGATCGCCCCCCCCTCCCCCAAATGCAAGGTAGAGCCGAGATTGCGACATTCTGCCGCCGTAAACTGGAGGCGGCGAGGAGGCTGCCTGGGACAGCGCTCTGCGAGTCGGTGCTAGCCCTAGTCATGCTCCCCTGCATGCCGCCCCTTTCTATTGGCTGCTCCAGGGCACCTGCTTCCTTCGCTGGTTCCTGGAGCCGGCCGTGGTCAGGACTCTGGGGGAGCCTCCTTTCTTGGAGCTTACTGTCTCCAGGGCAAGAAGCTTACACAGCTCTGACCTTCCTGGGTCTGACCTCGGAGCATTCAGCATCCCCTTTTCACACCATGCGCTTCCCACAGCAAGTCTGCACAGGCAGGGCTTCTGGAGAAGCCAGAGGGCCCTGCACCCGTCTCTTAACCAGTGTAAAACAGACATAAGAACGGCCCAACCGGGTCAGACCAAAGGTCCATCTAGCCCAGTATCTGTCTACTGACAGTGGCCAATGCCAGGTGCCCCAGAGGGAGTGAAGCTAACAGGCAATGATCAAGTGATCTCTCTCCTGCCATCCATCTCCATCCTCTGATGACCAGAGGCTAGGGACACCATTCTTTACCCTTCCTAGCTAATAGCCATTTATGGACTTAGCCACCATGAATTTATCCAGTTCCCTTTTAAACATTGTTATAGTCCCAGCCTTCACAACCTCCTCGGGTAAGGAGTTCCACAAGTTGATTGTGCACTGCATGAAGAAGAACTTCCTTTTATTTGTTTTAAACCTGCTACCTATTAATTTCATTTGGTGACCCCTAGTTCTTGTATTATGGGAATAAGTAAATAACTTTTCCTTATCCACTTTCTCAACATCACTCATGATTTTATATACCTCTAGCATATCCCCGCTTAGTCTCTTCTTTTCCAAGCTGAAGAGGCCTAACATCTTTAATCGTTCCTCATATGGGACCCTCTCCAAACCCCTAATCATTTTAGTTGCCCTTTTCTGAACCTTTTCTAGTGCTAGAATATCTTTTTTGAGGTGAGGAGACCACATCTGTACGCAGTATTCAAGATGTGGGCATACCATGGATTTATATAAGGGCAATAATATATTCCCAGTCTTATTCTCGATCCCCTTTCTAATAATTCCTAACATCCTGTTTGCTTTTTTGACCACCTTTGTGCACTGCGTGGACATCTTCAGAGAACGATCCACAATGACACTATCCTGACTCGTTGTGGCTAAATTAGCCCCCATCATATTGTATGTATAGTTGGGGTTATTTTTTCCAATGTGCATTACTTTACATTTATCCACATTAAATTTCATTTGTCATTTTGTTGCCCAATCACTTCGTTTTGTGAGATCTTTTTGAAGTTCTTCACAATCTGCTTTCGTCTTAACTATCTTGAGTAGTTTAGTATTTGCCACCTCACCGTTTACTCCTTTCTCCAGATCATTTATGAATAAATTGAATAGGATTGGTCCTAGGACTGATCCTTCGGGAACACCACTAGTCACCCCTCTCCATTCTGAGAATTTACCATTAATTCCTACCCTTTGTTCTCTGTCTTTTAACCAGTTCTCGGTCCATGAAAGGACCTTCCCTTTTATCCTATGACAGCTTAATTTACATAAGAGCCTGTGGTGCGGGAC
Source organism: Gopherus flavomarginatus (assembly GCF_025201925.1). Classification (NCBI taxonomy): domain Eukaryota; kingdom Metazoa; phylum Chordata; order Testudines; family Testudinidae; genus Gopherus; species Gopherus flavomarginatus. The sequence continues at coordinate 101,764,960 of NC_066619.1, read as the reverse complement.
CTTGTCAAAGGCTTTCTGGAAATCTAAGTACACTATGTCCACTGGATCCCCCTTTGTCCACATGTTTGTTGATCCCTTCAAAGAACTCTAATAGATTAGTAAGACATGATTTCCCTTTACAGAAACCATGTTGACTATTGCTCAACAGTTTATGTTTTTCTATGTGTCTCACAATTTTATTCTTAACTGTTGTTTCGACTAATTTTCCCGGTACTGACGTTAGACTTACCGGTCTGTAATTGCCGGGATCACCTCTAGAGCCCTTTTTAAATATTGGCATTACATTAGCTAACTTCCAGTCATTGGGTACCGAAGCCGATTTAAAGGACAGGTTACAAACCTTAGTTAATAGTTCCGCAACTTCACATTTGAGTTCTCTCAGAACTCTTGGGTGAATGCCATCTGGTCCTGGTGATTTGTTAATGTTGAGTTTATCAATTAATTCCAAAACCTCCTCTAGTGACACTTCAATCTGTGATAGTTCCTCAGATTTGTCACCTACAAAAGCCAGCTCAGGTTCGGGAATCTCCCTAACATCCTCAGCCATGAAGACTGAAGCAAAGAATCCATTTAGTTTCTCCACAATGACTTTATCGTTTTTAAGCGCTCCTTTTGTATTTCGATCGTCAAGGGGTCCCACTGGTTGTTTAGCAGGCTTCCTGCTTCTGACGTACTTAAAAAACATTTTGTTATTAACTTTGGAGTTTTTGGCTAGCCGTTCTTCAAACTCCTCTTTGGCTTTTCTTATTACAGTCTTGCACTTAAGCTGGCAGTGTTTGTGCTCCTTTCTATTTGCCTCACTAGGATTTGACTTCCACTTTTTAAAGGAAGTCTTTTTATCTCTCACTGCTTCTTTTACATGGTTGTTAAGCCATGGTGGCTCTTTTTTAGTTCTTTTACTGTGTTTCTTAATTTGAGGTATACATTGAAGTTGGGCCTCTATTATGGTGTCTTTAAAAAGGGCCCATGCAACTTGCAGGGATTTCACTTTAGTCACTGTACCTTTTAACTTTAGCTTAAATAACCCCCTCATTTTTGTATAGTTCCCTCTTTTGAAATTAAATGCCACAGTGTTGGGCTGTTGAGGTGTTCTTCCCCCCACAGGGATGTTGAATGCTATTGTATTATGGTCACTATTTCCAAGCAGTCCTGCTATAGTTACCTCTTGGACCAGCTTCTGCGCTCCACTCAGGATTAAATCTAGAGTTGCCTCTCCCCTTGTGGGTTCCCGTACCAGCTGCTCAATGAAGCAGTCATTTAAAGTATCGAAAAATTTTATCTCTGCATTTCATCCTGAAGTGAAAAGTTCCCTGTCATTTTGGGGATACTTGAAATCCCCCACTATTATTGGGTTCTTAATTTTGATAGTCTCTCTAATTTCCCTTAGCATTTCATCATCACTATTAGTGTCCTGGTCAGGTGGTCGATAATAGATCCCTATTGTTATATTTTTATTAGAGCATGAAATTTCTATCCATAGTGATTCTATGGAATATGTGGATTTGCTTAAGATTTTGACTTCATTTGAATCTACATTTTCTTTCACATATAGTGCCGCTCCTCCCCCTGCACGACCTGTTCTGTCCTTCTGATATATTTTGTACCCTGGAATGATTGTGTCCCACTGATTGTCCTCAGTCCACCAGGTTTTTGTGATGCCTATTATATCAATATTCTCCTTTATCACAAGGCACTCTAGTTCACCCATCTTATTATTTAGACTTCTAGCATTTATGTACAAGCACTTTAAAAACTTGTCCCTGTTTATTTGTCTGCCCTTTTCTGATGTTCCAGATTCTTTTTTATGTGACTGTATCATCTGATCCGGCCCTTACATTATCCTCTTCCGTCCTCTGCTCCTGACTATAACCTGGAGATTCCCTATCATCAGACTCTCCCCTAAGGGAAGTCTGTGTCCAATCCACATGCTCCTCTGCAGCAGTCGGCTTTCCCCCATCTCCTAGTTTAAAAACTGCTCTACAACCTTTTTAATGTTTAGTGCCAGCAGTCTGGTTCCACTTTGGTCTAGGTGGAGCCCATCTCTCCTGTATAGGTTCCCCCCATCCCAAAAGTTTCCCCAGTTCCTAAAGAAAGTAAACCCCTCCTCTCTACACCATCGTCTCATCCACGCATTGAGACTCTGAAGCTCTGCCTGCCTACCTGGCCCTGCACGTGGAACTGGGAGCATTTCTGAGAATGCCACCATAGAGGGCCTGGATTTCAGTCTCTTCTCTAGCAGCCTAAATTTGGCTTCCAGGACATCTCTCCTACCCTTCCCTATGTCATTGGTACCTACATGTACCACAACCACCGGCTCCTCCCCAGCACTACACATGTCTGTCTAGATGCCTCGAGAGATCCGCAACCTTCGCACCAGGCAGGCAAGTCACCATACGGTTCTCCCGGTCATCACAAACTCAGCTATCTATGTTTCTAATGATCAAATCTCCCATTACTAACACCTGCCTTTTCCTAGAAACTGGAGTTCCCTCCCCCGGAGAGGTAACCTCAGTGTGAGAGGCAACCCCAGCACCATCTGGAAGGAGGGTCCCAACTATGGGAAGGTTTCCCTCTGCTCCCATTGACTGCTCTGCTTCCCTGGGCCTTTCTTCCTCCTCAACAGCACAGAGGCTGTCTGAGCGAAGGTGGGACAATTCTACAGTGTCCCGGAAAGCCTCATCAACATACCTCTCTGCCTCTCTTAGCTTCTCCAGTTCCGCCACCCTGGCCTCCAAAGTCTGTACGTGGTCTCTGAGGGCCAGGAGCTCCTTGCACCGACTGCACACATACACCACCCGCCCACAGGGCAGGTAATCATACATGCTACACTCAGCGCAATAAACTGGATAGCCCCCACTCTGCTGCTGGGCTTCTGCCTGCATTGTCTCTGAGTTAATGAAAGGGTGGTTTAAAGAAAGGGGGTTTGGAATATGGTTTGGATTATAGGTTTTAAGGGAACTACAGGGGAACAGGTAGGACCGACAAGGGACCCCCCCTCCCTTCCCACTCCCCTTCCAAACTCCCTGTTAGCAAGCCAAAAAACAGGTTAAACTTTGTGTACGTTTACCTTGATATATGGAGATATACCTATCTCACAGAGCTGGAAGGAACCCTGAAAGGTCATTGAGTACAGCCCACTGCCTTCACTAGGCAGGACCAAGTACTGATTTTTGCCCCAGATCCCTAAGTGGCCTCCTCAAGGATTGAACTTACAACCCTAGGTTTGGCAAGCCAATGCTCAAACCTGTGAGCTATTTCTTATGTTTAGTCATTAACAGGAACACAGTGTAGAACAGAGCTTGCTCTTACAGACATCAGTGACTTTCAGCCAAGTCCATCTTGGGAATCCTGGATTCCCCTTTTTCAGTCCCCCCATGCAGACTGCCGGCCTCCAGCTCCACAACCTCTGTCACTCACCCTTGATGCCCCTCCTCCTTCTCTTTGTCTCGCTTCCTGGGCCAAAGGTGTCACCTAGTCGCACCCCCCGCCTGGGTCTCAGGTTACGTAGGTGCAAGTAGCTGGCAGTCTCAGCTGTCCTGAGGGCAGAAGCAAAATCACACACCCTATTCCCACCAGCTAAGCATTGGTGTAATACGCTGGGAAACTAAGGCACACGCAGTATTAGTACTGTATAGGACAGCAAGACTCACATGCAACATAACAAGATAAATAAAACTCTACTTCACCACATCCACGGAACAAACTATAGGCTGCCTGGGATGGGCCCTTTAAGGTCATCAAGCAGCTGAATGAGGTAAACTATGTAGTGGAACTGTCTAACTGGGCTCACAGCCAATGGGTACCATTGCAACATGAAGAAGCCATACTTTGACAGGGAGAATTTTGTACTGGCTGTGTGCGGCCAGTGAGAGGAGCAGGGAGATGGCCCCCTGTCATAAACAGATAGCTAAGGGTTAATGTCTCTTTCACCTGAAGCACCTGACCAGAGGACCAATCAGGAAACCGGATTTTTTCAACTCTGGGTGGAGAAAAGTTTGTGTCTGAGTCTTTGTCTGTCTGCCTGTTTTTCTCTCAGCTTTGAGAAGTGATTTCTGTTCTCTAATCTTCTGTTTCCAAGTTGTGAGTACCAAAGGGTTTGTTTCTTTTGTATTTACATTAATATAGTTGCTGGAGTGCTTTGATTTGTATTCTTTTTGAATAAGGCTGTTTATTCAATATTCTTTTAAGCAATTGACCCTGTATTTGTCACCTTAATACAGAGAGACCATTTGTATGTATTTTTCTTTCTTTTTTATATAAAGCTTTCTTTTAAGACCTGTTGGAGTTTTTCTTTAGGGGGAAACTTCAGGGAAATTGAGTCTGTACTCACCAGGGAATTGGTGGGAGGAAGAAGTCAGAGGGAGATCTGTGTGTGTTAGATTTATTCGCCTGACTTTGCATACCCTCTGGGTGAGGGGGGAAAGATAGATTAACTCTCGGTACTTCTGTTTTCCAAGGCTGGGAACGGGGAGGGTGGAATCCCTCTGTTTAGATTCACAGAGCTTGTGTCTGTGTATCTCTCCAGGAGCACCTGGAGGGGGGAAGGGAAAAAGGATTATTTCCCTTTGTTGTGAGACTCAAGGGATTTGGGTCTTGGGGTCCCCAGGGAAGGTTTTTGGGAGGACCAGAGTGCCCCAAAACACTCTAATTTTTTGGGTGGTGGCAGCAGTACCAGGTCCAAGCTGGTAACTAAGCTTGGAGGTTTTCATGCTAACCCCCACATTTTGGACGCTAAGGTCCAAATCTGGGACTAGGTTATCTGACACCCCCTCGTGGATCTATTCCCTGCAACAGGAGCCAGCCCTTTGCCAGAATCAGTTCCTCTCTCGGACCAGCTAACCCCTGCCCTGCATTACTTTCTTATTTTAGCTTTTCTTGTTAAGATTCAGATTTTAAAATTTCTCTCTCTTTCATATAAATATTATCTCCTGAAGCTTCAACTTGCCAGGAAATGCACACAGAGTACTCCTGCTGGAGTGAATGCAGAGCCTCTGGTATGATTGAGTCCCTTTAAAGTTAAACTGCGTTCTTTAAAATGACACTTCCAAATAGTTTAGGCAAAACTCTAGATTATGATTAAAGAAAGTGCTTGAGGTGATGGGGCAGGGAGATGTAAAGGAAGTGACATGAACAGATATGTTTGTTTTCTTCTTTTTAATTAATATGAAAATTCCTTTTCAATTTTGGGGTTGAAAACTCCAAAATGACAGCCTAGTGTCAATTATACAGCTGAATAGAGATAGCGGATATTTTATAACTCTGCTTACAGAGGGCCTGATCCTCTTCTACAGGATCAGTGGCCAAATAGAAATTGATTTCTATGGCAGCAGCTTCAGGCTCTTCCAGTTCTGTGCTGGAAATAGATTTGCAATTATATGAATTTATTTTTCTGTGTTTCTACTTTTATTTAGGTTTGCAATTCTTCATAATTTCCCACATATCAGGTGATGTTATGTATTACATAATTGGCAGTCCATGCAACAAAGTACATATATTTGGACTCCTTAGCCACCTCACCAGTACTTTGGTCATCAGTAATGATACTTCCCCTCTACCTGCAAAGTACTCTGACTTTTACATATGTAGTGTGTTTCTATTATGACCAGGGCTGCTATTTATTAATTTGTCTTCATCATATACCACAGCTTGAAAAGTTTCCTAGAGACATTTTTTAAAAATATGAATATAGTGTAAGACTTGTGAGATTATGAGGTGTAGAAAAGATATTTTCATTTAATTAACTGACATTAATACAATGGAAAATTTATTTTTCCCTTTGTGTTTTAACCAAATCTTATTTCATTCCAACCGAGGATGCAGTGATTACAGAGGTTAAACCAGTTGGATGAAATTGTACCCTGCAGTGGATTTCCTCCTCTCTGCTGATCCTTCCCACAGTGACTTCTAAGACTCCATAATGCTTGACCTTGTATTATGCAATATACTCATTCTATAATGAAATTACAACTGCCCATATTACAATTTATGTGATAATATGCTGTGATTTACTCAAAGTTTAAATTGCAAAATGAAGGATATTGATGCAAAAAAGTTACAAGAAAATTAAGACAGGGTTAGACCTTAAACATTGTTGATATTATGTGTTTGCTATATATTTCTGTGGTTCAACTCTTCTGTAATCAAATCTCATCTCTGAACTGTAACATGCAGCTTAATCACAGTATAACAAATGTGAACTGGAAAAACTTTCAAACAAAAAAGATGTGAATAGTTTTCCTCTTATGTCAGAACAAAGAGAGACGTTTCAGGTGGACCCAAGAGGTTTTCAAGCCTCGAGTGTTCCTGAAGGGGAATGTCAAGGTGGCAATCCAGGAAATCTTCCAACATATTTCCTGCCGCTTTTGCAAAAATCTCTCCGAAACTGAGGTGGAAGTTCCATTTAGATTCCAACATAGACTCATCAGCAGGTTGGTGTCTGGAGACATGTTTGGTTTCAGTGATGGAAAATGGGACTCTCTGACCAGGAAGAAAGAACCTAAGTTTCCCAGGCTGAATGTGAAGAGATACCAATTATTTCATAAAACAGGCAGTTCAGCCTCAGTGCTAGCAGGAGAATCCATGTGGAATTATGGGGTTTTCAAATATAGGACAAACTCACAATGAAGTTTAGAAATTTAAATACTAACTTTTTTAGAAGTACTGTACTAACCGAAATCAAGGAATATTTTATACATGATTTAAAATGAGATGCAGTGGAATTGTAAAAGTTGTTGTTATTATTTATTCTATCCGTGCACTGTGAAAATATTTTCAGATCATTTTATGATATTTGTGTAACAGGATATTTATGTCAGTCTATTATTTATTTATTGTTCCTATTTATGTATTTATCATAGATTTGTAACTTATAAATAACACTAGTCTACAATTTTTGAGAAGTCGTCTTTTTCAGAGATAAAATGTGATATTTATTATGTATTTTGATGTGCTGAATTCAAATATGACAATTAAAAACAACTGGCTACAGTTTCTAAGATATTTAAGTTTTTACATTTTATGTCTATGTATATTGTATAGATAGTAGAGTTTTAATCATAAATTGTAAACCTAGATCTTTTCATGTGTTTATGGTTGCTTTACATGATAATATTTCACCTGTCCTGTTTATATAACACTTTAAAAATCAGCAAAAGGGTTATATACATAAAATTTATTATGAAACAAAAGGCAAAAAACTATTATGTACATAGTTTAGTCCTATTCAGTGTCTACTTGGCGCTTCTTGGCTTGTCTCTTGTATTCATTAAATGGAGCATCTCTTGTCACTGTTCAGCAATAGTCTGCAAGCACTGATGGACTCCATTTGCCCTGATAGCCTGCCAGGAGATTCCACTGCTATAGTCTGGAGCCCAAGAGCTCTGCCTTACTCTTGGGTAGTTCCAAATCCCTGACAAGGTCATTCAGTTCACCTTGTGTTATGAGGTGTGGTTCAGAGGAGGAGGAGGATGGGAGAAAATGTGGGTCCTGTGACATTGATGGTTCAGGACCAGACGTTTCATCCTCTTCCACTTCCTCATCTGACTCAAGTGAGAATGATTCTGGTGCATCAGGAACCGGCAGTCCTTCTCTGTGGGGTACTGGGCGTATAGCTGATGGAATGTTTGGATAATGCACAGTCCACTTTTTCTTCTTTGACACACCTTTCCCAAATGGAGGCACCATGCAGAAGTAACAATTGCTGGTATGATCTGTTGGCTCTCTCCAAATCATTGGCACTGCAAAAGGCATAGATTTCCTTTTCCTGTTCAACCACTGGCGAAGATTTGTTGCACAAGTGTTGCAGCATATGTGTGGGGCACACCTCTTGTCCTGATCTCCAAGTTTGCAGCCAAAATAAAGGTGATAGGCTTTCTTAACCATAGTGGTTATACTGCGCTTTTGTGATGCAAAAGTCACTTCACCACAAACATAGCAGAAGTTATCTGCACTGTTCACACAAGTACGAGGCATCTCTGCTCACTTTGGCTAAACAGAAATGTGTCCCTTTGCAAAATCAAACACTGACAAATAAGAGCGCACGACACTGTATGATTTCTAGAGCTGATATAGGGCAATTTGTTCAGCAGAGTGATGTAAGCTTCGTTATGATTGCATCATCCATGACTTCTAGGAATAACATGATGCAATTCATATCATGTATGACGCAATACCAGCTTCAGATTGCATCATTCATTGTTTTCCCTCAAAAGCAAGTACTGTCCAAACCCAGTCATAGATTTATTCATAGATCCAGTCAAAGATGTATTTTAGTCATTTCTGGTTTAAATTGAGATCCCTTCCCTTTATAACTCACTTATCCTCCGCCATTCCCAAGTCAGGGGTCATATATACTGACCCAATAGCATATCTTGAAAACTAGAGCCAATCAACAATTTTAAGCATCATTTTCGTTCTCAGTGACCGAGAATTTGTAAAGTTGGACTACATTTATTTCAGAAGCATTTTGGCTGTAGAGCAGTGTAATTATTTTATATAAAATGGCAACCTATAGTAGTAATGATTTGAATTAAATACCTATTGAACCAAAAAGGAGAATAAAAAAGAAAACTCTGTAATTGTTCAGCCTTAAAACCGCAGTTCCAGAGAGTACTTATGCACGTGACTAACAAAGTATGTGAGCCATCCCATTGATGTTAGTGCTTCCACTTAGGAACATGCTTAAATATACTGATGAATCAGTGTCTCAGTACACAGTAATTCCATATTAAAAATAATCGTTACAGAATGATAATTAGCCTTTCCATTCAAACAGACCAAACACCATACCTGAACTCTGCCACCTTTTACTATTCTACTTTTTACCTGGTTACTTTTCCCAAAAAAAACTTGTCAATTTGGATGTTTGGTGTAGTAGACAGTTGTGTTGGAAGAGGCTAGATTGGTGCCCTTTCCCCCAATAAGCAAGATTGCATGCACTCCTTAACACACACCAATTGTTTAGTTTGTAATTAGCCTGCCCATACCCCATCAATCAGGTTTATGTGCATTCACATACCCTCTCGCCCCACCAAAATCAAGTCAGGTTTGTACGTACCCAGCACCTCTCACAATACATTTACTAGCACTGCCCCGAATATTAAGTCTGTGCTCGCATGCACTCTTATCAGGTTTGTGGCCCACTGCCTGATCCCATTACCTCTGTGTGCACCCAGGCCAGATTCATTCTTGGGCATACACCACAAACAAAATTACATGTGAATAATGAGAGCAGGAATAGGCCATTTTGTATTAGGATTATCAAAGTTTCTCATTGTCACCTCTAAAATGCAGCTCCCCATTTGGTGGAATATGTCAGTCAGAAACTACCCAGGAAAAATATGGAATTCTTCTGAAAAAGTCTAACAACCCCAAACCTATTCAGTGCTGGGGGAAAACTATTCCCCTTCATTCCATCAGATCTTTAATAAAAAATGAGGAATGCTGAACGCAGTGTTCAGCTGAGCTCTTTGACAATATCACCCTTATCATAAGGAGCAGCCATGCCTGTAGGGAATCCCAGCTCCCACTTCTTAAAAGAGGAAAAATTTGTAAATACCTCCCTCTGAGATTCTCCCACAGCCTTCCACTCATGAGCAGGAAGAAGGAGGGGTGGAAACCACAGAATCTGCTGAGTCTGGAGATGGAACAACAGCCACTTCCATGAGGAAGTCTACGGATGAACCCGCCCCTCCTTCCTCCTGGAGCAGGGGTGGGAAGAGATGGAGTGAAGGCAGGGCAGGGGTGTGGCCTTGAGGGAAGGGGTGGAGTGGGGGGCGGGGCCTGGAGCACAGCTGATGCTGGTCAAGCACCCCCTGGCACAATGGAAAGTTGTTCCCTGTGCTTGGAATAGGTTTCAGAGAATTCACCCAAAGAGCTTTCCTGATCAGATATGCTGTTATTGGCTCCAGTATTATGTATTATAGTTGTGAAATGTATATAACAGCTTCAGATTCCAAACGAAGGAGACAAAAAGGCTTAAAAGACTGACATGTAAGTAGTTCAGTAATAGGTGGCAAAAAGTCAATGTATTGATATCAGATGTTTGCCATATCAAACATGAAAACTACAAACATGTAAAACATTAATGACCAGCAAGAGTTTGAAATAGACAGTCTGTACCCAAATCCAAAATGCGTAATGAATTTGCGTGCACATTCACGATATTAATAGTTTTATACACCCTTCCCCCTTTGTTAACTTAAAGTTAAGGTTTCTAAACTGCATTTCTTAAACACTTTTTATTAAAAATATTGGAAAGCTCCAATTTCCTTAATACCCAGTGAGACTGCAAATATCTTTAAGAGATCTTATTGAATTAAGTTTCAACAGCTTTGGAATCCACTGAACTATAAATGCAAAGTTTATGTGTTATTTTGGGATTGTATGTAACCCTGAGAACTGTTAGGAGGTTCAAAGGACTATTTTAAACAATGAACCAGACAAGAAGGAACTCACAAAGTTCAGTGGGTTTCCTAGCAAATTCCTGGAAGGAGGGAAATGCAAATTCCCACAGTTGGATCCAACCTTTTGAAGCTATGCCCTGAGAAGAGCACCACTGTCTAACTGGTTACATATTCATGGTCTCTGAAGATCCCAGATCCAATCTGTATAAAGGAAAGGCTAATCTATATATATATGGGTTCTAATTGTGAGCAAAAAGTGGAAGTTGGAACCACAGAAAAAAAAAACCCTGTGTGGGGCATGAAGGACTCACTACCTACCAGATCCATTGTGGGAGTTGGGGGTGATCTCTGGTAAGCTTATTAGCATGCATACTTTTATTATTTTAAATATATTTTCTCTGTGAGGCTTTCACCTTAAGAATAAAAGTGCTTGCTTGGAATGGGCCATGTGGTAACATAACTGTGAGCAGTTATGCTGTTTGTAGCTTTGGGAGAGAAAGCAAAATGGAGACACAGGCTGTTTGGGTCATCTAGCTTATTGGCTCACAATATAGGCAGGGAACTGTGCAACCTGGAAAAAAAGACCCAGTGAGGAGGGAGAGAGATGCAGGTCTCCACCCAAGAGGTGATGGCTGAGGAGCTTGGAACCTAGATCAGGTGCCCTTACTGGACCATGAAGGGGAAATATAGGTGCAGTTGTCATCCCTAATTCACTTAATTTACCTCTCAGACACCTTCAAACTCATCTTCTCCTTTACAGTTCCAACATATAGCCCCAAAAACACACATATCTAGTTTCTCACAATTATACTCATCCACACAACCTTAGCTCTGGCCTCAGCAAGATTAAAATTCTTTATTGACTAAAATATATTTAAAGAGTTTAGAGTGCATTATTAGTACAGAAAGATCAGAATAACACATGCACATGTAAAAGCTGAGTATTATATATAGACTACAGATCATGTGGTGGATCATGGGGAACATAAAGGCCCTTGCTGCCTTTAAGCAGTGAACACAAAGGTGTTTGTGGTTGTAAGGGATCAGGGAGTAGTTGGGCTAGTCTAGCAATCACAGCTGGGCTGATGTCACCAACTCATAGATGGTCACAAGACAGTAGTCAGTGCTCAGAATCAGAGTAATCACTGGAGATGGGATCCATAGGCACCGACTCCATGGGTGCTATGGTGTTGGAGCACCCACCGAAAAAATATAATGGATGCTCAGCACCCACGAGAAGCACCCCCAATCAGCTCCTCCTTCTCCCCCACAGGGCCTGCCACGCACCACGATGAGTTGTTCAGCAGGGCGCAAGAGGGAGGAGGAGGAGCGGGGGCAGAAAGAGGTGGAGGGAGGGCAGGGCATGCTCAGGGGTGGGGACGTGGCCTGGAGCAGAGAGGGGGTCAAGCACTCCCCCAACAACTAAGAAAGATGGTGCCTCTTCTAGGATCAATAAGCAAAAGTAGTTACCGGGCTGGAATCACGTGGTAAATCAGGAACAGAGACAGGAGAGCAAAGATAGCTGTCAGACTAGAATCAGAAGGCAAGAGTCAGGACCAGGCTGGGGTCAGAGATTGGAGATCAGCAAAAAAGATAAGAAGTCTGCAAAATTACCCAGACAATATCCTGGGGCATTCTCTAGGGTTAAATAGTGAGAATGGGCCAATCAGAAGGCCACAGGGAGCTGTCACCCTGGATCTGTTGGGTGATATTTCCTGCAGCACCTAAACTCCACAGTGGTCATTGGTTGTGACACCGCATGACCCCCTAGTGCTAATGTAGGACCATCGGTTATCCCATTTTTGCAGACCTGGGTTCTAGTCCCACAGATCCTTACATTGACGTGCCTATAAACAGTACCAGTGGCACTGGTAGTTGCTACTTCAGTGTCAGAATTAAGTGTACAGAAAGATCTGATGACTATTATCACTGTGTTGTAGTATGGCATTTCTTCATGAGTCAAATTTTGCCCTTCAGTAGAATGGTTCCTTAAATCTGTGTTACTGCTGTAAGGGTTATGTCTGGGTTTTTGTTTTCTTTTATCTCCTTGAGTTAGGGCCCAATCCTGCTACTGTTGACTTCCATAAGAACAAAACTGAGTCTTTTCTGAGTTTCTAGTAATAAAAAATAGTTACAGGTAAAACCTGGTACTTTATATGTCCTTGTGTAGAAATAAAATGATGAAGATGTGGGCAGACAAAGGGTTATCAGGGCTACAGCTTTACATGTACTAGAGTTGATGTAAGACTATTTCATCTCGACTAAAAATCCTTTAAAATACAGTGAACAAAGAAACATTTAGGTGTTTTAGCCCTAGTTAAAGGAAAAAAGCCTTCTCCCTTCTACAAAATATAGACCTTTGAAAGAGGTCAAAGTTGTACTAATTTTAGTCAATTGGGCTTTAATGATCTTTGACACAACGTACAAACTACTTTAAAATAAGACACCAAAATACTTACTGTAAGATATAGACTAGGGCATTTGCGCCGCCAGGTTATAGACACACATATATATACAATACCTTTGGTACCTCACAATGAGATCTTATAGTGCAGTTAAGTGAATCAACAGCTTAGTACCCCAGATCTAAATATCATTTTTAAATAGTAATTTTCTCCACCACTACACAGCTCTTAATATTAGAATCCAGAGTCTCAGTGAAGATGCATTTTACTGTGAAACAATAATCTTTACAATTAATGTTTTTGCTGCAGTAATAAACATGAGGAGGCAGTGGGGAATCACACCCTTAAATGAACCATGAGCTAAAGTAATAAACTAAGAGACACTTTGGGCCAGAACTTCTACCAGCCTATCACGTGTGTACTTCCTAAGCTGATTGTTCAGGTGTCTCTCATCATGTGGGAGAAACGGCAGGATAATTCCCTTGGCATTTCAAGATAGATAGCAAGTATTTAATTTTAATTTTTGTGAAGAATTATAAAATGTATATAGATGACATACTGTAACTAACTATGCAATAGCACATTTAGCAACAGAATTTAGATCTTGTAAGATTTGGAGGGAGATTTTATGCTGTTTTGCCCAATGGGACAAAATGCTATTGGGAAGGTTTAAAGTAAGGCCCTGCCTACACTGCCAAATTTCTGCACAGTAAAGCAGCTTTCTATGCTGTAACTCCCAGGGCGTACACACTACCAAGCCACTTGGTGCGCAGAAACTGCGCAGTTGTAGCGCTCTAAAAAACCCACAAATGAGCAGCATAGAGCTTTCTGCGCCTGGGCTACAGCACCATGATTGATTACAGCATTGCAATTGGCCTCCAAAGAGGTGTCCCACAATGCCTGTTCTCACCTCTCCGGTCATCGGTTTGAACTCTACTACTCTGCCCTCAGGTGACCGTCAACCCACCTGTAAATTTCTTTGGAATTTTGAAAAAGTTCCCTTCCTCTTTGCTCAGCGATGCGTGCAGTGGTCTCAGCGAATCTTTCCAGGTGGCCATGCCTGATCTACGCACCAGGTGATCCCCCACGTGGAGCAATGCTGAGCTGCTGGACCTCGTCAGCATTTGGGGAAAGGAGGCAGTGCAGTCATAGGCACCGACTCTGTGGCTGCTCCAGGGATGCCACAGGGAAAAATTGGTGGGTGCTCTGCACCTATCGCAGCTCTCTGCCCTGCCCCAGCTCACCTCCACCTCCTCCCCTGAGCACACCGCCGAGCCATGCTTCTCCCACTTCCCTCCTAGTGTTTTGTTGCAAAACAGTTGTTTAGTGCGGCAAGTGGTGGGAGGGAGTAGGAGGAGGAGGAACACAGCATACTCAGGGAAGAGGTGGCACCAGGGCGGGGATTTGGGGAGGGGTCCAATAGAGGCAGGGAGGGGGCGGAGTTGGGGGCAGGGCCGGGAGCGGGGAGGTGCGAGCACCTACCGTTGCCAAAGAAAGTTGGTGCCTGTGAGTGCAGTCACAGCTGTGCTCCAGCCATCGGAATTATGATACCTATGGACGGATTTCATGGCGCATGACAGAAAGGGGCCATAACCAGGACACATTGAAGTGTAGGGTAAAAGTGAAGGAGCTGCGGAATGCCTACCACAAAGTGCGGGAGGCAAACAGCCACTCCAGTGCTGCACCCATGAGTTGCCAGTTCTATAAAGAGCTGGACGCGATACTCGCTGGTGACCCCACGTCCACCGTGAAGACAACTATGGATATTTCGGTGGTTCATGTCAATCGAGAGTGAACTGAGCCAGGAGGAGGAAATCTTGAATGACAACGTGGAGGGAGAGGGGGACCCAGAGGCAGAGGATGACTCAGAGGTCAGAGATGCATGCAGCCAGGTGCTCTTTTCCACCCCAGAGGAGGTTAGCCAGTCATAGCGAAGCGCAAAGAGGAGAGGATGACCCTGGTAAGTGGATCTGATTTTGGGAATCACTGAAGCGAGTTGTTGGGGGCAGGAGAGTTGGAGAAAGCAGGCTTGTCCCTGTATGATGCACATACCCCCACATGCCTAGTCTGAGCGGCAGAACAGGCTGTTGATAGACTCCCTCGCTTCATGGGAATCTCCCTCAGAGATCTCCAGAAAACTCGTGGAGATACTGGGCAATCCGCTGCCACTAGTTCTTCGGCAGAGCTGCTGTTTCTTGCCCCATTAACAGCAATTTTCCTGCACCACTGTGCTGTTATGGGGAGGGGGAAAGGAGGGATCATTGCTGCACACAGGCGAGCCACATAGGGGCCAGGGCGGAAGCAGCAGTCTTGGAGAAGATCCTCCCTTGATTCCCTGCTCACTATCAGCAGCGAGATATCTTCCACAATGATCACATCCTGTGGAAAGTGTGGGGACAGGAATAATTATCAGGCCCCTCCTACAGTGCTGGCTCTTCTCAAGAGCCATGTGCCCAGTGTACAGCAGGGTCCAGGAAGATCCACTGCGTTTCCTTTGTCTAAAAAATCTGTTACCTTCTCAAAGGAGATCAGGTTGGTTTGGTACAATCTATCTTTTGTAAAACCATGTTGTATTTTGTCCCAATTACCATTGACCTCAATGTCCTTAACTACTTTCTCCTTCAAAATTTTTTCCAAGACCTTGCATACAGATGTCAAACTAACAGGCTTATAGTTACTTGAATCACTTTTTTTCCCTTTCTTAAAAATAGGAACTATGTTAGCAATTCTCCAGTCGTATGGTACAACCCCTGAGTTTACTGATTCATTAAAAATTCTTGCTAATGCGTTTGCAATTTCATGTGCCAGTTTCTTTAATATTCTTGGATGAAGATTATCTGGGCCCCTCAATTTAGTCCCATTAAACTGTTCAAGTTTGGCTTCTACCTCGGATGTGGTAATATCTACCTCCATATCCTCATTCCGTTTGGCATCCTACCATTATCTCTAAGCTCATTAGCCTAATTAAAGACTGAAGCAAAGTATTTGTTTAGATATTGGGCCATGCCTAGATTACGTTGCTCCACTGTTAAGCTGGCAGCCTCCCTACGTGCCCTCTCCCCAAAGCACCTCCCACTCACTGGCAGACCTCATGGATCAGCGCTTTTCCTCTCCTCCCCCCGCCTCCTGCCCGTGGCAATCAGCTGGCTTGCAGCATTCAGAGGGGAGGGAGGGAGGAGGAGCGAGGATGTAATGCATGAAGTAAAGGGGCAGGTGGTTGGAGGGGAGGAGAGGTGAGTCAAGGGTGGGGGCTTGGGGGAAGGGGTGCAGTGGATGGGCCGAGGGTTGAGCCCCCTACCCCCTGCAAAGTCAGTGCCTGTGCTTGCAAGAACAGGAAGAGGAGCAGCCGGACAATCCATCCTCTTCTACTCTGACTCCACCACCTCAACCCAGCTTCATACTCAGTAATGATGACTGTATTAAATTCTTTAAAATTGTTTTAAAAAAACCTTATACCTGTATTAAATTGCTTGTTTAAAACGTATATAATGCCTTTTATCTGGCAAAAACAATTTTCCCTGGAACCTAAGCCCCACTATTTATATTAATTCTTATGGGGAAATTGGATTCCCTTAATATCGTTTCACTTCAGGTTGCATTTTTCAGGAACATAACTACAACATTAAGTGAGGAGTTACTGTATAGCCTACATCTGCTGACTTTCAGGACATGGTGAAGGACGCATTTGTTTCAACTGGCCTTTGAGGAGAATTTCAGTTCTCCCTACGTACTAGGTGGTATTGGTATTTAGACCTGTTCAGATGGAGCAAGCTGACTGACATTTGTGTTTTGTTTTTGTATTTTGAATAATTGGCAAGGTGCACAGATAGTTTATTCAAGAGTATTTTATTGCTCTGAATTGAAAGAAAATAATAAATGTAACTGAGACACAGCTAGTGCCACATCCTGTTACCTGATGCTCATTTTGTCCCCAGTACTCTCTGTATGACAAAAGTTGTGGCATCTCTTGGAAGCAAGCATGTAGCTTCTCTTTACTCAGTTACCACAATGTCTCTCATACCATTCTACCTGGTGTATGCCAGAGAAACAGGATCACGTCATCTTCAATGACATGAGTTTTTCTTCAATAAATCGGGTCACTTTTGATTAACTAAAGTCGAGACATCAGTATGAAATTATTAGATATTTTCAAATTGTTAATTTTCTGTATCTAAGTGTTACTCAGCATCTAAACAATCTGATAAAACTATTATACAGGTTTGTCATATACTGCTTATTACCTGCTACAAAGCATGTTTAAGAACCTGCTGTCACTCAAGAGACATCATCTGTCTCCCTTTAACCATAACAAATGTGACTGCTTACAGAAGCCAAGTATAGCCCAATTCTTCTGTAAAGGTTTTAATCCATACATCAAGCACCAGCTGCTTTCTTCACACTACAGTCTTGTTGACATTTCATTATTATTCATCCTGTGTTGATACAGTCACTTGCCCCTGTCAACACCAACAGGTAAAGTCATTTGCTTGAAAGCCATGGTGATCTAGCAGATTAGACATTAACTTGTGGTGCTAAACCTTGTTCTGTGATCTTTCCTATAACCTCTGATAATCAGTTTTCCTCATCAGTGAAATCAGGGTAAATGTATCAACCTACTGCATAATTCAATGATGACTGTAAAGGTGCTATTTAAATGTGCAGGAATAAGCAAAGTTAGTGACAAGCTGGAAACAGATTTTAGTACCTCCTTTCTCCTAGCTCCATGCATAATCCACTAATCCATATGGCTTTGGGGGACTAACAGCATCACTTCCAACTCCTCGAGAGTGAATTCTTTTAAAAATATGAACAGCTGAGCTATCAGACGCATGCATTGTTTAAAAAAATAAAAAAAAAGTTCAATTTTCCACAGAAAAATTGCCAACTTTTGAAAATAATTACTTGCTTTACAATCTTGAAAAAAGCCACACTTCAACACATATATGTTGTCTAGATCTCTCTTCATTACAGCCATTATTCCTTTTTCTCGATAACTGAACACAGTAATGAAAAACAATATTTTGGACACTTCACTTTTTTCAGTTAGCAGTGGTCTTGAGTCCCTCATATTCGCTCTTTAGGACATATTACAGATGGTTCTGGTTATAAAGCAGTTGCTGTTCATTATGTGTACAAGAGTCCCCTTAAGATAGAATAGCTAGATGATCTTAGAGGAGTCCTTTCTAATATTCACAAGCCTACACTTTTTCCATTAGAAACCTCATGACAAAAGGACAAGAATGCTTTATTCTTTACAAACTTTATTTTAAAAAAATATTTACATAACGTTTCTATTTAAAGTATTTTTTTGGATTCATCTCCCACAAATCTATCAAGAATATTAGGCAGAAATAATTCAAGAGGAAAGACAAGAGAGAGAGAGAGAGAGAGAGATCAAGTAGACTTTTTTCAGTCCATTCAGTCTCTGCAGAAATTCAAATAAAATAAAAGTGTTCAGTTCAATATTATGCAGGCAATTTAAGCCTAGAACAAAATCTTGAATTAGTAGTTTTGTATTTTATGTTTCATACTCAGAGGGTACAAAGAAATTAGAAGTTTAAGGTTAATTGCTACAGATAGTTTAAAACTAAAAAATTTTAAGGAAACCATTGCTTCAACAACATACTACATGTTTATCACTAACTAGAAAGCTAGATATCACCTACAAGATACAGAATGGGTTTTTCATTGAAAATAAGAAATTCTCCTGGCTTACAAAGAAGTATCTTAATTCCAGCCATTAGTTGACCCACCTCATGATTTCTGCTATGAAAGGAAACAAAGTTTCATCCAGACTTCCATATTATTTCAATATTTTTCCATTTGTGTGGGATAACATTTTCCACTAGAAGCAATATCCCAGATAAGGTTAAACAATTTCGCTGGAAAAAAAAAGTTCAATTTTGTTCTTCTTTTAAATTCAAGAAACTTCAATCTCTAGGGCTGTCAATCTTTTATAATCACTGAAATTTCATATTTCTTCATTAAATGGACTGAAAGGATTCCCCACTGCCCGAACCAGAGTGTCTCAATGCTGTTCTGGAGTGTCCTCTAGGGCAGGGGTGGCCAACCTGTGGCTCCGGAGTCACATGTGGCTCTTCAGAATTTAATATGCGGCTCCTTGTATAGGCCCCAACTCTGGGGCTGGAGGTACAGGCACCAACTTTCCAATGTGCTGGGGGTTGCTCACTGCTCAACCCCTGGCTCTGCCAGAGGCCCTGCCCCCACTCCACCCCTTCCCACCCTCTCGGGGGACAGTGCTGATTGGCAGGCTGCCGGTGGGTGGGAGGCTCTGGGAGTGGGAGTGGAGGTACTGATAGGGGGCTGCTGATGTACTACTATGGCTCTTTGGAAATGTACATTGGTAAATTCTGGCTCCCTCTCAGGCTCAGGTTGGCCACCCTTGCTCTAGGGCAAGGAGGTAGTTCTAACTTCCTAGGTATTTTTGTTACTCTCAGCAGCATCAAAATCTGATTTTTCAGGCTCTGTGTTCCTTCTGTCATTGGCATCACTGCTAAGATTACTAACAAGAGGACACATTAGATAGAATACGAATTTTTGTGATAAGGGCACTTGTCCACTAAGAACTGGACCAACACAATTCATTCATTTTAAAAGACCATTTAACAGCCATTTGATAGTAATGACTTCACTAGCTAGTCTTGAACCAGCAAGCAGGAAGTGATCCCAATACTAAACTTCTTAGCCATCTCTATGAAGCCAAATCAAATTGGTTTCACTATCTCAGAATAACCATCACCATCTCAGAAACTACAGTTTCAAGTGGGACATGCTAGTGATTGAATGCAATCAATAACTGTCTTAATACAAAAACAGAATCACCATACCTAATATAGGCTGATTAAATAGAGATACACTCCACTGTCTGAAAACAACAAAAATGCTTGAAATTTTCAATTGAGCCAGTAAGAGTTATGGCTTACGTTCTATAATAATAAAAAAGAAGAAAACAAATCACTTATATAGTATTACTGTAATTTCAATTCATGTGTTACTGCCAGAGATACAAAACCACTATTGTGTCTATAATTATGAACCAAGAACATACTTCAATGAACAGTATTAACTAGCAAGGGGTTTAGACTCACCCTTGATTTTCCCAGTAATAATGGGAGCTATGCATAAACAATGAAGGGAGAATATACCATAGTGTCTTAGGCACCAATGGATATGCAATTGCAACTAAACAATGGTCTGAAATATGATCAACTAAAAATGCAAATCATAATTAGTACTGTCTCATTCATTTTATTTGTTTAAAACTTTACTATTTAATAAATCTATATTCATTTGTACTGCACAGGAAATCAAACACCCCTATGCATCACATCAGAGCCTTTCTAAACTCAGACAACATTGAAGGGTACCATTCTGATGATGTTTCATTTGGTTTTGCTAAAAACTATGTAATGAGAAAAGATTACGGTTATATGAAACAGAAACAGTCAAGAGTGTGAAAAGTTTTACAAAGTTTTCAAAGCATACATTTCTCTCAAAAAGAAACTATGGATATTTTTTATTCTACACATGTGGAAAATAATGTGAACTTTCTTTTTAGACTCATTTCAAATGCTTTTCATGGAATGGATACTTTCTTGTATTTCAGAATCAAATCCCTCTGTGTCATTTCTAGAATGATCTGCTGTTTGGTGTTTACTTTGATCTCCTCGGACTGCAACATTTACAATTCCAGTTTCATTTGTTCTGTAGATGTGTTTTTTTGAGGAACCGTTTTGGCTGTCTTCACTAGAAGTGGCACTGAATTTTTTGCTACCCTTGCTCTTCAGATTTACATTGGAATCAGAAAATGAACACTGACTAGTAGCTGATTGCTTCAAAGAATGTCCTTTTGTCTGTTCACTTAATTTGACACTCTTCTCAGAGGATGATGGCCTGCTATTTTTGGATATTTCCTTTCCTTGATTATCCATTTGAGCTTCGGTTTCTCCCAATAAACCTTGCTGCTGCTGAACAGTGACCTGAAATTCTTGTATTTCTCTGGGAATGGCACAGGTATTATTCACAAGGACCTGAGAATGGATGAAGCCAGGAAGAGAAACTTTGAAGTCTCCACCAACATTCTGAAGCAAAAGATTCAAAATAAAATCAAATTTCTTAATGAAGCCAGGAAGCCACTAATTTAATTTACTGTACTATTACACAGTCAGCTTTGTAAAATACATACGTAATGAAATTGGATGAGGGTACATTTTTATAACATCCTTTGAACTTTCTGGAAAAAGTAGTTTAGGAAAGAGAGTGATACTGAGAGTGGTTAGGGAAAACTAATGTAGAAGAAATGGGCATATTGCAACAGTTTTGCTTGCCCCATTTATTTTGGGCCTTGTTCTACACCTTAAAACTGAACCAGTTGCACTGAACGAGTTAAAGCACATTGGAGTTAATAAAGCCAAACTAGTCATGCAGAATTATTTAAGAACCATTACATGCTTGCCTTGTGCCCACACTAGTGTTGTCCTAAATTATTTAAATTGCAATGCCTTCTTAGTACCTATCCCACAATCTGTTCTGTGTTTGTACAGCCCCTAGCAAAATCATGTCCTGGTCCATGACGGGGCTACTCGTTGCCATGGTAATACAAATAATAATCTCTAGCTCCCAGTAGCAGTGGATGGTGGGAGATTTTCTGAAGCCACTGGTGTACTGTGGACAGCAGTGGAAAGATTAGATGAACCCTTCAGTTAGTCTGCATTCACATCGGCACTAACACCCTCCAGGGTGAAAATGTTCAGATAAAAACAAAGAAACATACATTTAAACTGGGAGGGAGGGAGGAGGGGAAGGAAGGGGCAGGAAAAATAATCAGGCCTTCCTATAATGGGTTAAGTTTCCAAAAAAAAAAAAAAAAAAAAAAAAAAGATTCAAATCATCTTTAAAATCAGTTACAGACAGCATAGACGAGGCTCCAGAGGCCAGAACCACAACTAAATCAGTCACTAAAACAGTTTTAGCAAGAAGATCCTCATCTACAGTAACACTCCAACTAGTTTTAAACCTCACTCAGCTTAACTAATATTAAAACTGATTTGATTTAGTCGGAGAGTATAGACCAGTCCTCATAATTCCACAGTGTCCTGCAGTTGGTAGCATGCTTGTAAACCATTTGGAGTACTTTTAATGTGGATGCGAAGTGTGTTACAAGCATGCTACATGGTTACAATGATATTGTAGCAAAACCAATTTTTTTCTACAGTAGACAAGGTTTTGGATACCGACTCATTTTTTAACCTTGCCGTTAAGATCCTCTGGAACGCTCAAGCTGACAGCCCCCAGATCTGCACATTTTAAGAATGGGTGTTCTTACTGAAGGGCTCTTGACTCTGGAATCCAATTCCATGTATTCCAACAGACTCAAAAGTTTTAAACAAACAGTTTAATATTGTACACAGCAATGAATGATTGTGAAGCTTGGTTGAGGTTGTGGAGTAAGAGGGTGGAATATTTCTCAGGGAATGCCTTGCTGCTAAATGAAGTAGCAACACTCGGCTGAGCCCTCAAGGGTTAATATGCTGTTGTTAATGTAGCCTCACACTCTACAAGGCAGCATGGACTGAGGCAGGAGGGAGGAAATACAATAGATGCAGGGCAGTAGCTGCAAACACTTTCCTGAAAAAACTGAACATGATGCTGAGCCCATGCTATCCAGCTGGAGCGCACCATTTGCTCCTCCTTACAGCACATGCACTGACTTTCCAAAGTGCTCGGGGGTGCATGCAAGGTGAGTGAGAGGGAAAGAGACGTGCATTGTCCCTTTAAGTACGCTGACCCCACTTCAAGTACATTGCCCTATTAAGCAGATCAGACAGGAAGCAATAGCTTCTGGCAAGCTCCCTCCTTTCTGTCCAGGAGCCCTGCCCCCCTCAGGGCCAGCTCCAGGCACCAGCCCAGCAAGCAGCTGCTTGGGGTGGCCAACGGTGAGGGGCAGCACATCCGGGTCTTCGGCAGCAATTTGGCGACGGGTCCCTCAGTCCCTCTCGGAGCGAAGGCCCAGCTGCCGAATTGCTGCCGAAGACTGAAGCGGCAGCAGTAGAGCTGCAGATTGCAATCACAGCTTTTTTTTTTTCTTTTTGCTGCTTGGGGTGGTAAAAACCCTGGAGCCGGCCCTGCCTCCGCTCTGCGGAGACGGGGTATGGAGCGGTGCATGGGGACTGGAGGGGGTCAGGAGCAGGGGAACATCCCGATATCAGCACCCCTCTCCCACCTTCCCCCAGCAAGCAGGAAGCACCTGGGAGCAGCTCCAAAGCAGAGGGCAGGTCAGGAACAGCACTGTGGGGGGAGGGCCCCTTGAACTGCTGCTAGGCAGCTGCCGAGCCACATACCTTACAGGGAATTTAGGGGAGCTGATGGAGGACTGCTGGGCCCCCCCCCCCGGTTCTAATTCCCACAAGAAGGGGCTGCTCTTCCAGAGAACCCTGCAAACAGTGGATAAATCAGGCAGCTGCCAAACAACATTATAAGGGAGCATTGCACAACTTTAAACTAGCCTATTCCCTAACAGATCAGCAACGCAACAATGAAACAACGTTAATCGGGACAACGTTAAGTGAGGAGTTACTGTACTTCCGATTCCCCCGCCACACACACACTTACTTTGCTAGTCTGTGTTTGTTCTTGTCTTTCTTCTTCATATGATTTCTCCTTTTGTACAATAGCAGGTTTGCTGACAGTAGAATTCATTTGGGGATGGCCCAACAAACCAAAATCAGATTGGTCTATCCCAGCTATTGTAGCAAGTTGTCCAAGTCTGTTAAAAGAATGTGTGTAAAATGTGATCTTTCTGGAATGAGTAGTAATTACCTGTACCAGAGGAAGGAAGAGAGCTGCTGCAAAATAAATATTTGTTTGAAATTTCCCTTTTAATATTAGGCTTTTCTAAAGCCTGGGGAGTCCAAAGATAATAAAAAATTATGGCTACTATAAGCTACAGGTGTTGCCCTCCTGCTTTTGCACTACAAATAAGACAACTTCAACTGGGAAGCGAAGAAGCAGTAGAGATGGAAGGGGTGCTGGGAAAGGAAGAGTAGATGCTTCTATCTTATGGGTTACTTTTTCTGCCCCGTACTACCAGAGAGTCAGGTTGTAATACTTTTATTAACAATGATTATCTTTCCCTATTAATCCCAGACTCCCAGTGAAATCAATGGGCCTATCTATGCAGTCAGATAATATTCAATGTGAGCAAGAAAATCACAGTTTGGCTCAGAGAGAAGAAAACCCTACAGTTTTTGCCAAGCAGATCAACTGACAGGATTACAACAACATTTTGTGGTTCTAGAATACAAAATAGTGACCTGAGAGGAAAAAATTCAAACGACTGACAAAAACCCATTAACATTGACTAAGTATACAAGGAAGACAGGATAAAAATTAACTTAAAAACATGAAAGAACATTTTTTTCTAAGGAAAAATTTGTATTTCAAAAGGTCTCTCTCACTTAAGGAGTCTCATTCCCAAAGAACCCTTACTAAGAATAATCTGAGATAAGTGAATTAATCTTATTTTTAATGACAGGAACGACACATACATCAAAGGAACATGCAATACAAGCACACACACACAACAATAGGTGAGGAAAAAAAGTACAATCAATTTAACTTATTATTATCCCTTCCAAAGTATATACTAGCTGATCCACAACTCCTGCACTGATGGGAACCAGCAAGTAGTAGGAAATTTCCCTCATCAATGGGGAGAACAAAAATTTCCAACTCAGACTGACTCCGTGAAATATCAGAAACATTTTAATATATTTAATAATACCAGTATGTTTACTGCAAGAGACCAAAGGAAGACTAGAGTGTCCTTCATCAAAAAGCTGCTTTTGGTTTGGTCTGATGCATCAGCATCATAAGCACTTAGAAGAGGAATGCACTGACAACTAAAAAGTTATACTGCAGATCTATTTGAAAGATATGGCATACTACACACATGGCAGCATTGTCTTAGTACTGTGTGCTTTTACCGCTGCAGAGGAAATCCTTATTGGATAATTTGTGGCTTGATCATTTACTTTATCCTCTCATAGTCACCATAAACATATGAAAGAGAAATTTTATCATAGTAGACCTGGAAGCTTTGTACCCTCTCTCAAAGACTTCTCTCCCATGCCAGACTTCAAGGTTATGTATGGTGGAAGTTAAATTTCACCTTGTTGGCCACATACAAAGTATGCAACTGTTTTTCCAGGTTGTGATAGAGCAGTGGTCCCCAACGCAGTGCCTGCAGTTGGCATGGCGCCCACGGGGCATCTATCTGTGCCCACGTACTGGCTGTCGGACAAACATCCGCCAAAATGCCACCTAAAAACAGCGTCAAGAGGCGTCGCCACCAAAATGCTGCTGATTTTTGGCAGCATTTCAGCGGCGACGCCTCTTGACATTGCCACTTCTTGGGAGCATTTCGGCGGAAGCTTGTCCGCTGGCCACAGTCCTTGGTGGCTCGTCATCCAGCGCCAGCCAGACAAAAACGGTTGGGGACCACTGTGACAGAGTATAGGACAGGAACAGGTCAGAAAATTGACTGATACAAGTGAAAAGCAAAATTTCTGTTGAGAGCCAATTCTGGAGTTAGCCTGAAAACCATCTTTGGGGGGGGGAAGAGAGGGGAGAGGAAGGAGAATAAGCTGCATGTATAATTTTTGGATGGATAATGTCCCCAGCTCAACAACTCATAGGCGAGAAGAGACTATCATGATCCTCGTCTAATCTGACCTCCTGCACATTGCAGGCCACAGAATCTTACCCTCCCACTCCTGTAAAACACCCAGAACCTTTGACTGAGTTACTGAAGCCCTCAAATCATAATTTAAAGACTTTAAGTTACAGAGAATCCAGATGTTTTGGTGTGGTGATTGAACCAAAAAAATCTGAAACAAAAATTTGGTTCATTTCAAACGGAAAAAAAACTGATTTTTTTTGTTTTTCTTGTCAAATAAAAATGTAATTTCAAATAGACATTTTGTTTAGAAAATATCAATTCAAAAATGTTCATTTGGACATTTCTGAATTTTTAATTTTTTTTCTGCCTGAAACTATTTGGCCAAATTCAATAAAGTTTCGGTGCCCTGAAAAATGCATTCACTGAAAAAAAACAACATTGCCTAGCTCTAGATTCAATCTGAAAAGGCCCAGAACAAGGCAAACCTCTCTTTTTTACCTTGCCCCTCCAAAATCTAGGGGGCAGGGGAAATTGCCTCTTTTGCTGGATTTGGAACAATGGTTCCTAGCCAATGAGACTTATCACTGTCTGGTCAAGCTTGTTGTTTGAGTTCTGAGGAAGGAAAGAAGACAGGAAAATCCAGAGGAGCAGTGTCTAGGGGCTCTATAGACAGTCTCTTCCTAACTGGAGAGTTCACATGTCTGAAGTGTAATCTGCACAGGAGGAAAAAAGTTCTTCAATCTTTCTCCAAGAGCAATTTGTTCATGAGGTAATAGAATTATTTTCTGGAGTAGAAGCCATTTGGAAAACCACCTCTATTACTGCTGAATCAGGGATTGGTTGATGGAAAGAGCTGTGTGAGTGAAATTTACAAAAGCTATATTTGCTCATAAGACATCGGAGAATGATCAAAAGCCACTAATAATTCAACTTTTAATCATCTGGCCTACCAAATCCATTAGAGATTTTTGGACTGAGATTTTCCTGTGTCTAGTGGTCTTGTCTGAGATGAAGAAATAGAGAGCCAAACTTAAGGTCCAAAAATATTTTGACTAACTTGTTCATTTAATTCTGCCATAGCTTTTGTGTGGCCTTGCTTTTCTTTTTTGATTTAGACCTGTAAGTGTATATCTTCTAAGAGTGCAGAGGAAAGCCTCCAGGCCATGCTACTCCATTCCAAGGTTGTCATGGCAAAGGCATACTGTATATCTTCTGAGATAAGCAAAAAGCCAGTGAGGGAGAGAAACCGCTCTTGGAAAGACGATAGAAGGGTCAACAAAACAAACAAACTGCTGCCTCTAATCAGAGTCTGAGACCAGAGGTCCCATGTGCAGAGGGCGAAGGAACTTTCCTCTCAGCACTAGGATTTCTGAGAGCCAAATTTCCAGAGCTGCTGGGAAATGGAGGTAAGGGGGGAATGCTTGGAAGGAAGGAGAAGTTTCTGTATCTTAAAAAAAGAAAAAAAAGAGGAGGGAGTTGGAAATCCTGAAAGTCGATCCTAGAGACAGGTAAGTAAATTTGGGTCATTGGTTCTACTGAGCAAAAAAAAGTTGGGAGGGGGGAAGTTTATTTTCTATTTACTCCTGATAGTGCATGTCTCCCTTCCAGGTGTCTAGGAGACCCATGAGATCCTCTTAGACACCTAGAGGGGAGGCATGCCCTATCAGGAGGAAGATGGGGCAGGAACAGGTGGAAGATGTAACAGAACAAGGTAAAAAAACTCAGATATTATAATAACCTACCCAGCATCTTTAAGAAGATCTAAAAAAGCATGAAACTTTTGGAAAGAGGTCTCAATGCTGCCCAGAACACCTTCATCTTCCAGAATCATGTTGGTTACTGACTGCGCATGAAGAACCTCAGACAGAGAGAAGTTTAGATTCCTTAATCGGGCATTTTCAACTTCCAGCTACAAAAAAAGATGAGAAAAAAGTAAGTATCACAATGTTATCACTAAGGATGATATAAAAGTCTTGAAAAAGGATGCAAGGCATTTCAAACTGCGCTCTTTTAGCTGAAAAAAGTGTTCTGTGAAACACTTTAAGCAACCAAGACAGTGTAATCATTATCAACAGAGAGATATCTCTTAGCAAAGGTTAGTATTCTCTTTATATTTAGTGTTACATGTGTCTAAACCAGATCTCATAATGGGCCAGTACAGTGGCACCTTTTGCCAGCCGCCTTCTTGTGACTGAGAATTTTAGCTTTCATTTAAGAAAAAAAGGAAGTCTGCCGTGTAGCAGTGTCCTCCTGAATTTATAACAATAGCTTTGAAAGTTGTGAACAGTCCCTCATACTTCTTAGTGAGGTCTTAATTCAGATGCGCATTGAAGATGATTTGAATGTCAACTCTAAGGCTATGTCTGTCTATACTAAGAGACCTTACAAGAAGCACAGCTGTACTGGTGCAGCTGCATGGCAGCATAATCTCTCATGTAGCCACTCTATGCTGACAGGAGAGGGCTCTCCCGTCAACATAATTAAACCACCCACAAAGACCAATGGTAGCTATGTCGATGGGAGAAGCTCTCCTGACAATATAGCACTGTGCACACTACCACTTATGCTGGCAAAACTATGTCACTCGGGGGTGTTCTATTCACACCCCTAAGCGACATAAGCTTTGCTGATATAATTGGTAGTATAGACAAGGCCTAAGTATTTCATTGTTCATGAAGGCATGTAAGAAAGGAGAGGGATTTACAGATCTGCACAATCTACCGTGGGTGGCGTTTGAAAGAGTACCATGACTTATCTTTTTCCTCCCCAAACAAGGGGCTTAGCAGAGTAGAGCATCTGATCCCCATTAAGGGAGAGCCAAGTCAATAAAGCCCAGCAAGACATTTAAGCACCCCACCAATGGGAAGCCAAGCCCTAGGAGCTCAGAAGTGCCCACAGATATTATTCCAAATCTACTGAGGGACAGTCAAGCTCAAGCTGTCCAATGGAGCCTAGAGTATACACACAACTATATTTTGGACATCCACATCCTGTACTGGGAGTGATGCCTCATGGCAACTCACATGGGCTGAGCTTGGAAGAGTACTGCCACATTTAAACCCAACATTTACCTCCAATCTAAACTCTACATAAGAACCCAAATCCACTCATACATTGTTTCTTTGAAGCTGAGTTTTGTTTAAAGGAATCCTATTTACTTGTTACTCTCTAACCAGGAGAATCTTTCTAGTAACTCCACAGAGACATAGTTAATTGATTGTCTATTATAAATCACAAGCAATCAAAGATTAATCACTCTTAACAAAAAGTGAACAATCGAAGTGGCCTGGATGCTAGATACTGAAAGCACACTGAAAACAGCAGCTGGGCTAAAACGGGAGTTCAAGGCTCTGAAATGGGACCAGCAGTGAGAGACCAAGAGGGCAAACACACATTACTAAACACAAATGTTGCCATTTCTCTAAAGCTGGTAAATGAGACATTACTTTGATCTCAGTTATTCACATCTTTTCTTAGCTGGGACTACAGCAATGCAATATACCTGGGCATGAAGCCTGCAATATTTAGGAAACTAACTGGTAAAGAATGCTGCAGTGTCTCTCTCAGCAATACAGGCTACTGTGAAGACATCAACCCTGTCCCCTGTTCCACATTGGCTTCCCGTAGAAAATAAAATCAAGTTCAAGGTGTTGGTCCTTATCTTCAAGATGCTCCAAGATATCTAAAAAATAAATCACCTAATGCTCCATGATAAAGACTATGGTAATCAATTATGATCCTGTGTGACAATGCAGCTCTTCATAATAAGGGTGAAGCTCATGTGTATGGAAGACAGAACATCCTCAGAAGCCAATCCAAGTCTGTAGAATGAACGCCCTCAGGAACTAAAGACCATTATAAATCTCACCACCTTCAATGCCAACTGAAATATGCATTTCTTTGACCTTGCCTTCTCTTGCATATAGCAGCATGTATATTAAAAAACAGCATTCTACCTAACAAGTCACTCCCTTGTATGCACTTCTCCCGCGATGGTGAGAGAACGAACAACACGTGACAGATGTTAGTCATGTCACTTAAGACACTGCTGGAAAGCATTCAGATATACCAGGCTCATCAATGTACTATGAGCCTCTATAGAAAAGAATGGAACTAGTCATTTTAAAACAATTAAAACCCTAGATTTTTTTAAAAAACTAGTTCACATAATGTGGCTTGACCATTATAGAATATATTAATGCACACATAATTGTCATTGATAGTTCCTCCAAACTAAACATTTAGATAATACGACGTATGCAGCTATAAAAGCAAATGTGAACTGATATTAAATATTAAACAAACAATAACTACCTCCATTATCCGTTCATCAGCCTTTACTCTTGCCCTTCTTTCTTCCTTTAATTTTAATAGACATTCTTCCAGTTCTGTCTGTCAGAAAGTAGAATATTATCTTTAAAGTATCAGACACACCTAGAATACTCTATAAATATATTTGTGTTCTAATTGGATGTATACTCTTAGTCCATAACATTATAGATATGATATAGTCACCTGCAAGAAAGTCATTTTTGGTTTACTAATATGTAATTTTGAGGCAGTGGGGTGATTTGATGGTGAAGAAAGGAGAGAGAAGTACTTTTCGTTTTCTAATAAAATGACAATATCATTTAGCCAGATTAAAATAAAAAAGTTTAAATGTGACTAAAATGTTTACTTTAAAACTTTAAATGTTATTGCCAACGTTTTTCAATAGTCTTGTGTTGCCAACTATAAATTCAGGGATCGATTCTGTTCTTCTTTTTGTCTGTCTTGTTCTAAAAATAAATAAGCCTAACTGGTCAAATCTCAGAGTGGGTTTAGAAAAAGTAAAATGCATTTTTATTTGATAGCTACATTGATCATCCAGGACTGTGAATGTTTATAGAAATATGAAGATTTCAAAGTTATAGGCATTACCCTCCAATACTAGATCTTCCCTCAATTGGTTACTTGATTGGATTAAAGAGCTTATTTTAAATTTCTATTTTAATTATGTTTTAATATTTTTATTTTTCAGGACCCCAAACACTTTGGTAGGCTTAATAAACAATATTTATTAATAATTATTATGATTATGATTATTATAAAGGCAACAAAAGAAAATAAAGGTCTAAATCAAAATTAACGAATTCAGATAAAAGAAGGGAAGACTAAATTGGAATATGACATTTTGGATTATACTCCTCTTTTATACCATGCTCCAAGACCACCAATGTCTGAGAGATTCTTGAACACTGATCAGTGAAGATGAAAATTGCATATGCTAAAAGGAAAGTAGAGCAGAGTTGTAGCAAAGATGTATATGACAAGGGCTGGAGAGGCTAATTGGCTGCCTCTCCTCAAGTGACAGGTCACACATGAAGCTTATTTCACCAGGAATGGCCAACACTACTATTGGAAGCACTTAGAAACAAAGATTCTTCCATCCGTTATCCCATTTAAGGATAGTTATCACATATAACTAGTGTGGTCTTGTGTGGCACCAAATTAAAAAAACAAAACCAACAGTTGTTTGTCCTTATAACTGTGGTTCTCCCACATGATTATATGCATGGATCTAAAATGTAGGTATTGTGCACAGCCTCTGAACTTTTTGGATAGTAATGTCTTTTGGTGCAACATGTACCACCACTCAAGTTCACATTAGGGAACAGATACACAACTGGCATTCAGTTCCTTCCTCTAATATTAACAATCTACTGTAAGACTCCAAAATAGTGGGTAGGTGGGAAGTTAGTACACATTGATGCAATCAAATTCCCATGAGCCACAGCTGATCAGAGTGTCCGAGACAGGAGGAATATTAAAAACGATACTCTTGTGAAACTTTAAAAAAAAAAAGTCAGCTCTTCTAGGAGGTGGGAGGAATAGATCTAGGGATAAGCAAGAGGTCTATTGCAAGTTCTAGAACACACTTAGTCAAAAAAAAAAGGGTGCTGACAGAATTACTCAGTAACAAGTTACAAACAACTAGAAGTGCAGGATTTCAGCTAGGCTTCTCAAGAGTTTCTCGAAAGTCTTGAAACCCTGAGTTAGGGAGGCTGGTGGTTCAAGCGACAGGATCATTTACAGACTAAAAATATGAGAATGGGCCTTCTACAGCCTCATCTTCCTCCAGGTACTCAGAGCCAGAGGAGAGTTTATGCAAGGACAGCTACAGATATGTAGAAAGCCTCACAGAAACTTATCTTAGAGACAGATCTAGCTGAATACAGACTTCTTCCTTCACAAGCACTAAAAGGTACTTGTCTACGACAGACTTTATGCCATTACAAAGGGGAGTTGGTCTTCGCTTTCACAAATCAAGAAAAAGGGGGACTTGCAGGGGGGGGAAAAGAGTCAGAGATGCTTAGGAAAACATTCCAATAATGCCAAAACTGATTTATTTTTTTTTTGCCAATGTATAACACCACATTAAAAATACCTTAAGAGCATAAAAAAAAAACCCTCAAAGTTTTTTCTGAGGGGACAGCAGATATTACTGCATTCCTGCTTCTTGCCTACATCAGAAGAAATTGTGTAATAGTTGGGGTTACATCTCCTTCGACATTGTCTGATGGGTCGGGGAGGACAACAACAAGATATGCAGGTTGATGTGCACCAGAGACACTAGCATCCAGAAAGTTCCACATTTGCATGCTGAGGTGCATACGCCGCCTCATCCTGGAATCCAGGCAGGCAATGCTTGAAGAAGAATTTTGGAGTAAGCCATAGATTTTATGGATCTGACCAATTCTCAAAGTGCTCTTTGCATCATTTAAGTTTTTCTCTAATGTTACCAAGTAATTCTTTTGTATTTAGGGTTTTTAAATACCAATATATACTTTTGCCCTGGGAAGAAACTTGGTTCAGCATTCAAAGAGTGACAAAGTTTATTTATTTTAATGTTTGCTGTTCTGGCTAAGTCACTACATTTCTTCCCAGGGAAAAAGTTTATAGCATGGTTAAACCCCTGAAAATAGAGGTTTGTAAATAATAAAATAATAATATAATAAAAGAAATAATAATAAAGGATACACTTTAAAATGGTACTGCAAACAGCCCTACAATAATTCTTTAGATAACAATTTCATGGCCATCTATTACATTATGTAACATCAAGTCAATAAATAAATTCTTAATCTAGGCTCTGCCAGTTTAATATACCACATGTAACAGACTTCTTAATTATCATTATTACATACTTGCCCATCAAAAGTACATTAGGTCTTATAGATTTGCCCAATAATACAAACACTACTGGCACACTGCTTACTACTGTTAACAGTCCCAAAGAAGTGGTAGGCACAACCACTGAGACTAAGTGTTTGCAGGATTAGGCCCTTAATTAGGAACAAGCAAATAAGTGTCTACACTGTAGAGAGGAAAAAACAATTTCTGGTGAATCTCCTCCTAAGTATTATTAGAAGCCAAAATTTCAAATGAAGTTGACTTAATTGCACCCATTTGTCATACTAAAACGTGTGCATGTTCCAGGTTTGTTGTGCAGCCTTGGTACTCACTTTTGAAATGTGTCCTTTTGTTAGTTTACCCTCTTCTGCAGTCCTT